>NC_079509.1:47267867-47590255 GCF_030052815.1 Hevea brasiliensis
CAAATCTCACAATTTGATACGTTTTAATTTTTTTTATTATTTAAAAGAAAAATTAAAAGATATAGGTCATTAATTTTTAATTTATTTGATGAAAAAAAAAGCCATTTAAATTATTAGAATAATGACTTATTAAATTTTTTTATTTAATTGGGTCAATAAAAAAAATTAACATTTTAAAATTTTGTTAAAAATATTCCGGTGGCTAAATTTAGAGCCTATTAAGAATATGATCATATTTAAATTACTCTAAATTTAAAATTAAATTTCTTTTGGAGTGGTCACATTCTCAAGTTGATATTGAGTGAATGTAATATTTAAATATGTGTCTTGTGTATTTTATATACAATTTGAATTTTTTTAAAAAAATTTTTATTACTTAAAAGAAAATTTTAAAAATAAGAATCATTAATTTTTTTAATTTAATTAGGCCAATAAAAAATTTAATTTTTTAAACTTTGTTAAAAATTTTTAAGTCTAACTATGAGTGCATATTAAATACAGATCCATATTAAGCGCTTCCAAGAGGCGGTGCTATATACACCTTCATCCTACCATATCCTAGTTTCCTATAAACCAAAAGATTTGCAGAGAGATAATTACACCAAAATCTTATGCGCAAAACACATTCATTCTACTATTTTCCAATTTCATATAAAACATTTTTTTTTTCTTTAAATACATCCATGACACTTAACTCTTTTTTTATTAAGTTGAACACCTATCTACCACTTCACTGCAAATTTTGAGTTTGATGTTCTCCAATTATTCCTCTTATTGAATCACTTGATATGCAAATTTTGATATGTTTTTCTGCTCTTGAATATCAATTTTTTACTTCACTGGATTGCCACAAAATTATTAGTTCTTTTTTTTTGAAATAAATTATTAGTTCATCGTTGAATTTGATATAAATGGAATATCCTTAATTATTGGATAAAAATTTTTGTATGAATTATTTTTTTTATAATAATCCTCCTTTATTTTTTAGTATTAAATTCTAAAAAAATTATGAACTCATAAATTAATAAAATAAATATATTAGTTTATTTTTCTAATAATAAATTACTTAATAAATTTCTCATTTTTAAAATAATTTAAATAACATTTTATTAATTAAAATTAATTTAGAATAATTTAAATTGAAACTTGAATTAATAATACCACAATTACTTTTTTTTTTTAAATTATTGTCAAATTATTCTTAAATTATAAGATAGGTATGTAAATAAAGTGTGGAGGTGATTGCTAATCATAGAGTTTCATCAATGTAAGAAAAATTATATAATTAGCTAACTTTGTATTGGCACATCAAGTTGTAATGAACGAGATTTATATTACACAAAGGTGATTTTATGTAAATAGTTTTATGTGAAATGACAATTGTAATAAGAGATAAAATCATACTATCTATTTTTATGTATCTTTAGTTCAGGTTTTTTTTAAAAAAAAAAATTAATAATTACTTTTATATATGTGTACTTTTATTTATTGATTATTTTATATCAAAATCGTTATTCAAAATACAAAAAACTACACATTTTACTGCAGTATATTTAGCATTTTTGATATTATTATATTGAAATTATTTTAGTATTTTTTAAAAAATAAAATTATTAAAATTAAGTTGCATAGAAATTATTTTTTTAAAAAAATTTTACATTTTTTAACATTTGGGTTACTTAAGAAAACTAGTAAACAAAAAATATTTTCCTATAAAAAGAAAAATTAAGTTGTTTTTAAAGAAAGTGGCTTCTTTAGCATTATGCTGCAGTACCTTTAGTATTTTTGATATTATAATATTGAGACTATTTTAATATTTTAAAAAAAATAAAATTATTAAAATTAAGTTTCATGGAAAATATATTTTTAAAATATTTTTACATTTTTTAACATTTGGGTTATTCAGGAAAACTAGTAAAAAAAAAATATTTTCCTATAAAAGGGAAAAATAAGTTATTTCTAAAGAAAGTGATTTTAATTTTTTTAAAATAGCAAGTCATTTTTTATTTTTTAAATTTTCATAATTTTATTAAAATGTGAAAAAATTTATATATACATAAAATAAATACATATCATTAATATAACATTATAACTAAATAATAAAAAATATTTTTATAGAAAATATTTTTTGATAATATTTTTCATGAAAAATATTTTTTATATGTAAGTTAATTTTTTGAAATAAATGGAAAATTATTATTTTTTTTTTTGAAATAAATAGAAAATTCTTTATTTTTTTATTACCAACCATCATTCTAATATGAGACATAAAAGAAATAGAAAGTAAGCAAATCACATGGGTTCAATCAACATGACCATAGCAACTAATGTCATGAAATTGATATTAACATTTATTATTGTGAAAGTTAATAGAATAAAACCAGCAAATTCTCTTCTAGTAGAAAGGGAAAAAACACAAACACCATATGATCACATTCCTTACACAAAAGAAAAAATAAATAAAAGAAAAAAAAAAGACATTTTAATTACGGCGTGTTGCAATGTCTACAACTGTAGAAAGGGTGCCTACAAGCAGTTCTAAAGAGGAACCATATCTTGCTGTGAAATTAGACAACTAAGAAGCCATAGCAACCAAAACTCCAGTAATTACAGAAATACTAACTTCAGTCACTGTTATGATTGCTGCATCTATACCTTTCATTTATGTAAATTTTTAATATAATATTTAATTTTATTCAACATTAAAAAATAATTAAAATTTTTTCTTTTAAAGGCGTCGGTATTGGAGAAATGATTTCGTTCTAGGTTTGGAATGTAATTGCCTGATTAAAATCGAATTAAAGTTGATTAAATTCAGATTTTATTGAAATTATTTTGAACTGAATAGAAATTAAATTGGATTGACTTCATTTCAATTTAATTTGATTTTAAATTAAAATTAGATTTTTAACTTTTTAAAAAATAAAAACAATTTAAAAAAAATGAACATTAAATTTGATTAAAACGGATTGAAATTAAAAAATCAAACTGAAACTGATATTAAAATTGAAAAAACTCAGTACTAAATTCCCAATTTTTCAAATGGAATCTACCAATTCAGTTCTGATTCTAACTTAAAATCGAACTATACTCAAGTATAGCATTCGTTACAAATAATGCGGTTAATGTATTTAAATTGTTAATTTATATATGATTTTATTATTTAATACATGTTAAATCAACGTAATTCAACCATCTAAATGCGTCAATTGCGTTACTTGTGCCTATTGCTATAATAAATTATAGTTAAAATATTAATATTGTTTTTAAGATGGTGAGTTTAAGAATTTAATATGTAACCTAAGCTCATTGAACAAAAGACTTATGCTTTTTATTTATTTATTGTGAGATTAATATATTTTATAGTTAGAGATGATAAAGGATATAATTTTTATGGATATGTAATCTGATCAAATTTAATAGGATGAATTTTTTTAGTATATAATTGTGTTTAAAATGAATTCGGGTTTGAAACTTAATATCCGTGACAGGTTCGAATTTTATATATTAGCTATTTGTTACTCAAACTGTTTATATAAATATTTCATTAAATATAAAATATATATATTTTTATAATAATATATATAAAATTTTAAATATTTTATTTTATATAAAAGAAAATTGAAATATTTTATGAAATTATTAAAGTTTTAAAATATAAATTATTAATAAAAATAATTTTTATGTAAATTTTTAATTAAAATATATAAAATTAAATAAATTTAAGTATTTTTGAAATAATAATAATTAGATTTGAACGAATTCAAATAATTAAAAATAAGTTTTAATTGAGTGTAAGACGAGTAGATTTTATGAATATTAATCAGATTTAAATTTTTATTTAGATAGAATGATTTTCACATATACATTATTATTACTATTAAAAAAAAAGCTAATAAATAAAAAAAATGTTTATGTCATAAAAAAATGAGAGATAAAAACAAGGGCATATATGCCAAGAAAAAAAATGAAAAATTTTAAAAAAATTTAAAATTTTTTTTAATAACTAATTCTAATTAAAATTCAAATTTACTAACACAAAGTAACATTCATAGATTTTGAAAAAAAAAATTCAGAAATTCAAATAGAAAGAGGGTGAAACAAATAGTACACCGTAGAAACAGAGCATTTTTGGGTATATGGTGCCAATGCTCTTGATTTTAATTTTTTTTTTTTAAGGAAAGAAAAAAAAAGGGGAGAAATAATTTTCCAAGAAAAAGCGGATAAAAACAAACCCATTTAATGCTAAAATCTGGGCTGTTTACGCGTTTGTTTGTCCAATATCATGAAACTCCCGAGATTGGCGCCGAATTTTATAGTTAGACTTAAATATTTCTTTTATATAAAAATATATAATTATTGAGGATATCCATGGAAGAGTAAATTCGCATTTGTGGGTTTAATTGTAAATTTTGTATCTCATTTCCTATGCATGAAATTTCATGTCAAAATCGAAATGATTTCATTTCATGTACGTTGTGCACATTAATTGTTTGAGACAACAACTTACACATTTTTCTCTATTTCATCACTTAAGGGGGTCCATATATTAATATAATTTGATTAGCAATTTGATAGGCAATTCCCTCTTGAAATAAAGTATATTTGCCTAGAATAATTATTTATTACACTTTTATGTGGAAAGTTAATAGATTAATTTGAAGATTATTTAGTTTGATTTATAAGCAGTCAAATTTACTTATAAATTTATTTATAAGTAAAAAATTATAAATAAATTTTATAAGTTAAAAAAATTATTTAAAATAAATAAAAATATTAAAAAAATAATAAGTAAATTATCTATTACTTATAACTTATTTATTTATGTTAAAATTAGTTTTTTAACAAAGTAAATGATAATATTATTCTAATAATTTTTAAAAATATCAATACTATCCTCATTTTAATAATCATACACTCAATTACATAAATTTTTTATTATTTTAATAAATTAAATTATTTAAAAGTATTTTTTAACTAAATATTTAAATTATATTAATTCTAAATAGTTTTATCAAATAATTAACTATTTATTTTTAAATTAATTTTTAACTTTAAAAATAAATTTTAAGTCAAAAATTAAAAATAAATAGTCAAATTAAAAATTCTCTAAGTTTACAGTAAAATATCATTATATATTTTACATTTTCTTTTTTATAATATTATTATTTATTTTTTTTTTATACAATTGAAACAGCTTCAAATGATGAGATTTGAACCCTTTGAAAGTCTCTTTTTTCCACAAAGGGGTGCATATGAAAACAGGTGTGCTTCTTGATTTCAATTGGCCAATTTGAATTCAAATTGGCTCTTTAGAGCCACCGTTGATCTATTCAACTCTACAACTTGCAGCTTTCCAGCAGCCCTCATTAGCCACTTATGGTCTTGGGGCAATTAGGCTTTTCTTTCCTTTATCTTTCTATGGTTTTTGGTGGAATTCAAAATTTTTTTTTGGGCCAACAACATAGTCCAATAAATATAAGGAGCCGAAATTAGAGGCCATGTCAAATCTTTTAAAGTTTTTATATTTATATTTAATGAATTTAATTTTAAAATTTGTGTCCAAAATTTAAGGGTTAGTTATAAATTTAAAAAATTATCAAAACTAAAGTTGAAATTACTTATTTGGGATTTTTTTTTATCAGATATAGAATACACGCACATATAGGTTAGTAACAAGAATGATCATAATTAAAATCATCATATGGGAATTAAATATGATGATTTTTTTTTCAATTATGACACCCATATATATGAATTCATAATTTTACAAAAATATATTTTAATTATAATTATGTGTACATATTATTTAGATTGAACATAATTATAATTAGTTGGATTGTACTAAGGTTCAGCTGTAAGCTCTTACCTTTTTGCATTAGTTTTAAACAAATTGACGAAATATATATAAGAGAGTATCTCTTAGTGCATGATATTTGCAGATGATATAGTTTTGATAGATGAGACGCGAGAAGTAGTCAATAGAAAGTTAGAGCTTTGGAGAAGTACTCTAGAGTCAAAGGGCTTTAAGTTAAGTAGAATGAAGACAGAATACATGCATTGCAAGTTCAGTGAAAGCCGAACTGGTGATAGGGAAGGAGTTAGTTTGGATGGAGTGGTACTGCCCCAAAGTAATCACTTTAAATATCTCGGTTCAATCCTTCAAGTAGATGAGAGATGTGAGGAAGATGTTAGTCATAGAATTAAAGTCGGATGGTTGAAGCGGAGACGTGCCATGGGAGTTTTATGTGTTCGTAAGATTCCCAATAAGTTAAAAGGAAAATTTTACCGTACAGTCATATTATCGGCCATGTTATATGGTAGTGAGTGTTGGACACTGAAGGAGTCATATGTATCTAAGATAAGAGTTACAGAGATGAGAATGTTAAGGTGGATGAGTGGGCATACTAGACTAGATAAAGTTCGTAATGAGAGTATTAGAGAAAAGATAGGAGTGGTGCCAATTGAGGATAAATTGAGAGAAAGGAGATTGAGGTTGTTTGATCACGTGAAGCATGGACATACGGAGGCTTAAGTTAGACAAGTAGAGTACATTAGGTTAGAGGATAAAAATAAGAGAAGAGGTAGACCTAAACTGACTTGGAGAAGAGTAGTAAAACATGACCTAGAAGCAATATAGTTTCGAGGATTTAACCCAAAATCATTTAGAGTGGAGAAAGATAATCCATATAGCTGACCACAAATTTTTGGGATAAAGGCTTAGTTGAGTTGAGTTGAGTTGAGTATTATTTAGAAAATAATATTTTCATTATTTTATTAAAACATGTCATTCAATCAAAAAATAGCCATACACCATCTATAATCAATAATATTAATATGAAAAAATTGTGATATGATCTTATAAAATAATTAAGATAAATCTCTTAAAACACGACATAAGATCCATTTCACATGATTTGTAAATTGTTTTGATACCTCGACATCTTTTTAAATAGAGATTTTCATCACAATTGTTATAATCTTTATAGAGATATTTTTATTTGATAAAATTAATTAACAATAATTCGAAATCAATAGGCAATTTCCATAAAAAATATGAAAATAATACTCATAAAGGGGAAGAAGACAACTACACAGTGAAATCAACTCCACACAAAGAGATAAAAAGAAAAAAAAAATACCACAAAATAAATGGAAAAAAAGAATGAAAGCGGATCTCTCAACAACATATATATGAGTTTACTGACAGCAAATAAAAAAAAGAAAAAAAAAAAGACATCAGTTGCCGTAGATTAACAGTAGCAGCCTCAAACTAAATTTATTGTTAAAATGCCTGGATAGAGAGAAAAGATGGAGAGGGAGAGAGGATTGGCACGTAATGTTTTTATTCTGATTGACTATTACACAGACATGTTTATTATAGATTTAAAATATAAATATGTAAAATTTATTTATTTAATATGTAAGCCTTATCATACATTTTGTGTTTTAGATTTATAATGGACCAGAGTAAATTTACAATTAACTTTTGAAATTATGATAAAATTGTTAAAATTAAAAGGATATAACATAATTATAAAAATTTAAAAATATCTATTTTTTATGATTAAACAACTTATTATAGATTAAAAAAAAAAAAGAAGAAGATTAAGTACAATGCACGAGAAATTACATGCAGGATATTCATCATTGGAAATTTGATGAATATTGAAGTAGAAATAAGAATATGGTAAATTTTTATCTCATGATATAAAATATAATTATTCAATTTGTAACTCTTTTTCAGTAAGGAAAAGAAAAATACTTTCATTAAAAAAGATACCATTAATGCCAACTTGATTTTGACATAACAAAAATAAGTCAAGCTTTCAAGGTGGCTTGAAAAAAATGGAAAACAAGAAAAAGGTGGCTGAGATTTGAAAGAAAATCAAAACATGATTAATGAACCAGTGGAAAAATTCATTTTGGTTCCTATTCAACATTAAAAGAGAAATAAATGCCTTTCGATATATTGATGAACTTAGCACAAACAGATAGGAAAATGAAAGTTTAGAAAATTATTATTTTCAAATCGTACTTCACTTCCTTTTGAACAAAGAAGAAATTTAGTTGCTAAAAAATCTAAAACCATAACTACAGCTAACAAAATTAAAGGCAAATATAAATTCAAATGTCAAAAATAACAATGAAAAATCTAGTAGAAAAAAAAATGAAAAATGCAAATATAAACGCATAAATATAAATGTACTTGCAAATATTGACACTAAAAAATATGTTGCCTTTCTACTGATATATGACCGGTTATCAAATCCAACAATCTGCGAGAGAAAGAATGGAGAACTGAAGCGGCGAACTAGAGGAAAACCTAGAGTATCGGGAGCGTGATGGGATGGAGAAAATTCCCCCACCGCCTATTGATGATGATCGGGTTATGAAGAAGGTAAGACATAGGGCTAATGGAAAGGATGTGGGTGGTAATGGGATGTCATTTAGGGATTCTGTAGTAGTTGGGATAGGTGAGAATATGGATCTAGTTTTGGTTAATGATAATGATGAGTTAGGGATAAGAGAGATAGATGTGATTCTGGAGAAGAATGGGAGTGTTGTGAAGGTGAAAATCTCTTATGACTTGCAATGCAAGTTAGCCAAACAGTGGGAGAAGGTTGTGGTTGTTAGGATGCTAGGTAGGAAGTTAGGATATAGAACTCTATGTAGGCTTGAATCCTTTTGGAACCCTCAAGGAATAAAGATTATGGAGCCTAGGAATGATTTTTTTTTTTTTGTTCGGTTCAATGATGCCCTAGATGTTCATAAAGGTCTAATTGATGGACCATGGATGATATTTGAAAATTACTTGATTGTGCAACCCTGGACCGAAGAATTTGATATTTCGCAAACTGAAGTTAGGATGAAGGTTGTTTGGATTAGGTTACTAGAATGACCTCTGCATCTGTATTGGGCAATAGGTGAAGTGATTGGTACAGTTGTTAAAATTGATTATAACACGCAAGACCTTTTGCATGGGACATTTGCTAAGGTTGCAGTTTCAGATGATCTGAGGCTACAGTTGCTTTCCAAGTTTACGATTAATGGGAAGGTGTAGTTGATTGAATACAATAGTCTCCCTAATATCTATACACCTAATTGGTAATCAGTATATAATAGAATATTAGTACATTTGTATAGGTCCTCCAACAAATGGTGTCAGTAGTCCTATCAGCTCAAACAATAGTAAAGGGTTAACTAGTGCTATAAGTAGAACCTACTTGAATGTTTTTATTTGAGTTATTAAATTATTTTATCATATTCCATGCACGTTCATATATCATAGTAGTTATGTGATATATTCTTATTAGAATTGCATGATTTATTAAATACGTTAGTAAAGTATACCGTGTAGGTGTTGCATTAATAATTGTGCTGTGTTAGTAATTCATGAATGACCCACTGGTTCTTAATGGAAAAGGATAGGAAAATAAAGCAAAGGTTATGCATACATGCATATGAGCTCAATTATGAAAGAAAGGAAAATTGATGTCGAGTAAGGCAGTTTTGTGTATGTGATATCCAGATACTAGAGTTACAGGATCCGCCTCAAGTAAGACAAGACCTCTATGTTCCTAGTGTCTATTATGTAAATGTTAGGAGGAAGTTCTGAAGAGCTCCTTTAATAGGCTGGGCTTATTGAAATTATGTTAATGATTATGATATGGTTGGGCAACTACTAGTGATATGGATCACCCTTATATGACTTTTGTACTGTATAAATATCATGTGATTACTACATTTCTTGTGTTTGGATGTAACTATTTTATTATATGTTTCAATTCCCTAAAGTATACTTCTACTCTCTAAGCCCTTAACTCATTTCCCTTTTTCTGTCTATCCCTTTAGAGACAAATATGAAAGATACGGTTTACAAATTTTGGCTAGCTGAGTTTCAAAGGTTTTTGCCTCAATTTTGCTTAAAGGTATATGTACATTTTTCATAACTCTTTTTTGTATAGGCACGTAATTTAGTCATTTTGCTACTATTTTTTGTTACTTAGTATTTTGTAATATTAAAAAATTGAAATTATATTTTTTGTTAATAAAGTATTTTCATAAATAATATAGGCTTTTAAGTGAGATTTAGTTGTAAAATTAGACTTGCTGTGGATTTTAGTGGCCTTAAGTCTTGCAGTTCTCTAGTATCGATGACGATCCAGATTTAGGCTATTATAATTCTAAATATTTTTTTTCCTAATTATCATATGGGTGTTGACTCTAATAAATTATACGCCTCTTGAGCATTAATATCCAATCTCCATTATAGTGTTATTGGAAGATAGGGCTAAACTAATTGAACGAGTGGAAACCTCGTCACCTACAAAGTGGACTAGAGTAATGCTTGAACGAAGAGGGAAATAAGATAGGTGAGTGGCAAAGGAAAAACGAGTGAGGACTGGGGTGAGGAGCATCTCAGTGGATAATTGAAAGAGTGCGAGATACAAAGTGGGAATTAAATCTCCATATAACCCTAAAACAAAATCAAAATGCACTGTTTTAGAATATTTCGATTCAATTCAATTTTATCAAAATTTTTTCTTCAAAACTAAACTAAACTAAATAAGCTGAATTATAAAAACTAAAATTAAACTGAAACAAATTATCATGTACTGAATTATCCAATTAATTTGGATGATTTTTTCAATTCAAATTAACTAGTGCTCACCTTAAGTACACTTTTAGAGAACTTACGTTATGGGAAGTATAATATAAACGTGTGTGGCATATAAATTAACTTCAAGGAAGTAAATGTGTTCCTGAATTATAAAAGATAATGATGGCTATAATATAATTTAATGTTAAACGAACTAAAATATCAATCTGTAAATTTGATTACACTTAACTAAAAAAAATATAACTTATTAAGGTTCTCCTATGTAAATTATTTTCCTTACACAAGAAAAGAAAAATTGATTTAATAATGTAAACAAAATAAGAGTTTTTTTCCACACTGTTTGGAAAGTTCTGCTTCTTTAATTTAATTATTCTAATTAGGTCCAATCAAACAAGGCTTAAAAATACCTAAGGGTGACCTTGGGCCAGGCTTGTTTAGGCCGATACAATCCGGGCCAACGAGGTCCACTCCGACATGGCACTTTCTCCCAGACCGCTGTTCTCTATCTGAAGGCGAAAGTGAGATTCTTGAGGTTACTATGTTCTTGTTTTTGGTCATGTTGAATACTTGAGTATCAAAAAGAAGAGCTTAAGCCCTACGACAACGAGGCTACAGAATCAGAGTCTGAGACCTCAAAACAAGTGCTTGTAAGAAGAAAAAGGTGACAAGGGGTTGGAGATACAAATGGGTTCCCGTGGATATTCAAAATGGTTGACAGCCACCATAACTGTAGCTCTTGCAGCTCTTTCTGCCTCCACAGCCATATCTTGTATTCTCTCTCTCTCATGCATATATCTTATTTTTTTGGTATTATACTGAGCTCTCCTTTCAGTTTATTTTTGCAGGAAGAAATCCAAAGCTTTGGATTCAAAGGTTCAAGAGCTTGAGATTTCTCTCAATTCCTCCTTGCAAAAATGTGCTGCTGAGAGGCAAGGTCGAATAAGAGCCCAGCAGGTATTTTAGCCCTTTTCTCTTTTACGCTTTTAAGTTTTATACTTTATGCCTTATACTTTACTTTTTTTATGTGGGAAATGAATGGGAAAGAAAAGAAAAGAAATATCATTTCTCAAATTTTTTTGGTTTGGACAGCAATTAGAGAAAGGAAAATAAGTAAAAACGAGGAAAATTATATTTCCTAATTTCCCTTTAAACCTCTAAAATATTTCTCTATAATTTGGACTGAAATGGAGAGAAATGAGAAAGGTAACCAAACAATATCATAGAAAATAGACTTC
Organism: Hevea brasiliensis; assembly: GCF_030052815.1. NCBI lineage: Eukaryota > Viridiplantae > Streptophyta > Magnoliopsida > Malpighiales > Euphorbiaceae > Hevea > Hevea brasiliensis. Next base: position 47,279,727 of record NC_079509.1, read on the forward strand.
TTTTTTCTTTTCTTTTACTCTGCTTAATTTCCCTTCATTTCTATTGCACATTTAAAGAACCAACAAACGAACGTCCAAGTTTCTCTTGTTTTAATCACTTGACATTGTTTCTGAGTTTCTGACCCAATAATTTTTATATTCTATTAGGCCTTGAGGGAGGCGGTAGCACAACCAAAGGCTGAGCACTTGGAGCAGACTTCTTATCCCATGGTACCTATTGGGTTTGTTCAGTCTTGCTTCTCTACCAGGTAATTAAAATGCCAATGTTTAGTTATCCAAGGATAATTTTCTTTTGCAGTAGAAATGAATTATTTTCTAGCATGGGAATACATTGAGAGAAAGAGATCATGATAGTGTTTTGACCAATAAGAAGTTAATAGTTTTTTATCAGCTGTAGTTGAATGGTTGAGAAAATTAAACCACAAGAAAATGTGTAAATTTGGCAGCCATTTTTCCTGTGTACATCAAAAAATGAAAAATGTTCTCTCAAAAAATATTTTTGGCAAACCAGACATAGACTAGAGATCTTTCGTGTGTTTTATTTTTCATTTGTAATGCATAAAGGCGGAAACCCACATACAGTTGTACTTAGAAAGAATTAATGTAGTGACGTTGAAGGATATGAACATAACGAGTAGTTAGATATTTATTTTGTCGGAAAATATGGTATCAAAAGATTTGAAACATTTTCATGAATATTTTATTTCCAAATGTTATGAGCAGAAACAGAGAAACTTGCAATTTAAGAAAAAAAGGGGGAGATTGTATTGATTAACTGAGGCAAATGCCAAATTACAACCAGTGCAACAGTATCATAATCAAATACAGTTAGCCTTCGTAAAGTGCTAAACACATTAGTATTACTTTCCATTATCCCATATCAAATAGCAACAAATGCAACCTTAAAACTATGATAACAATGCCATCCCCTAGAATATGATCGCCAATTCAGTTTTTGTAGCGCAAGCCTCAATTCTTCAATTAAATGAACATTTTCTCAAAATGGTGCACTTGATAACGGCGGAGAATAAGCATTCAATGAAACAGATAAGGAATGCTTCCAATGACTACGCAACTTGATTGTAACTAGTAGCAGCAGCGATGTCTGTCTCACACGCTGGATCTCTGGTTTGCTATCTGTTTTGTCAGTTCTAACCACTGTATGAAACTATGTCTTGTGGTAGTTTGTATGCCTGCCACGGAGGATATGCTCATTGTTCTTGGATCACAATTATGTGAAAGCATGGTTCCAGTTACAGTTTAGAGTCTCCGTTGGCAGTCATAGATCACTATTTCTTACACACATTCTCAGTTATCTTCAATTGTCCACATTTCTCTGCATTTTATTTCTGAGAATTGTGACAATTTTTTGGAAAATATATGCATGTAGTTTATTCACGTGTGAACTGCTGTTTAAACTTCCATGAATGGCTATTCTTAATCTGTGCAGAAATGGGACTCCAAGGCAACCTTTACTTGTACCTCTTGCTAGGGCATGTTTAGTCTTCAATTCCACTCGGGTTCCCCCAGTATCCCTTGAGGGTCTAGCAGAATATTCTCATTGCTGGATTATATATGTATTTCATTTGAACACAGATATAGAGAAGTTGTGGAAACAACCTTCTAGATCAAAGTTCAAAGCAAAGGTATGTCTTGCTACTTGATTTATTGTTTAATTTTGCTCCTATTAAAAATTTTTCCTTATATAAAAGCTTCTACAAACGCTTGGCTGGATGGATAGGTTAGAGTACCAAGATTGAAAGGTGGAAGGATGGGAGTCTTTGCTACACGATCTCCACATCGTCCATGCCCTATTGGGCTCACTGCTGCAAAGGTTGGAGAATTCATGTGTATATGCATAGTTCTATTGTTTATGCTAATGCCAAAAGAAAAAAAAATGCATATAGTTTACGTTGGACTGATATTAAGATTGATTGGGCACTAGGAGGAGATCATTTAACTTGATGCTGACTAGTACAAGCCAGACTTTGCTGCGCTTCTGTGAAAATTTTCACGTGTGACATTTTGTCACTGCATTAAATCTAGAGCAATATAATGTGTTTCTCATTGAAAAGTAAAAAACTTGTACAACAACCAAGCCTTAATTCCAAACTTGTTGGGTTGGCTATATGGATCATTTTGATGACAATTCCACATCATATAGAAACACATGAGAATAATCATGTAGAAATGAGAGATACCTTCACTCACCAGACACCTATTAATAAAAATATCCTGTGTACTTTAGGTGGAGGCAGTACAAGGAAACATGGTTCTTCTCTCTGGTGTAGATCTGGTTGATGGGACCGTAAGTTTTCCATTCCATATCCTTTTCTAAAGTGCTACTATTAATATGCTTTATATGTGGTTGTTAGCATGAATCTAAATCTAAACTGAATTCATCTGTGTGGTTTTGATATTTTTTGTTGCACTTATTGTTTGAATTTTATCCACAGCCAATACTTGACATCAAACCTTATCTACCATACTGTGATAGCATCCAAGGAGCAGCAGTTCCAAAGTGGGTAATGGTAATACCTTCATAGACGTTTAGCAAAACTCAGTTCTTCATGCAGTTTCTAGGAAAACTTTGACGTATTACTGTGACTATTTTTGTAATAAATCACCATTATGGAAGGTTTATGATTTTTATTAGCACTACTAAAATGTCAGCAAAAAGTCAGAGGAACAAAGAGCTGTAATCTAGCACAGGAATGAACTTCAAATATAAGCTCCTAAAATGAGTAGTGCTGATGTTATAGGGATCACTTCCATTAAGATGAAAAATATCTTTTGATTATTAGAATTGTTTTTACTCTTATCACTCCCTTAATTGTACTGAATAATGCCTTATGTTTGAACAGGAGGACAACATGTTAGCAGTAGCTTCTGTTAGCTTTTCTGAGGGTTTCTCTGCCTCATTTGCTCATTGTTGGGAAATAGCAGTAAGTGGTTTATTATCTACTTGAAATTTTAGTTTAATTTGTTATCATTGAATAAAAATTGGTAATTATGTCCCTTACTATCTGTTCACCTTCGCAATTTGATAAATCATCATGTTCACCCTATCTGCTATATTTTTTGTAGGAGAGAACAAAAAGCTATCATTCATGTTAGAAATAATAAGGAAAAAGAAATTAAAGGAAGAAAAACTCTCAAATTAGGGGCATTAAAGGAGGAACAATAAACAAATATTAAAAAGGTTAGCTCTGCAAAGAAAGAATAATCATTATATTGTCTTTTCTCTGTGATTGAACCATAGAATGTCACTTATTTGGAGATCTACAGAGGAATTATATGCAATCAAGTTCCAATAATTTCCAAGTTCCAATAATGTCCACCAGTATCTATTTCCCTATGTGCTATATCATTTTTTATTTCATTGATCCCTGATTCTACTGATCTCCATTTCAATGATAAGAACTTAAGAATCAGTAAATAACTTTGTTGTCTCTGTTATTTTTTTTTAAGACTATGCTGCTGCAACAGTGTGATGGATGAGATCCCCATTTCTTGTTTATTCAAGAAACTAGCCAACTTGTTGCTTTGACAAAATTCTCCATCTCACATACAAGATGATAATTTCCACCACTTTGTAATTCATTTCCAAACCCCCACTCCATGTGACTCTTCCTTCTATAGATAGATCTATACCATATTTCATAAAATTACCATCCTCCTAAGATTGTCTTTTTCCAACAAAAAATTCCAACTTTCCAACAAAAACTTGGCAAGAGATTTCTCACTGCTAGTTTTATCACAACCCATATCACTTAAGAAAATTTACACTCTTCTTCCTCGTTACTTCACATCTTTGTTGAATATTTTTTATCCTTAGGGAAATTGTGCAAGGAATGGGTAAGAGGAATATAAATTAGATGTTTTGTTAAGTCCTCTACCCTTGGAAAATGTCCTCTCCGCCTACTAGTTTCTTCTCAAATTTCTCCAGAATTCAACCTTAGTGACTCATGTTTGAACTTGGCCTGCAAAAGGAGGTTTAGGTATATCAAAGGAAGGTTTAGTTATATCAAAAAGAGATGAAAATCACTTGCGTAATAACTTTGCATTTTTTGGAATAACATATTAAATCATTGGCAGTCTGGATTTAATATCATCTATTTTTGTTTCATTTTTTTTCCCATCAAATTTATGCTCTTCCATTGGTGACCTGCATTTGCTTTGTTGTAGGGAAAGAAGTCGCTCTATGCATCATCTGATGAGTTCCAATGCTTAATAAAACAGGTGCTGTCATGGGATATCCGATCTGTATCTCAGCGAAACCAACCTCATTATCCCGTTTTTAAGAAAGGAAATGGGAAGGCTTCATATGATTCTCCAGATTCAGATGACAACCATGATGAAGATGCTTCTGGCTACGAAAATGACAAGGTTCCTCTTCATTCTGACAATGTAATTTATCACCTAATTTTGGAAGGAATCAACGTCTCTTACAGAATTGACTGCAATGGCAATGTAATGGTAGAGGAAGCCATGGTTTCATCTGACTATGCAAATGTTATTCAGAACCATTGCAGTTATTCGATGTGGAGAGACAAACTCAGTTGATTGATTCATTTTATTCTTGGACCTGATATTGTTCTCTTAATTCTCGTCTTTCTTTATGTTGCTTCCACAAGAGTTGGCAATGGTCTTTTGTAATGAAGGGCGGGAATGATATTCAGTTAGCTCTTTCTTCTTTTATTATTTTTTCATAGGAATATTTTGGCCTTACTTGAACTTGAGACCTCACAATCCTTAAGACGACTCAGTAACATTTAACTAAAGTTTAGTAATAGTTCAATCAAGCTTAAATTATTTGATGCTTCAATGTTGAATGGTCTGACTTTAACAATCTAGATCTAATATTTATATCTGGAAAAAAAAAAAAAATCCAAACTCTTGAATTTTAGCGCCGCCTTCAAAAATCCTGAGTTCTAACAATCGGCTGCAACTCTCTCCCCACAAAGAAAATCCATGGGATCATCAGTTCAATGGCACAAGTTCAGACCTCAATTTCTTCAATTTGATTCTTCATTAAATTCCTGATGAAACAAACAGTTGGGAGAGGTTTTTTTAGCGACAAGAGAGGGTGGAGGGCTTAATTGGCTTCGGGGGTATTGGGAACACCAAAAACGGTGGCGGACGCTTCCCTTCTTCTCGTGGGTTTTGTTGCTCGGTTTTTCTTGATCTTTTTTCACTTCATTCTTTGGACTTTCTTGTTGATTAGATTTCAATAGATTGAGCATGGTGGTTTTGATTGAACTGTTGTTGATTTTGATTTATTTGTTAAATTTAGGAGGTGTTTGATTCACTTTTTGAATATAACTGATAATTGATAGATATCAAAATAACTGAACTGAAGTATTTGATAATTTAGAGCCGATAATTGATAAGTAACTGATATAATACCTATCAGTTAAAGTTTGTATCCATCAATTAATAATTGATTTGATTTTTTTTTTTAATTTAGACTATATTATCATTTTTTTTTATGTAATTCAAGAATTAATATTATTATTGTTGTTCTTTTTTATTCTTTTCATTCACAATCTTAATACCGTAATTAGCATATTGCATTTTTGTTAAAATATTTTCTTTTAATAGCATAAAATATAAAATACCTATTTATTATGAAAAAATACATTTTTTTATCTAAAAACTTAAAATTATAAGATTTTCTTTTTTTATCAACAATAAAATTATTTTATTATTTTATAACTACATTTTTAAAATTATTTAATTATTTTTTTAAAAAATTAATTATTTTCTCATTTTAATAACAAAATAAATAATATAATAAATTTATAATTTTATATTTATTTCATTAATAAAATAAGTTATATAATATATATATATTTATTAATTATTTTATATATTAATAGCAACGGTTAAATATAGTTTTACCAAACATTTAGGACCGTATTTGGTTCGCGCATCGGAATTGGAATCAGAATTGGAATTGAATGGAATAGGAAAAGGAATGGTATATTTTCATTTATGTTTGGTTCATTACAGAATCGAAATCAGATTCATTTTCAAATAGTTTGATTCGCACATAAAAGCTGTGGAATCAGAATTAAAATTATTTTGTATCCGAAAGAAAATTGTTGTAAAATTTAATAGTTTAATCTAAATGATTAAATTTCATCATTCAAATAAAATAAAATAAAAATAGGTTTTAAATAATATTATTCTGAGCTAATATTATCATCCTAATATAATAAAAAATCATAATAATTGTCTAACAAAATATATCCATACAAGTTTAATAAACAATCCAAAGTTTGACACGATATCCATAACAAAAAGCTTGATAAATTTTTAAGCATGGTGATTTAACAAAATATAAGATGCTTTGATTTCATCTATCATGTAGAAGGAATATCTCTTAAGTGTGCTCACTAAGAAGATTGATGATGAATTGCTTTCTTAAATTAGCAAGGAGATTATAAAATACTTCACGCTTTTGCTGCTCAGCTTTGAGAATAGCAGCTGCATTCATAACTTCAATTTCAGTCAAACCTTCAATTTCAGTCAATTCATTCACCACTACTTTCTTTTGCTTAGCCATCCTTTTGTTCTCATCTACTATTTCTTTCTCAATTGTATGTTGATCTACCCACACATTTGCAATGACACCTAAGTATGTATTAATTTGTTCCATAAAAATGTTGAAATTAGTAGGTATGTTATCATCATGTGAACCTTTTAATTTCTTTTCTTTGAAATTTTTGTGGTGCTTTGGCCTTTTGTAGGTAGAATGAGATGCAGATTGACTTACTAAATGATTTCCAGTCGTATCTTCAAATAAGTCATTTTTATCAAGATCAACTGCCATTTCTTTTTCCATGTTCTCTATAGCATCATTAAAAATCTCAACACCTTTTCCAGTTGTCCTTTCCCTTCCCACCAACTCTCCAATCATATTAAATAAAGAAAATGCTATATGCCATAATCCTTTGGCTTCATTATGGCTCTATTAATATGGAAAAAAAATACAAAGTATATATGATTAAATTTTCGATATACCATATTTAGAAAAAAAAAATACTTAAAAAGTTCTTTCTGTAACACCCTCACTGTAGCAATTTCGTACATTCTACTGTTCCGGTGACCGGTGTCGGACCGGACAGCTAGAACATCAGGAAAAATATTTAAACTAAAGTGAGGAACCATAATTAACTCAAATATTAATAAGAAAAATTTAAGAAAAATTTTAGAAATAAAATACAATCAAGTTAAATGAGCCGGTGCTTTAGCGATGGGTAACCCAGTGGGAAGTTGCGGTACTCGCAACTTGGAGCCCTAGACTTGGGGGAGAATTCATAAAATAATTTTTGGGACTCCAGAGAAGAGTCATTGAGGTTTCTATGGCCTTATAATGCCAAGAAAAGATTTAGGAAATTTTTTCGATCGGTACAGACGATTTTGGCTTAATAAGCTAAATGGAGGGCATTTTGGTCATTTCGTCTTCACAGATGATTTTTGGCCGACTTGTCTAGTTAAGTAAATAATTATTATGATATAAAATGTGAATAAATATTGCTAAAAATTGAATTGGAAATGAGTAGAAAAGAAAAAAAAAAGAAAAGAAAAAAAAAAGAAAAGAAAATGAATTAAAATTACAATTTTGACCTTATGCTTATGTCACTAAGCACTCCCACCCAATCACATTTTGACACCTCATTATAAACCACTTAAAATGAGTTAAATGGGCTGACAAATCAAAAGAAAATTATGTTTTCCTTCTTTCTTCTTCCTTTAGCAGAGACTCATCCCTCTCTCCCATCCACGATTTTTCTTTTCTTTAGCTCAATTTCCCTTAAGTTTTCACCATGAAAACCCTAAGTCCTAATACTAAAAATTGTCTTAGAGTCTTGCTAAGGTGATTGGTTGCCAAGAAAGTGAAGGAAAAGTTGAAGTTAGCTAAGGAAAAATTCTGCACACAAAGGTTAGTGCACTAACCATACTCTTTTTCTTTCCTAAGCATGAAAAGCATGCTTGATTAAGTTGATATGGCATGAAAAGAAAAGAAAATTTAGAATATGTTGAAGTCTCAATTTGTGGCAGCCCTAGGAAGTAAATGAATTTGATGGTTTTGATGATTTTGTTTTAGTTAGTGAAGTTGATTAATGAAGTTTAAGGCATTAGAAATCAAATTGCATGGATGTATGATTGAGATTGAAATTATAGGTTAAGATTTTGACCTAACTTAGTTTTTGTATTATTGCTTGGAATTTGATGATGTTGAGATGATTTAATGACCATTAGAAGTGCCAAATATGTGAAATGAAGTTTGTGGAGTTGGGAGAATTGAATTTGGGAGTGTTGATTCTTATGCAGGAAATTCGGACCTTTGAGTCCAATGTATTATTTGAGTTATAACTGGAGTTGTATTGCTCCAATTGGTGTGAGGCTAATTGGAGATGAAACTTAGGACAAAACACCCCATTTTTCATGTAGAAACCATGCCCAAATTCTATCCAAATCTTGACCAATTTACTGTCCCAATCTGGAAATCCAAACACTGAACCCAGAAAATTGACCAAATGATGGCCATAACTTCCTCTAGACAGGTCCAAATGACCTGATTTTTGGTCATTAGAAAGATTAGACATAGGAATACAGCTTTCATTAAGAACACTAAGCCCAGAAATGCCTCTAACCAAATGAAATTGCTGGCTCAAGTGAGATTACCAAACTGACCAAAACCATTCTGCCCAGAATTTCCTGGACTAAAGCTCATCCGACCAGTTTTGCCAAAATGGCCATAACTTGGTCTATAAAAATCCAAATGCAATGAAACCAATGGAAAAAGTTTTATAAGGCATAATGGCACAACTTTGGTGAAGAAATCCTGTCCAGAAAATCAAACCAAGTTGACCTAAAAATTGCCTTATTCCGGGTGACTTACATTCTACCTGGGCAAAATAACCAAATGGACAGTATTTATTCATTTGTTCATAACTCAGTGTAGAAAAGTCCAATTAATCTGAAATTTTACCAGCGTAAAGCTGAGACATAGCCCTACAACTTTCATGAAGAACACAAATCCAAATTCTGACCATAACCTAGTCAAATTACCAACCAAACTTAGGTCACCAAATCTGACAGAACCAAATTATCCAAAAATTCTGGGTATAGGTCAATCCGGCTAGTTATGGTAAAATGGCCATAACTTGTGCTACAAAACTCCAATTGGAGCGATTCAAAAAGGAAATTAAAGAAGACACATAAAGAAACAACTTTGATGAAGAAAATTTTGCCAAATTTCCACTATAACAATGACTAATGGAATAGTAAATTTAGGGTATGAAATCTGAAAATTTTGAATAACATGAAATAAGCTTTGAAATGGTATTGGCAACCAATACTAACAACTTTAGAATGCAAAATGTGGTATCTTGGTGAACTTAGGTTCAATAAATTTATTATGTATTAAAAAGTCAACAATTTGAGTGAATAGTAATACAAAGACACAAAGTGTAAGAATTAAATTGGTAGAGGAAATTAAGGTATGAAATTTAGAGTCCATGAAATATTCATGGATTACTTGGAATAGAAATAGTAATTAGTGAATTTGAATGACTTAATGAATACAAAAAAAAAAAAAAAAAATCTTGTGATTAGGTAATTGAGACTTATACTCCCAACACCAATAGAGTTCATAATATATTAGCAATACAACTTGAAGTATGAAATATAATTTCCATGAATAGATTGTTGAATGTATAAATGAGATAAAAGTGTCATTTGGGATTTAGGTTCCCATCAAGAGAGAAAGGAAAAATGTTTTGAATACAATGGTACATGTGAACCATTGTTTTGAATTGTGATCAACATGAATAACATAATGAATGAATAAATGAACCATATTAATGTATGAATGAGACATTAGTTCTCATTATTGTAGAAAGGAAAAGTACTTTGAGTACAATGGTATAAAAAGATAATTGATGTGAATTGTGATCATATAAATGATCAAATGAATGTATAATTATAATTGAAATTTATCATGAAATAATGAAATCATAAAACACAATATATTAATATTTAATGACATTATGTGCCATTGTATTGCCTAGACATGTGTGTTAGATTGGATAGATTGGCATGCCAATAGGGTATTGTTTAGTAGTACTACGAAAGACTTTATGCCGGTATTCATGGCTTTTAAGCCCGTATTCATGGCTTTTATGCCCGATTATATGTTATCATGGCTTTTTAGCCATACTGACTGCATACGTGGTTGACGTTCTGCGTCCAATGGTATGACGGCCCGAGGCACCACAGTGTACAGTACCAACGACCTGTGATCCAGTTTAGTCAACCTGTCCTAGGTTACTTGGGCAGTCTAATTTATTAAAAAAAGTTATGAGTATTAGCAATTAAAAATGCTAGAATGCAAATAAATGAGTAAGAAGTTCTGAGATAAATTAGATTAGCTCCATAAATTTGTTTCTTAGAAGGGTCTGAAGTAAATTAAATTAGTTCTAAAAATTTTAAATATTACAAAATGATTGTAAATAACTTAGAAAGTATCAAGAAAGTGATAAAAAGACTAGTAGAAGAATTATAACTTAATATAACATTACAAATGTGACTTACATAAGAATATAAGTATAAGTTTAAATTTTAGATTATTCGTATCTAGTACATTATTAAGTCAAATTTCTGAACTAAGCACCTCTAAAGAAGAACATGGCAGGATAGAGGACAGTTAATATTAGAAACTAAATTAATTATAAATCTAAATTATTCGAACTATGGTTTATTTCTATCTTTGTTTGTATATTATTTTCTTGTTATATTATTGCACCACTAAGCAGCAATGCTTAACGCGATGGATTTGTTTCCTCACGTAGGTATTGAAGTTAAAGCCCAGCGAATACTAAACAGAGATTTTGGAGTTTGATCTGCAGAGTGTTCAAGGTTGTCACCTCCTCAGCAATGCATGTAGATAGGGCCCATATAGATCATATTATGTATTTTATATATTATAATTAGTTATTATTTGTAATGTAAACTATGAATTGTATGTTGAAATATAAATTATGGAACTATAATTAATCTGTAGATCATGTAAATTTATGTAATTTGAACTTTTTTTTTTCATATGAATTCAGTATGAATGGAAATGATTGTGAAATTGAAATATATGGATGAGATTTGAAATATGAGAAAATTATGAGAATGATTGATGAGATAATTATGATTAGTATGGATAATATTTTATTTTGAAAATATTATTGAATTTCAAACAGGTGAATATTGAATCACGTCAATATTTAATAAAATAGGGGAAACTTCGTTGGTTTTTCCGTATAGAAAAATAATTGATATTAAATTAGACAAATTCAAAATTTTTAAAGAAATAAAGTAAGATAAGTTAGGGTACTTCGGTACCGAATGTAGCACGCCTTGTTTAGCTACACTTTAGTCGGGTGAGGGGTGTCACACTTTCATAATGTACTAATCTTACCATGCACCATTCATCATAAACACTCTTCTCGCATTATATCAGTTTCCTTGTTTCATCCCAACTGAATCCAGATTTGTTCATCATATCTGCTATTGCATTATATTTTGCTTTCAAGATTTTCCATCTAGAATCAATATGAGGACTAGCCTTCAAACCACAATTAGGTAGTTTTGTATTAATCAGTTCTTCAACCTAAAGTAGATAGCCATTCTTCCATCCATTTTCCTTCTTCCATTTTGGATCTATAGCCACCTCCTTTAATGCTTCTACCAAGGCATTATCCTCTTCACTTGTCCATGCTCTCTTGTTCTTCCATGAGTAACTTGGCTACTTTCAACAAAATCCATAAAAAAAAATGAAAAAAAAAATATACATACATATATACACTTATGTTAGATAAATATTAGCAAAATGACAATAGTAAAATGACAATAGTTTTGATTGATACACTGGAAAGTTATCAAAAGTTCAAAAAAATAACACACCACAATTACAATGATATACCAATCTCAAGTCTTTAAAATAATACACTACAATAATCAAATAACAATAAAATGGTTCGTCATAAATTCAATGTCTAACAGAACGAGCTCTAAAATTATTGAATATTTGTTGGGCTAAGGTGTAACGCCCTCACCGTAGGTAGTCCATACATTTTACTGTTCCGACAACTAATATCTGTTCAAACAGTCAAAAAGTCTGAAACTACACCTAAACTATAGTGAGGAGGCATAAATTGAAGGAATAAATGTTAAGAAAATATTGGAAAAATTTAGAGGAAATAAAGAAAAATTTAGAGAATTTATTTATTTGGTACAAAAAATAATAAAAATAACCCCATATGCGCCATGAAGGGCATTTTGGTCATTTCACCCCTAGAGGTGAATTTTGACCTAAATGTCAAATTTAAATTTAGAGAATGAAATAATTAACATAAATTAAAATTACAAGTTTATGAATTTGAATTAGGAAAAAGAAGAAGAGAAAAGAAAAAAAAAAGAAAAGAACAGAAAAGAAGCTAAGGTTATGACATAAAAAAATAAAGTACAATAAAAATACATATATGTATGACACAAGAGACAAAATCTACTTACCACAAGTCATCTTCCTCACCTCTCTTCTCTCTCTCCCTCTCTTTGAACCGTCCACCATGGGAGCTCTCTCCCTCCATTTTTGTTCTCCTTAAAGCTTGATTTTCCAAGCTTTCTCCTCCTCAAAACCCATAGTCCCCTTTATTAAAAAGTTAGCCCACTCCATAAGGAAGCCATTGATAGTGAAAAGAAGAAGAAAAGTTGAAGTTTAACAAGTTATCCAAGAGGTTTGTGCCTAATCTTCCTTTATTAATCCTTGAGTTAAGGTTAAAATGAAGTGAAATTTGTAAGAAACTAAAAGAAATAGGTGAGTTATGAGCGGAGTGAATTTTTGGTACCCATGGTGAGTGATGGTTTTTGATGACTATGATGTATATAAAGTGATTTAATGATGTTGGTTGATGCATTTATAAGTATTAGAAGTTGATTTACATTGAGATTTTATGAGGTTGAAATTGTGAGTTAGGGTTTGGCCTAACTTTGGTATTTTTGTATTATACCATGCAATTGGGATTGTTGAGATGTGTTGATGATATTTAGAAGTGCCTTGAATGTCAAATTGAAGCAAGGAAGTTGGAAGAGAAATGAATTATTGGAAGTGCTATTTTCTGCAGGTTGTGTTTATTGAGGGCAGTATACATTTTAGGCCATAAATGAAATTGTGTGACCCCAATTGGTATAAGGCCAATTGGAGGTCAAACTAGACCCAAAATAACCCATATTCTATGAAGAAACCATGCCCAAATTTTGTCCAAAACTTGACCTAAATACTGCATAAATTCGGATTACCCTGCAACCCAACCCAGAAAATGACCAAATGAATAGTACGTGTTCATTTGGTCATAACTCTCTCTATATTGGTCCAAATGACCAAAAAGTTCACCAATGGAAAGTTTAGACATAGGGCTACACTTTTCATGAAGACCACTTAACCCAGTTTTGCCTTTAACCAATTCAAATTGTTAGCACAAGTTGGGTCACTGAAACTGCCAACCCAGAAAATGACCAAATGAACAGTACGTGTTCATTTGATCATAACTCTCTCTACACTGGTCCAAATGACCTAAAATTTCACCAATGGAAATTTTAGACATAGGGCTACACTTTTCATGAAGATCACTTAACTCAATTTTGCCTTTAACCAAATCAAATTGTTAGCACAAGTTTAGTCACTAAAACCGCCAACCCAGAAATTGTCCCAAAATACTATTCCTTGGTATTTTGACTATAACTTGAGTTCTATAACCCCAAATTCAGTGATTCAAAAACTAAAATTCAATTTAAACATAGAAGAACAATTGCTATGAAGGAAGTGTGACTAAATAAACATCCTAACCTAGTCAAATTCCTAGATAAAGATAACACGCCAACATGAACCTAAAGAAAGGTTCATGGGAAAAATGCTATATAGGATAATTAAAATACTCATAAGGAAAATTTGATATTAAAAATGATATGAATACGTAAATTAGGACTAATGTCCTATTAATATGAAATTAATGGTACCAATGAACAATACTAGAAAATAGTAACAGTGAATAGTGCTAAATTAATTAAAAATGTTTAATTGCCCATAGCATACCTGGACTTATTTATTTAGTTGGATAAATTGGTATACCAATTAGGGACTACAGATAGCAGTACTGCCTACCGAGAAAATCATGAGCTAACAATATATGTCTGGTATGATTGTTCTACAGGCTATATGCCTACTTAATGGCCATTGTGCCTACTTTATTTCTTGCTTTACAAGCCTGACAGCGGGTCTCGTGCCCGACAGTTGGCCTCGTGCCTGACAGACATATACTCGATAGAAATATGGCTGTCTAACTAGTATACACCCGTACATCCAGCTTTTATAATTTGTTATAGGTTTCTTGGGCACTGATAAAAAAATTAATTAAGACTTAAAATACAATAAGTAATCATAAAAGATCCCGATAATGTTAATTATTTTCAAAGAGCAATAAAAATGTAAAAGACTCAGAAATTATGAGTTGCATATATTGTTTCAAATTATTAAATTATTGTTATTATAAATTATGCACCACTAAGCGTTATAGCGCGTTGGTTTTCCATCGCGTTGGTACTGGAGATCAGCCGCAGCAGCAACACCAATAGTGCACTGACAGAGCTCTGATCAGATCTGCCATTGTCCAGAGTCACCTCACCGGTCTTTTGTATTTTGGTAGGGCCCATGTATAGACTAGTATTTTGGTTCATCATGTTTAGTCATGATGTAGTTACTAGTTTATGATGTATTTCATTTTGGACTCGAAATGAAAACTTATAATTTATTATCTATGAATTTCCATATGAATGCAATAGATGACACTTCATTTTGAGATCTCATAAATAGTTGTGAATGATATGATACATGAGAATATGATATGGAAATGTGTGAAATGAATACGGACATGTTAACAGGTGATTAGTGGAACTCGCTAAATGCTAATAAAATAAGGGAGGCTCTGTCCGGGTCTCCATCGAAATAAGATATATATATATAAAAAAAAAATTCTACACATAGAATACATGTTTTAAATGACATCAAAAGTTTACAATAGATATGATAAAACAAGATAGGGTGCTCCGGCACCGAATGTGGCACTTCTTGCTCGGCTATACGGTAGACGGGTAAGGGGCGTCACATTTAGTGGTATCAGAGCAGAGGTTTAGGCGGTCTTAGACCTAGATAGATAGAAAGAAATAGTTGCATCACATGCATGGGCCTTTAAATAGAGTCGAGGTGACAGTAATGCAGATCTGTTTCTTTGTCTATTTTATAGGATCGATGGCATCTGATCCTTTGGAGCACGGACCTCCAGGACCGATAGAGGAGGAAGTAGAGAGTCATGCAGCTGCTCCTAGTCGGGGGAGAAGTGGTAGTAGACCAGAGTCATCTCGAGGTACTGTGAGTAGGGCACAGCAGGCCTTCTATGAACAGATGACACAGTTGTTCCGTTAGATCACCGGAGCCATTCCCCAGCCACAACCGCCTCCACAGCCACAGCCATAGCCACAGTCACCACCACCACCACCACCACCACCACCTGTACAGCCACCTCCACCCCCACAGTCGCAACCTATACACAGATCTCCACTAGAGAGACTGCGAAAGTATGGGGCAATTGACTTCAGAGGTAAGAGGGATGATGATCCAGCCGTAGCAGAGTATTGGCTGGAGAGGACAGAGAGGGTATTGCAGCAGTTGCACTGCACCCCAGAGCAGCAGTTGGAGTGTGCTCTGTCACTGCTACAGGAGGATGCATATAGATGGTGGGTGATAGTATCTAGAGTGGTACAGCCTGCACAGATCACTTGGGATTTCTTTCTAGCTGAATTCAGAAAGAAATACATCAGTCATGTGTACTTGGAGGCTAGAAGGAGAGAATTCCTGGCACTGAAACAGAGGCAGCTGACAGTCTCCGAATATGAGCGAGAATTCGTGAGACTTAGCGAATATGCATTGGAGTTGATGTCGACAGAGGTTAATAAATGCAGAAGATTTGAGGATGGACTGAATGATAACATCAGGTTGATAGTGACATCTCACCACTTCATAGATTTCTCTCTGTTGATAGCATCAGCCCTTGATGTGGAGAGAGTCAGAAATGAAGAGCAGTCTAGAAAGGATAAGCAACGCAAGAGGGGTTCTGGGTCTGGTCAGTCCGATTCAGCAGACATAGGTAGTAAGAGACCCAAGGAGTCTCAGGGTCAAACTCAAGGTCGAGGCAAGAAACAGAAGTCTCGGTTTGCTCCAAGGAGAGGAGGAGGACAATCTGGTGCATCAGTGGGTAGTTCACTAGGTGCAGCTACATGGGGATCAGGCCCACCACCTACTTGTGTACATTGTGGTAGACCCCATAGAGGAGAGTACAGATTGTTGACAGGTGGATTTTTAGATGTGGGTCTACGGATCACTTCCTGAAGGATTGTCCACAGAGGAACACTAGTGCTCCCACTGCTCCACCTCAGATGGAGAGGTCTGCCCCAATAGCACAGAGGGGTAGGAGACCTGCGAGGCCTGATACAGCTGGCACATCACAGAGGCCTACTATAGAGACAGTCTAGAGGCAGGAGATTAGGGTAGCACCTCGTGCTTATGCCATGAGAGCTCGAGATGAGCTAGAGCCAGCTGATTTCATTAGAGGTACATTTTCTTTTTATGACCTGCTAGTATGTGCATTGATTGATCCGGGTTCCACACATTCATATGTGTGTATCACACCACCAATTGATAGAGGGGTACAAGTAGAGGAGCTAGAGGAGGACATACAAGTCACAAACCCTTTAGGCCATAGTGTCATGGTGAAAAAGGTCTACAAGGGTTATCCTCTGAAAATACAAGGTATGAGTTTTTAGCTGACTTGATTGAGCTACCATTCCATGAGTTTGATGTGATATTGGGTATGGACTGGTTATCACATCATCAGGTGATGGTAGATTGTCGGCTAAAGAGGATGTCACTACAGATAGTAGATGGGGATGTGATTATAGTTGTGGGTGAAGGAACGGGTTGTCTTTCCACCATCATATCAGCCACAACAGCCAGAAGATTGATAAGAAAGGGCTATGAGGCTTTCTTAGCACATGTGGTTGACACCAGGAAGACTAGCCCAAGCATGCAAGAGATCCCCACTGTATGTGATTTTCCGGATGTGTTTCCAGAAGAGTTGCTGGGTTTGCCACCCAATAGAGAAGTGGAGTTTACTATAGAGGTTATACCAGGTACTGCACCAATGTCCATTGCTCCATATAGGATGGCACCTACTGAACTGAGAGAGTTGAAAGTTCAGTTACAGGAGCTACTAGACAAGGGCTTCATACGCCCTAGTGTGTCACCCTAGGGAGCACCAGTGCTATTTGTGAAGAAGAAGGACGGAACCCTTCGGTTATTTATAAACTACCGGCAGCTGAATAAGGTGACTGTGAAAAACAAATACCCTTTACCTAGGGTAGATGACCTGTTTGATCAGTTGAGGGGAGCTGGAGTATTCTCCAAGATAGATCTTAGATCAGGCTATCACCAGTTGAGAGTGAAGGAGACAGATGTTCCTAAAACTGCTTTCAGGACCCGGTATGAATACTATGAGTTCCTAATGATGCCATTTTGGCTAACAAATGCACTAGCAGCTTTCATGGACCTAATGAACCGCATCTTTCATCCATACTTGGATCGGTTTATTGTGGTCTTTACAGATGATATCTTGGTGTATTCTAAGAACTGGGAAGAGCATGATGAACACCTGAGAGTAGTACTATAGACACTGCGGGAAAAACAGTTGTATGCCAAGTTATCCAAGTGTGACTTCTGGTTGGATGAGATATCCTTTCTTGGACACATTGTGTCAGCAGATGGAATCAAGGTAGATCCAAGGAAGATTGAAGCAATAGTTGAATGGAAGCCTCCCAGAAATGTAACAGAAGTCAGAAGCTTTTTGGGGTTAGCTGGATACTATAGGAGATTTGTGAAGGGATTTTCCCTTATAGCAGCCCCACTGACTAAGTTACTGCATAAGAATTCAAAGTTTGACTGGAACGAAAAATGTCAAACCAGCTTTGAGAAGCTGAAGGCTATGCTTACAGAAGCTCCAGTGTTGACACAGCCAGAGTCAGAGAAAGACTATGTGATCTACAGTGATGCCTCTCACAATGGGCTTGGGTGTGTTCTAATGCAGGAAGGGAAAGTAGTTGCCTATGCTTCTAGACAGCTAAGACCACATGAAAAGAACTACTCAACTCATGATCTGGAATTGGCGGCAATAATATTTGCATTGAAGATATGGAGGCATTACCTATATGGTGAGAAGTGTTACATCTGCACTGATCACAAGAGTCTAAAGTACTTGCCAACTCAGAAGGAACTCAATATGAGACAGAGGAGATGGATTGAATTCCTTAAAGACTATGACTATGTGATCGACTACCATCCTGGGAAAGCAAATATAGTGGCTGACGCCCTGAGCAGGAAGTCCATGATGGCTTTGAGAGCATTGAATGCTCGGTTGTCTTTAGCACAGGATGGGGTACTTTTGGCTGAGTTGTGTGTAAAGCCAAGTTTGTTACAGCAAATACAAGAGGCACAGTTAAAGGATGAAAAGTTGCTATTTGTTATGGGCAGAACTCAAGAGGGGAAGGAGACTGATTATGAGTTGAAAGGAGATGGGTGCCTGTACTATAAAGGCAGAATATGTGTACCAAGAGATGAGGAACTGAAGAAGAATATCTTGAAAGAGGTGTACAGTAGCATACATGCTATGCACCCAGGAAGTACCAAGATGTACCAAGACCTAAAAACACATTATTGGTGGCCTGGAATGAAGAAAGAGATTGGTGATTTTGTGACTAGATGTTTGACATGCCAGCAGGTTAAGACTGAGCATCAGGTTCCATCAGGGTTATTGCAACCTATATCCATATCAGAATGGAAATGGGACCGCATTACCATGAATTTTGTGACTGGGCTACCATTGACACAGAGGAAGCATGATACTATATGGGTGATTGTGGATAGATTGACTAAGTCAGCTCATTTCCTACTAGTTAGAACCAACTACTCATTAGAGAGATTAACAGAAATTTACATAGATGAGATAGTCCGGCTACATGGAGTGCCAACATCAATCATATCTGACCGAGACCTGAGATTTACTTCAAGGTTTTGGAAGACGCTATAGGAGTCTTTAGGCACTCGACTACACTTCAGTACGGCTTTTCATCCACAGACGGATGGATAGTCAGAATAGGTGATTTAGGTAACCCTTAGAACCTAGTAAATTATTATAAATGTTAAAAGACTACTAAAAATGACATGAATCACATAATAGGTATTGGAGGATATGTTGAGAAGCTGCATCATTGATTTTGAAGGAAGTTGGGAGAAGTATCTTCCTTTGGTAGAGTTTGCTTATAACAACAGCTACCAAGCTAGTATAAAAATGGCTCCATATGAAGCGTTGTATGGGAGGAGATGTAGAACTCCCTTATACTGGACATAAATGGGTGAGGAGAAAGTAGTGGGCCCAGATTTAGTGAGACAGACAGAGGAAAAAGTGAAACTCATTAGAGACAATTTGAAAGTCGCATTGGACAGACAGAAATCATATGCCGACCTGAGGAGAAATGATATAGAGTATGAGGTTGGAGATAAGGTATTTCTTAAGGTATCACCTTAGAAGAAAGTGTTGAGATTTAGTAAGAAGGGTAAGTTGAGTCCTAGGTTTATTGGTCCATACGATGTCATTGAGCGTGTGGGTCCAGTAGCCTATAGGCTAGCTTTACCACCTGAGCTGGACAAGATCCACAGTGTATTCTATGTGTCGATGCTCAGAAGATACAGATCAGATCCTTCACATGTAATTTCAACGGAGGAGATAATTGTATAACCTGATCTGACATATGAAGAAGAACCCGTCAGAATCTTAGCATGGGAAGTGAAAGAACTCAGAAACAAGAGGATCCCACTAGTGAAAATCTGGTGGAGACACCACAACACAGAAAAAGTGACATGGGAGAGCGAGGAGACGATGAGGCAACAGTTCCCTCAGCTCTTCACATTAGGTAAATTTCGAGGATGAAATTTTTATTAGAGGGGAAGAATTGTAACGCCCTCAACGTAGGTAGTCCGTACATTTTACTGTTTCGACAACTAATGTCTGTTCGAACAGTTAAAATGTCTGAAACTACACCTAAACTATAGTGAGGAGGCATAAATTGAAAGAATAAATGTTAAGAAAATATTGGAAAAATTTAGAGGAAATAAAGAAAAATTTAGAGAATTTATTTATTTGGTACAAAAAATAATAAAAATAACCCCATATGCACCATGAAGGGCATTTTGGTCATTTCACCCCCAGAGGTGAATTTTGATCTAAATGTCAAATTAAAATTTAGAGAATGAAATAATTAACATAAATTAAAATTACAAGTTTATGAATTTGAATTAGGAAAAAGAAGAAGAGAAAAGAAAAAAAGAAAAGAAAAGAAAAGAAAAGAAAAGAAAAGAAAAGAAAAGAAGCTAAGCTTATGACATAAAAAAATAAAGTACAATAAAAATACATATATGTATGACACAAGAGACAAAATCTACCTACCACAAGTCATCTTCCTCACCTCTCTTCTCTCTCTCCCTCTCTTTGAACCGTCCACCATGGGATCTCTCTCCCTCCATTTTTGTTCTCCTTAAAGCTTGATTTTCCAAGCTTTCACCTCCCCAAAACCCATAGTCCCCTTCATTAAAAAGTTAGCCCACTCCATAAGGAAGCCATTGATAGTGAAAAGAAAAAGAAAAGTTGAAGTTTAACAAGTTACCCAAGAGGTTAGTGCCTAATCTTTCTTTCTTCCTTTATTAATCCTTGAGTTAAGGTTAAAATGAAGTGAAATTTGTAAGAAACTAAAAGAAATAGGTGAGTTATGAGGGGAGTGAATTTTTGGTATGTCACACCTTACCCCTCTGTAAGGCATCACATGATCCCGTAGAATACCTAATGAACTACCGCACTTCACCTACCGATAACTCATTAAGTACCCTACAAGGGATTTTAAAACAATTTTCTTATTTTTGATAAGTGGTGAGCATTTTCTAATAAGTACTTAAAACATTTAGTTAAAATTAAAACTAGTTAATATTTTTGGTCCATTTTAGTTTTCCACAAATTCTATAAAAATTTTGACAGAGTTTCCTCTGTATTTTGAGAAAACCGTTCTTCGAATACCTGTAAAAAGCACTTCTAAAAGTTTTTCTCAACCTCTACTTCGGTTTCACAATCAAACTCAATCAATTTCTCAAAATTCACAAGTTCAATAGTTCTCAAAATACTGTCAATCAATATCATTCATATTTCGTTAAAAACAAAACAATTTATACACAACCTTACAAATTTATATCAAAAGAAATACAAACTAAACTTTATTACAAACTTCATACAAATTTGTGTACAAGCTGCTCAAGACCCATTTTTACATGTCCATACATTTATGTGCAATATATACATCAAAAGAAGTATTTACAGTTAGGGTATAAATTATACAGAAGGCTTCAAGTCGATGACTTCACACACCTCAAGAAATCTGCTTTGCTCCTCTAGTCTCTGTATCTGCGACAGCAATAAAAGCTATCGCTGAGTACTAGGACTCAGTGGTGCACAATATACTAAAATAATCTTTATGCAAAACTTAAAGCACATTCATTCAAAAATTTGGCTAAACATGAAAATTTAATACAATCATGCATTGTAAGATTTTACATGTAAACCAAGTTCATTTCAAAGTATCAAAACACATTTCATAAAACCCACAGTTAGATCACGCCATTCGAAACAAATAGAATCTCAATAGCCAGAGGCTAAAGAGAAATCACATGAATCTCAATAGCCAGAGGCTAAAGAGAAATCATATCACAAGGCTAGCTAGCTCAAATATATGGATATCCATTCACATCCTCTTCTACTGGCACACCTCAACACTTCTCCAGAGAAGGAATCAAAATTCGAAACTAATTACCTCTACTAGTCGTGCTAGTGAGGTGTTCAAATATATGGTCATGACACTGTGATTTCAAAACTTATCTTAATAATTTGCTAAACATTGTCATTTCAAATATACACAATAATTTTCAATAATTTAGATCAAACATCATAAGAATGCCATAATCCAACATTTCATATTATTCAAAATGATATGCAAAAGATGATTATAGAAGTATATGTTGTGCACAAACCTCAAACGAGTCGCCTGTTGGCCTTGACTCGACTCTTCGGGTTCTGTCCCGGTATTCTTTTCCACTGAAACACGAAATTTTCCAATGTTTCAGTACTAAAACTTAAAATAATTCCAAAATAAACTTAACTTCACATTTACCTAGCTCTAATGTGTTAAATTTGACGTTCTCGAAATTTTGTATTTCGAGTTACTATTCACTGCACTATTCAAGTCAAATTATTGACTTTCTAAGGCTTAATAGTTATGGGAACTCCAACTTCACCCACATACCACATTTTGGTCACCAAACTTGTTGGTTTTGGTCATTTGTTTAAAACTTAGGTCATTTTGGCAAAATTGCCAATTTTCGATTTTGGTTCTCTGAAGTTGCACTATTCCATTGGTCGATCTACTGTTGGAATTTGACAAAACTTCCTTCATAGAAATTGTTCCTTATTGTCTTAAGTGTATTCTCATTTTTGGATCACCTCAATCGGAGTTTTGTAGCTCAAGTTATGGCCAAAATAAAATTACTGTTCACGCAATCGCTCATGCTGCAATTTTGATGCTGGCAGATTTTTTATCCAACTTTGCTCAGTAATTTGATCAAGTTAAGTCCATAATTTGGTCTAACTTTCTTCATATAAAATGTTCTACTATGTCTTATGTTTCCATCGGTTCAAGAATCGCCTAAATCCGAGTTTTCTAGAGGGAGTTATAGCCATCCAAACATTGCTGCTCAATGAAAATTCTGCAGAGTTGCAGGTTTGGTAACCTAACTTTGCTCAATAATCTGAATGGGTTAATGGCATAATTTGGGGTGATGTTCTTCATGAAAGTTTTAGATCTATATGCCCTCTAACCTCTAGCCAAATTTCAGGTCAATTTGACCTGTCTAACTCGAGTTATGACCAAATGAACATTTACTGTTCATTTGGTCAGTTTAGTGCAGTGGCAGCCTGCTATCATTTCACTTTAGTCAATTGTTTCACCAAGTTTTGGTCAGTTTTTGGCCATGGTTCCTTAATGAAAATTGTGTTCTTTTATGTCTATTTTCATCTCCAATTAGTGGCATATCCATTAGGCTTGTAAAATTTGAGTTTTGGTCCTTCAAAGTAGGTTTGGTCATGCTGCCAGCAGCATGACCATTGACCTACGAATTTGGTTTAATTTCCTACCATTCCCACACAATCCATTTGGTCATAATTGACCATTATTTCACTTCACAATAGGTCAAACATGCCATTTATGCATTTCTCCAAATTTTGGTTCATAAACCCTAGCATTGAAACCCTAACTCACTCATTCAATCACAATTGGTGCATTTCCATCTTAACACCATACTAATGTAAGTTTATTAACATCTTTAATTCCCTTTAAACACATCAAACCATACCAATCATACTCCCATCAACCAGGCCAAAATTTCAGTTCAGTCCTTCTCCCATGATTTTATTTCATTTCATAATTTCTAAGCTCATTTCAATTATCACACATGCATTTAAATGAAAGAATAAGGAGTTTAACATACTAACCTCAACTTAAAGCTTCAAACCTCTCTCTTAGCCCTTCTTTCTTCTTGTAGTCTTCTTCCCAAGTTACAATATCAAGCTCTAATGAAATTTTTATGAGGTTTATTAAGGTTGGGTAAGGAGAAATTAAGCTTAGTGTAAGCTTAAGGGAAAAACTTTCATGGAGAATTTATGGAGGAAGGTGGGGTGGCACTTGATGGAAGAAGAAGAAGACAATTCTAATTTTTTTCCTTTTGTTTTCCTTTACACGTTTTTTTTGCTTATGGAAGACCCCTAAATCCAAATTAATTAATTCAATTTATTTATTTAGTTATGACATCATGCATGATGTCATAACTTTTGACTTTTTTTCATTTTCATCTCTTTTTTTTTTCTATTAGTTCTTTAATTTAATTCTCGATTCCGAAATTTTCTTTTCTCTGATTTTATTTGACAGTTAGGTCAGGAGTCAGCTCTCGGGGTCAATTGACCAAATTGCCCCTGCCGGTTCATCCCGGTTTGTAAATAATCCAATATTTCTTCTGGCTCCCTGACCTAATTATTTGACTGGCTTAACAGTTCTTTTTCATGATTTTCTCTTTTCCACTGTGTCCATAAGGGTCCTAAGGACCGCAGCGTCACTTTTTACGGTTCGAAATTTGAGTTTAAAACGACTTTGCAGTCGTTCCCGAGGAGGTCACTCATCGCTGTGACTCTCGGCTCGTTTAACCTCTTTTGTTCTGTTTTTCTTATTTATAGTTAGCTAATTAAACATTACTAATTATTTGTTTTTATGGCTTCTCAAGTTGTCTTAGGTGTGGCCCTAATCCCAATAATTGTCCGGACCGACACCGGTCACTGGAACAGTGAAATCTACCAGGCTATGCAACGGGGGTGTTACATGGTACCCATGGTGAGTGATGGTTTTTGATGACTATGATGTATATAAAGTGATTTAATGATGTTGGTTAATGCATTTATAAGTATTAGAAGTTGATTTACATTGAGATTTTATGAGGTTAAAATTATGAGTTAGTGTTTGGCCTAACTTTGGTATTTTTGTATTATACCATGCAATTGGGATAGTTGAGATGTGTTGATGATATTTAGAAGTGCCTTGAATGTCAAATTGAAGTAAGGAAGTTGGAAGAGAAATGAATTATTGGAAGTGCTATTTTCTGCAGGTTGTGTTTGTTGAGGGCAGTATACATTTTATGCCATAAATGAAATTGTGTGAACCCAATTGGTATGAGGCCAATTGGAGGTCAAACTAGACCCAAAATAGCCCATATTCTATGAAGAAATCATGCTCAAATTCTGTCCAAAACTTGACCTAAATACTGCCTAAATTTGGATTACCCTGCAACCCAACCCAGAAAATGATCAAATGAAAAGTATATGTTCATTTGGTCATAACTCTCTCTGTACTGGTCCAAATGACCTAAAATTTCACCAATGGAAAGTTTAGACATAGGGCTACACTTTTCATAAAGACCACTTAACCCAGTTTTGCATTTAACCAATTCAAATTGTTATCACAAATTGGGTCACTGAAACTGCCAACCCAGAAAATGACCAAATGAACAGTACGTGTTCATTTGGTCATAATCCAAATGACCTAAAATTTCAACAATGGAAATTCTAGACATAGGGCTATACTTTTCATGATGACCACTTAACCCAGTTTTGCCTTTAACCAATTCAAATTGTTAGCACAAATTGGGTCACTGAAACTGCCAACCCAGAAAATGACCAAATGAACAGTAAGGTTCATTTGGTCATAACTCTCTCTATACTGGTCCAAATGATCTAAAATTTCACCAATGGAAAGTATAGACATAGGGATACACTTTTCATGAAGACCACTTAACCCAGTTTTTCCATTAACCAATTCAAATTGTTAGCACAAGTTGGGTCACTGAAACTACCAACCCAGAAAATGACCAAATGAACAGTACGTGTTCATTTCGTCATAACTCTCTCTATACTTGTCCAAATGACCTAAAATTTCACCAATGGAAATTTTAGACATAGGGATACACTTTTCATGAAGACCACTTAACCCAGTTTTGCCTTTAACCAATTCAAATTGTTAGCACAAATTGGGTCACTGAAACTGCCAACCCAGAAAATGACCAAATGAACAGTACGGTTCATTTGGTCATAACTCTCTCTATACTGGTCCAAATGATCTAAAATTTCACTAATGGAAAGTATAGACATAGGGCTACACTTTTCATGAAGACCACTTAACCCAGTTTTTCCATAACCAATTCAAATTGTTAGCACAAGTTGGGTCACTGAAACTGCCAACCCAGAAAATGACCAAATGAACAGTACGTGTTCATTTGGTCATAACTCTCTCTATACTTGTCCAAATGACTTAAAATTTCACCAATAGAAATTTTAGACATAGGGCTACACTTTTCATGAAGACCACTTAACCCAGTTTTGCCTTTAACCAGCTCAAATTGTTAGCACAAGTTGGGTCACTGAAACTGCCAACCCAGAAAATGACCAAATGAACAGCATTTGGTCATAACTCTCTCTATACTGGTCCAAATGACCTAAAATTTCACCAATGGAAAGTTTAGACATAGGGATACACTTTTCATGAAGACCACTTAACCCAGTTTTGCCTTTAACTAATTCAAATTATTAGCACAAGTTGGGTCACTGAAACTGCCAACCCAGAAAATGACCAAATGAACAGTACGTGTTCATTTAGTCATAACTCTCTCTATACTGGTCCAAATGACCTAAAATTTCACCAATGGAAATTTTAGACATAGGGATACACTTTTCATGAAGACCACTTAACCCAGTTTTTCCTCTAATCAATTCAAATTGTTAGCACAAGTTGAGTCACTGAAATTGCCAACCCAGAAAATGACCAACTGAATAGTACGTGTTCATTTGGTCATAACTCTCTCTATACTGGTCCAAATGATCTAAAATTTCACCAATGGAAAGTTTACACATAGGGCTACACTTTTCATGAAGATCACTTAACCCAGTTTTCCTTTTAACCAAATCATATTATTAGCACAAATTTAGTCACTAAAACTGCCAACCCAGAAATTGTCCCAAAATATTATTCCTTGGTATTTTGACCATAACTTGAGTTCTATAACCCCAAATTCAGTTATTCAAAAATTGAAATTCAAGTTTAAACATAGAAGAGTAATTGTTATGAAGGAAGTGTGACTAAATAAACATCCTAACCTAGTCAAATTCCTAGATAAAGATAACACGCTAACATGAACCTAAAGAAAGGTTCATGAGAAAAAATGCTATATAGGATAATTAAAATACTCATAAGGAAAATTTGATATTAAAAATGATATGAATATGTAAATTAGGACTAATGTCCTATTAATATGAAATTAATGGTACTAATGAACAGTACTAGAAAATAGTAACAGTGAATAGTGCTAAATTAATTAAAAATATTTAATTGCCCATAGTATACCTAGACTTATTTATTTAGTTGGATAAATTGATATACCAATTAGGGACTACAGATAGCAGTACTGCCTACCGAGAAAATCATGAACTGACAATATATGTCTGGTATGATTGATCTACAGGCTATATGCCTACTTAATGGCCATTGTGCCTACTTTATTTCTAGCTTTACAAGCCTGACAGCGGGTCTCGTGCCCGACAGCTGGCCTCGTGCCTGACAGACATACACTGGATAGACATATGGTTGTCTAACTAGTATACACCCGTACATCCAGCTTTTATAATTTGTTATAGGTTTCTTGGGCACTGATAAAAAAATTAATTAAGACTTAAAATACAATAAGTAACATAAAAGATCCCGATAATGTTAATTATTTTCAAAGAGCAATAAAAATGTAAAAGACCCAGAAATTATGAGTTGCATATATTGTTTCAAATTATTAAATTATTGTTATTATAAATTATGCACCACTAAGCGTTATGCTTAGCGCGTTGGTTTTCCATCGCGTAGGTACTGGAGATCAGCCGCAGCGGCACCGATGAGTGCAATCGACAGAGCTCTGATCAGATCTGCCATTGTCCAGAGTCACCTCACCGGTCTTTTGTATTTAGGTAGGGCCCATGTATAGACTAGTATTTTGGTTTATTATATTTAGTCATGATGTAGTTACTAGTTTATGATGTATTTCATTTTGGACTTGAAATGAGAACTTATAATTTATTATCTATGAATTTCCATATGAATACAATAGATGACACTTCATTTTGAGATCTCATAAATAGTTGTGAATGATATGATACATGAGAATATGATATGAAAATGTGTGAAATGAATATGGACATGTTAACAGGTGATTAGTGGAACTCGCCAGATGCTAATAAAATAAGGGAGGCTCTGTCCGGGTCTCCACCGAAATATGATAAATAAAAAAAAAAAATTCTTCACATAGAATACATGTTTTAAATGACATCAAAAGTTTACATTAGATATGATAAAACAAGATAGGGTGCTCCAGCACTGAATGTGGCACTTCTTGCTCGGCTATACGGTAGACGGGTAAGGGGCGTCACATAAGGAATTCCTAAAATTTGCCCAATGGTCAGATGTTTGAATTGTGTTGATGAACTCAACTTCATCATTGATACTTCCTTCCTCTTCATCTTCATCACTAAGAATTTCCTCTTCCATATCTGTTGGTATGTATCTCCTTATCAAATTATGTAATAAACAACATGCCATAATAATACATCCTTGAGTTTGTATTGGATAGAATGAAGGACTCCTAAGGATTGACCATCGTCCTTTAAGTAAACCAAAACATCTATCTATGACATTTTTAGCTTTGAAGTGTTTCATGTTGAAATACTCATCTGCTGTTTGTGGTTGCCTTTCAGCCTTTCACTCATTAAGATGATAATGTTGCCCTTTATAAGGGGTGAGAAATCCCTCATAATTAGTGTAGCCTGCATCAGCCAAGTAATAACAACCTTAAAATGTGTAAAATGATGTCAAATTATTTTTAAAGAAACTATGTATTTTATTATCAATTTTATTTACCTTGGCATATCTTTAAACCATTTGGCCTAGAAATAGCATCTTGAAGGACATGACCATCATGTGCTGAACCCTCCCGTCCAGGTAACACGTAAATAAATTGCATGTCAGGTGAACAAACTCCTAAAACATTCATTGTAAGGTTGCCCTTTCTTGTTCTATATTTTGGTCTTTCATCATATTTTATAGACACACTAATATATGTCCCATCTAATGCTCCTAAGCAATTCTACAAAAAAAAAAAAGATTAAATTGAAAAAAAAAATCATTAAGCTGATCAAGGACTTGTGATGATCATTCAATGACTTAAGACATATATATGTACCTTGAAACATC
The DNA here is from genome assembly GCF_030052815.1 of Hevea brasiliensis. NCBI lineage: Eukaryota > Viridiplantae > Streptophyta > Magnoliopsida > Malpighiales > Euphorbiaceae > Hevea > Hevea brasiliensis. The sequence continues at coordinate 47,308,872 of NC_079509.1, forward strand.
TCCACCTATCATCTGTGCAGTTATCCGTTATAGGTGTAGGCCTCTTCAACAACTTAGAATGCAATTTCAAAACAACTTGAAAATAGATTGAATTATCTACTCACAGTTTCTCTACTCCTAATAAAATAATTAGCATTTATTCTATTCTTTTTATGGTAAGCTAATTTGTATAAAAACATTGTAACTATCTCCTCCAGCTCCATGTTTCGAGTTCATTTCAATCCTCTAATATCTCTTAGCATCTCACAAAGAACATAAAAGGTATACCTATTCATGCAGATTTCATTCTTACATGCAACATCACTCTCTCTAATTATGGCATTTAAATTACCTAATCTATTCATTTTTTTTAATCATTTTTCTATTTTTCTAGTCGAGGTCTATGTACACACATAAAATACCACTCCACATAAGCAATAATAATAATGTAAATCATAATAATCATGAAATGGAGTTGTTGCAGTTGTCTCTTCCTTTGTAGTGACATACCAAAACGAGCCATTTCTGTGCATATTTCACAAAATAAGCAATCAACTTTAAGTAAAATTAAAAAGTCATCAAAAAACAAATAAATCTAACAACTAAGCAAGCTATATGGATTTATATAGTAATTAATATGGATTTATATAATAATTAATAATTCCATTTATATAACCCATGGCATTTAAACTTTGGCAAATGGGCCATTTCCTATTACTTAAGTCATTGCAATTATATAGAGTTAGTGGATTTATATAAAATTAACTTTAAAGAATATGTAATATACATTAATTTAATACAGGAATTAACTCTGAGAGTTTCAATATGCCCATGTTCTTCTCTTGAATGACATTAATTTAATCAAGGAATAGATCCAAAGTTTGAACGCCCCAAATGCCAATAAAAAAGGGAATACCAAAAAAAGGAAGATAAAGATAATGCCAAAAATTAGAAATGTGAAAGAAGGTAACAAAAGCAAATAACATACAATGAGGGTATTTGATTAAGGAACAAAAGATACATAATTTTACTTGGAAAAATTAATATTCTCATAAATTTAATATACTGTGGTGTTGTAAAAAAAATAAAGAAAGAAATAAATTGCTATCACTTTATGTTAAAAAGAACTTTTATTTTTCAATGCCTAATTAATTATTTAGCTACACAAAGTAATTTTATTTTTTTGAATAGTATACAGTGGGAGTATTTGGCCAAGCCAATATAAGCTCTAACCTTTCGAATGAACTAATGCAACTAAGGAACAAAATCTATAGCAACTTTTATACATGACTTGAGATTCCTAATCTACTTCTTAACATTTGATTAACAATAACAAAGAAGCACATGGTAGCAAAATAGCAAATTGAAATAATCAGTTCTAAATTTTTTTAATAAAAAGTGTAGATATGATTTAAAGATATAACTTTAAGACCTTAGCAACTCCTAATGCTATTTCCATTGCTAAGAACCAATCTAATGGCCTTTTCTTTGGGGGAAGTTCTACTAGATGGTATTCAAAAGATCCAAAAGCAATGGTTAAGCAATTAGAATAACAAGATTTGAAGATTATGATGGTGCAAGAGACTCAAACTCAAGCCTCTACCATAGATTCTCTGTTTCAGCAATATGCTCAAACTAAACTAGAAAAATGAATGCTATGGATGAAAAACAAGTTAGCATCAAGGTTGTACCCAGCAAAAAATAATATTGCAGTAGGAAAATCATATATTGGCAGCCAAATAGCAGTTCAATTTCTTCAGTTATTATCAAACTAATCAAATTAATAATTATCCAATATAAAAAATTCACCACCCAAAAAACCCACAAAATTTTTGGATCCAAAGACTTAATATGTCATACCTAGATCATGATTCTACTATGATTCTCCAAAACTAGAGGTACCCATATAGGCACAAGCCATAAACAAGTACTAGCATGCATCAATAAGGGAATTAGGGGGAAGGAGGCTTGAGTTTCATAGACAATGATATCTGGGTTAGAAAATAGAAGCAATAGAAGTAGATGAAGGGAGAAAGAAGTTACTAGAAAGTGATTGTGAATAGTGATGATGACCGAAAGTGATGAGAATGGTGGATTTAATCTGAGTAGAGAGGGGTGGCATTTATGGGAGCAAATGGGTTTCTCTCATTTCCAACTTTTGATTCCTTGGTTAAATTTGGGAATGTCGATTCCCTTATTTGTGGGAATGCATTCCCTAACCTATGAAAATAGGAATGAGAAAAAGGTCTTACTAAACACCAACAAAGGGAATTCTCATTCCCATTCCCATTCCTGGGTCAAAAATCTTCTAACCAAACAGGGCCTTAAGATAAATAAGCTATCATCAGTTACCAGCTATCAACTATCATCAGCTACTAGCTATCAGCTATCAACTAACAATTATCAGTTGCATCCAATAGTTAAACCAAACGGGCCCTTACTGAATTTAAGATAATTCTGATGGATTATAGTTTGCAAAAAAAGTAAAAAAAAAAAAAGGGAAAGAGGAAATGAAAATTTCAAACGGATGTAAAAGAGAAAATATATTATGAATCGATTATTGATATATTAATTATAGAGTAATAAATAAGTTGTTTTGGATTTCACTAAATTTAGTTTTGTTTGTATTAAAATAATTTTTAAAAATATAATTACCTTTTTATATTAATGGGGTTTTTTGTACACGGATAATAAGGGATAATTATTACACTTATAACTTTTAATATTTATTAATGTTGTTTGGATACTTAAAAAAGAATATGTTGACTTTTCACCTCACTAAAGTTAAATGTTAACCTTGGGGGGCTTAAGTTAATAATTACTCTCTTCAAATGTTAAAATTAAAAGAATAACATTTAATTCTTGATTTTTTTAACTTTCTACCAAATACACTCTTAATTGTGTTTTCATAATTAATTTGTCATTTTATATCAAATGTTGATGTACTATATAATTTCTCGATATAAAAAGAGACAGAAGAGATTTTTTTTTTATAATTTTTCACATTTTTAATTAGTCTATTTTAGTTACCCAATCAATATATATATATAATAAAAACCTTAAAATATTATTATTTGTAACGTGTTATGGTTTGTGAGCCACTTATTGCTTGGTAATGTAGACACCATATCTTGATCGATCCTCAAATGCGTAACTTGTGTAATTAATATACAATTTTCTCTTAAAGTTGTGATTTAATTTCAAATACTTTCCACCTTAATGTTTTATCTGATCTTAATTAATTACCTGACCACAGGTCATTTTTTTTTTCCTGAGCTGGTAATAATCTAAGTCATCTCCTAGATAAATAACAAATTCTAAGTTTATTCGACCTCATGTACGCTCAAGTCAAATGGCTTTCTGATCTCCCCGTCTCTACCCAACCTATTCAGATCGATGCCCGATCTTTGAACTATCCGATCTTACATTCGGTTGTCTTCTGATCTCGGTGTGTTCAAATAATTCAAAATTCCAAATTGCAGTTAGTTTTGCAATCAGGCATCTCTCAAAAATTGTTCAAGCATTTCTTAACCAACTTGATGTTTTATCCGATATCTAAATTGTTGTCCCGATCCTAATAAGTTATTTCCACTAGGACTCGATCTCAAGTTATTTTTTGCAAATCTTTACAATTTTACAATTCATTATTCAAATGTTTTAAAGTTTCAATTGATATTCGGTCACAAGGTCTTCCGATTTCATGTTCACGAGTAATGTTCTTCCGATCTCTTTAAGTGGCCTTATGATGATTAATAACCGATCTCAAGTTTTATGTTCGACTTTATTTAATCGATTAAGAGTTAATTCAGTACTCATGCCATCTTGATTTGATATTTTCTGATCTTATCAAAAATCAATCACAAAAAGCTTCATTCATTTTAGAAGATAAAATACAAGGTCATTCAGCAGGAGATCTTCCCTAACCTGTTCTTCAGGTACATTTTCAACATTCTCTCCCTCCTCTCTTTCCTGTTCCTCTTCACTCTCGGCCTCAGTGCCCGGGGTGAGCTTCTCCAACCGAGTGAAGTCTTCTTCAGGGTAGCGCTTCACCAGCTCAGCTAGGAGATCGTTGTGGGCATTCACATAAGCACCGGCTTCCTTCATTAGAGCTTCATCCTCCTTGGCCTTTATCTTTCTAGAGAATTGGCCCAGATTAGTAGCTCGACAGGCCCGAGACTCTTCAAGTTCCCTCTCTAGCTGAGCCGTTCTCTCCTCATAAGATCTCATCTAGCCCTCTAAGTCGATGATCCAATCATTAGCAGCCGAAAGTTAGGTCTTCGCAACTTTTGCATCCTGGACCGCCTTGAGGATCTCCCTCCTTAAGAGATGAGCTTTTTCCCTGATCATCTGTTGGTTCTCCACTGCCTCCAACCCTAAGCTCATCGTCTGGGTTAAAAGATCTTCGATACTCTCCTGGGCCATACAAGTTTGATCTTTGGGAAAACAGATCGAAGTGCCCAAGACTTTCGCCAAATCAGAATTTCCCCAAACCAAACGGTTCCTCTCCAATGATGGAAGTAGAACCTGAGCACCTCAGGAAAGCATTCGAGCGGCTAGGACGGCTGGCCTAGATGAGCTGCCCTCTACACCCAAAGAGACTGGAGGTGGAAGAGGTTTGGCAGGTTGAATGGGAGGCTCCGAGGTGATGACCTCTACTTTCGAGGCCAGTTGTTCTTGAGGTTGGAATAAAGAGCTCGACACTTCCATCAAAGCCCGCCTCTGTGCTTAGGCAGCGGCATCGGCTTCCTTCATTTTTAACACCTTTCGGGCGAGCTCCCTCTTTCGTTTGCGACTTTCCTTTGCGGTTTCGCCCCCCGTCATACCTGCACATAAAACAAGTTAGCGAGTTCGCTAAGACTAAAAGACCTAAGGTTCAAGTTTTACCGGTCCCAGGGCCAAGGTTAGAGAGTTGCAATTCATATTTTTCATGGGTGATCACTCTCATCATCCACCATTTCAGTTCAGCCATAATCACGTCCGAACACGAATATCTATGAGTAATCGCCTGGTTTTCAATTCCTTCACCATGGCATCCTCGACCGCATTCAGGGTGATCTTTTTCTCTGGTTTGGGGACCAAATAATTCCAACTATGTAGAACACTCGCGAAACCATTAGGATATTTAATCTTAATTATAAAAAACTAATCTTTCCAATTATTTAGCGAGGAAGGGAGATCGGTGAAGAGCCCACAATTTGACTTTGCTTGGAAAAACCAATATTTATCATCTTTTTGTCGAGCAAGCCATTGTAATTCGGTAAAAACCTTTATTGTGGGCTCAAGCCCCTTAGCTCAACAAAGACTTCTGAAGGCCACCAGAGTCCGCCAATAGTTCGGATGCACTTGAGCTATGCTGACTCGGTGATATTTTAGAACTTCTCTATAAAATTCATCCAAAGGGAACCATAGCTCGGCTTTCATATGTTCTTCATACACCATGATCAGGTCGGTTTCGTCAAAGAAGTGATTGGTTCAAAGATCTCCACAGCATCTAATAAGCTCGAAAGAGTCTATCGAGAGATTGTATTCTTGGCTAATGGATTGAAGATCGGCATCCTCGAGGATCGATGGTAGTTTGTCCACAAGTAAATTCTCTTTCCTTGTGGTTAGAGCTTGTACTTACCTTAATCTGGCTGGCTAACTAGAGATTGAAATGATAGTCATAGTAGGTTCAGTTCACCCACTTGGCCTAATTGCATCGCCTTCTTCTGAGGTCCATGAAAAGTGAACAGAAGGGGGGCTTGCAACTTTTTGACCTTCGGTACTGCTCATTTTCAAAAATAAAATTAAATTTGATTGAAAAAAGATTAAAACCCTTACCAGAGTGCAAATCGATGCCAAAAGATTTAGAAATCAAGAGAGAACATCAGGTTACTTAGAGAAATTGAGAATAGCATAAGTGTGCGAGTGGCTAACACCCCCCCCCCCCTTCCTATTTATACTCGTCCAAGCATTAAATGCTCAAGAGGCCCTACGTGACTCATCGGTTAGCAGGAAATCCAGTCATTTCAATTTTGCGTCATGAGAAAATTTTAGAAGCATGGGGAGGAGATCGGATAAGTGAGGTCAATTGCAAAAATTGACCATAGAGAGGATAGCAATGGCGTTCGTACAGAAGAAGATAGGTTGAATAAGGGTTCGATTGGGAATAAGATTGAACAAAGTCAAAAGAGATTAGAAAGACGATCAATGCAATGAGAACAACAAAAGTAAATTAAAATAAAAACAGAATAAGTAAATAAAGTCAACCTTAAATAAAAATCCATTTCATTTCCAATAGATCATATTATATCATTTGGGCGATCTCTCAAAATCAGTAATTACAAATATCCCTTACTCTACCCTACATTCTACCTATCTCGCTCCCATAGTTCGAACTCCTCCTGATCTCAAGATGCCGTTTAAGAGATACGTGGAGATTGGGAAGGTAGCTCTCTTCAACTATGGCAAAGACTACGCAAAGCTCGGTGTCATCATCGATGTCATCGACCAGAACTGAGCTACAATTAGGACCCCTGACATGGTTAGGAGCCAAATGAACTTCAAGAGGCGATCACCAACATCAAGATTGAAATTAGCAATCTAAGCCGATTAGAGATCGACATGGTAGTCATTTTAGACCCTAATCGGCCAATTAGTCTGGTTCCCTCGCCATCATCGAATGACGTTTTCATAATTCTCTGATCGATGGAATCATCTATTTTCAGGTGATTGGCAAAGAAATCTACCGAAAAAAGATCTAGATGGTTGTCATAATGAGAATCTATGCTAGAAAAATAAGGACTAGAAAGAGAGTACATCGAAAATTTATCAGAGGAGGACAGGCAGGAATGTGAGAATGACAGGATTCCCTCCTGCATATATATAGGCTTCAGCATTTAATGCTTGCAAAACTCGAAGTGGCTCATCGGTAATTGAAGAATTTAATGCTTCACCATTATTCGAGGTTCGCTGATACAGGCCAGACACGGAGAAGAGATAGGAAAGAGATCATGAAGCGAGAAGAGATCGGACACATAAAGGGTCGGATTAAGAGGTCTTAGATTTACCAACCATAATGAGAGATTGGGTGGACCAAGAAATGACCAATAGAGATCGGAAGGCTTGGGGAATCAAGTCACTTTTAATCATGACCCTTAATCCATAAGATTAATTCCCCCCCACTGTCAGATCTGAGTTGGTTAAAGCATTTGGGTACGATCTAATCCCCACCATCCATCCCATTTGTAAGGATGAACCCGAACCATCGAATCTTAAGCGATTAAAGCATCCTAGTATGCCTCAATTCACACCGTTGATTTCACTTGTAAGGATGAGTTTGGGACTGTCAGATTAAAAGTAAATAACTGATTCAACACTTTTCATTCCTAGCCTTTAGATCCGTTCTATAACGTAAAATTCCTACCCATTGGATTAAAGAAGAAAGGACAAAAATTTTGAATTAAATCCTAGCCCTCGATTTTGATTCTCTTTAATTCCAAGACGTCGGATTATGTCCTTTTTGATCCAGACGCTTCATTTTCTTTCAACTCAAATCCTGACCCTTCATTTTAAGCCCCTGATCCCTATAAATACCTGAATGCTTCACTATAGAAGGGGTCTTTTATCTGAGTTTTGAGATTTCGAGTATTAGTCCTTGGCTTTTGCTCTTTAAATCTTAGTCTTGTGGTTTCCTTGGCACTTTGATCTTCTATATCAAGTTTTAATCTCTGTTTTTCGTCCATCTCCTAGAATATAAAGTTATTGGTGTGAAAGGGGCTTTAGAAATATATTTTCTAAAGAACCTCCTCCAGAAGTCCCAATATTCCGGTCCCATTCTTTAGTAGATTTGCTCAGAAGCTCAGTGGTCTGGCTTTGGTTCGTCATTAAAAATCTTGTTCCCGTCACCTTCATAATCTCAAAAGGTGCTCATGGACAGCTCGGCCTTAGCAACCCATCTTGACGTGAAACATTAGTGTTGGCTCTCCCCTCACCTTGGTAACTCATTATAGGTAAACGTCTTAATAGTCCCTCTTTTGATTGAATGCAACTAGGCTGTTTTTGTTACGTAAGAACTTTTAGGACATCAAATTATACTGAACTTTTAGAATAGATTAGTGTTAGACTTGACTTATCTCACAAATGTTACCTTTTGCCTGCTATAGTAATGCGTATGTCATTTTAAAAGATTTTTATTTTTGTTAGTGTAAGAATAAAAGCTCAAATGATATAAATGTTACTGAGGCTCCAAAAGAGTAGTAAGGAGAACGAATGGGAGTAAGGTAAATACGAGGGTGAAGATATGGAGAGTTCGAACTCTAATAATGAGGGGGGGATAATAGGGAGAATTGCTGTCGCAATGGGATTTTGCGGTCGCCTGAACGATCACTCACCGAAGTGGGAAAGAGTGAGGAGTCGCCACCTTAGTTTTGAGGGAAACTAAAGAAAACCATTTGGGGAAATAAATTAAAAATGAAACCACTTCAAGACAGAGATTCTTGGTTCGGGGTCCGTAAACGGGTGGGGAAGGTGTTAGGCACCTCACCTCGTCCCTTAACAAGGGTAAGTAGATTTAACTTTACACTTTCAAATTTGATAGTTAGGAAGGCTCGAATGAATATGTTACCCTTCTGATATAGGGGAATATTTGCTTTCTCACCATTTGGATTACCCAGATACATAAGTAAATGAGACAACCTTAGTGAGTTGAAGTTGAGTAATGTCTTTTGTTTGCGAGATTATTCTGCATATTTATTAAAATTTGATTTGGAGATCGGATAAGAACTCTCCTCCGATCTCTTTTGAATATTTATTGGAGTTTTGAATTGGAGACCGGATAAGAACTCTCCTCCGATCCCTTTAAATATGTATTAAAATTTTGGATCGGAGATCGGATAAGAACTCTCCTCCGATCTCCTTTAATGGTTCATTAAAATTTTGGATTGGAAACCGGATAAGAACCCTCCTCCGATCTCCTTTAAGAGTATTGAGATTTTTGGATTGGAGACCGGATAAGAACTCTCCTCCGATCTTCTTTTATTGGGATTTCGGGTTGGAGACCAGATAAGAACTCTCCTCTGATCTCCTTTAACTGTTGATTTAAAACTCTTAGGCAAGGATAGGATAAGGACTCTTCCGACCTCTTCCATTTTGACGGGACTCGGACAAAGACTTTTCCGACCTTTAAAAATTTAACCACAGCTACGGGTCCTAAGAACCTAAAACTAAGAATTCTGGCATTCAAAAATGCTGGGGATAAGGTTTCTGTATACCCTGTGGCTGAACGGGGAACACTAGACTTGATTCACTGACCTTTTCATGTAGTCATTTTACCAATATCTATTAACATCCGATCTATTCTGTTTTGTTTACTTTGGTTCTATTTCGCTTTATGACATCTTGCCGAATTGCTGTTTACGTCAGCCTAATAGTTTGGCTATCTTCCTGACGTGTTATTCATGTTTTTTCTTTTAAAAGAGACCTCTAAGTTGCAGTTACCTACGTTTACCCAACCATTTACATACTACTAGGAGTTAGAAAACTTGCTTTCAGAAATGATAAAGATTAATAAAAATGAACTGATCACTAAAGAGATGATTTGGGAGTGTCATTCTTTAGGGATCGTTTGTACAAAAGTAATCTTGAAGAAAGTCACAGATGTAAGAAGAACAAAGGAAATGCGGAAAGTAAATATAGGCACTTAATAAAACTGAGCTCTTACTGTATGAGCCAATTTATTGAAATAACTATGGGGTGTCGAATGGTGATAAGGCAACGGATTGATTGGCCTGAGCGTGGTGTTCTTCGTGAACTGGAGGGTACTTAGCTAAAATGCGATCAGATCAAGATAGAAAGAACCGAGTGATATGAAGTTGAGCTTGGACAGTGAAACAGAGATGATAAAAGGCAGAAAGTGAGAGTATGACCAGATAATGAACAAACTGGAAATGTAGAGTTCCAGTATTCAGAATCTCTTCAAGAAAACACTTCAGAAAACTAGTTTCAAAAGTCTTTTTAATCGACACTTCTAAGTAGCAGAGTAACAAACTAAATGAACTTTCAGAGTTCCTCTGCTATAATAACAGCCTCTTGTCTATTTTTCCGTCCGTCCCTTGAACAGTTTTTATGCAGGTATTTATAGGAATCGGGTGCTCTTCGTGAAGGGTCAGGATTTATTTTGAGGGAGATGGAGGGTCAAGATTTCGAAGGACATGATCGGAGGTTCAGGAATTAAAGAGAATCAAAATGAATGGTTGAGATCACTCTTCATAATATTTGTCCTTTTCTTCTTTCCATCTGACGGTCCAAATTTCCTTGTCCGGAACGATCTGAGGGCTAAGAGCGAAAGACGCTGGTATTGTCGTCTTCTCTCTTGATCTAAGGGTTCCGGGTTTGTCCTTACAAGTGGGATCAACGGTGGAGATTGGAATGTACAGGACTGTCATGACATACCCTGGCACCTGTCAGCATTGCGGGCGATTCTTAGGCGTGCGGTGGAGATCTCGTTTGCAACGCCTTAACTACCTCGGCTCTGATTTTGACGTCGGTATTGGGATTTGTCTTATTCTTTTGCCTACCGATCCTCCTCTTCTCGATCTCTTTCACATGTTCTTTCCGACCTTTCATGCTGGTCTCCCACCTTCCGATCTACTATTCCGATCTTTTCCCTTCTTCAGGTCCGGTCTGGTCAAAGCATTAATTGTCCCTCGATTCCCGAAGCGTCCGCTTCGTTTTCTGCTTAGCAATAAATGCTCGTTTTCCCCCTATATATACCCCTGACAACAGAGACATTTCCTTCATCTGATTCTCCTCTCTTCCTTCTTACTTGTTTTAACTGTTCCGGCAGTAATTCCGGCTAAGACTGTGGCTTTTGATCCCTTTCCGATGGACCTTTTTACTCACCGACTGAAAATTTACGATCCCGGTGATCGAATAACCTTGTCTGATGACGGTGAGAGAACTGGATCAATTGACCGATCTGGATTGCGGAGCTTGATCGTGCCGGTCTCGAGTCGCTCATCTGAGTTTATTTGGCTTCTTATCACATTGGGTGTTCCGACAGCGTCTTTCCTCCACATTGGGTGTTCCGACAGTGGGTCGGTTTCGAGTGGTAACATCGGTGACGATGTCTCTCATCTTCATGGGAGTCATAGTCACCCCATCTGAGTTGTACATCTATCCGATGTCAATAGCCGGTCTCCTGATCAAACACCTCTTTTGATTCAGCCACGAGACTAGGCTTTGACATAGGTCCTTTAGATAGGATGTTCCACCGGTCTCTAGAGATCGCCCAAATGATGTAATCCTTCAATGTAATCAGATCTCTAGAGATCGCCCAAATGATGTAATTAGACCTTTATCATAATCCGATCCCTAGAGATCGCCCAAATGATGTAATCCGATCTTTTGAAAATAAAGACTTTATTTTGTCGGTTATCATCTTATTATTTTTGCATTGATTATTTTCCGATCTCTAATGTGATTATCCGATCTGGTTCTTTACCTGAATGACACTTAACTGATCCTTTATTCAAAATATTTAACTTATTATGCCGATCTCCAATTAACCGATCTCAAAACATTCGGATATTTGATAGAAGTGTCGAACAAATTGTCGAGTCCCACCAATCGATGCTTGCTTAGAACCTCGCGAGCATTAAATGCTCGGACTAGTATAAATAGGGGTGGGAGGGTTAGCCAGTTGTTCTCTCATTCCATTTTCAATCCCCTGCTCACAACTTCGAAGTTCTCTCGTTTTCTCAAGTTCTTCCGACGCCGATCAGACTCCGGTAAGGGCTTTGATCCTCTTTTTAGTTTAAATTCTTTGTTTCTTTTGAAAATGAGCTGCAGAAGGTCGAGAGCGAGCCCTCCTTCCATTCAGTTCTCGTGGTCATCGTCTGATGAAGAAGAGGCAGTCGGGCCAAGCGTTCAACAAGAACCTCCCAGGGCCTCCGCTCCAACTCGGGGGCGGGTCATACCATCAAGGCTCGCACCTTCTTCAGGGAGAGAGACTCTCCCTATAGACGAGCTACCGTCGGTTCTTCGAGAATACGATCTGCAATCGTTTAGCCAAGAATATAACATTCGGCCTGATTCGTACGAGCTAATCAAGTGCCACGGCGATCTTCGTGTCGATCACTCCTTTGAAGAGAATGACATGGTTATGGTGTACGAGGAACAGTTAAAGGCCGGTCTGAGGTTCCCTCTAGACGATTTCTATAAGGAGGTCCTAAAACTTCACCGAGCATGCATTGTTCAAATTCACCCCAACTCGTGGCGGATCTTGGTAGCCTTCCGAGGTCTATGCCGAGCTAAGGGAATCAGACCTACGGCTAAGGTGTTCGCCGAGCTGCACAGACTAACTCGCCGAAAGGATGACGAACACTGGTTCTTTCAGGCGAAGCCTCATTGCGGGCTCTTTTCCGACCGCCTCATCCCTTAAGTATGGGAAGAACCGTGTCTTCATTCTGAGGAGCAAAGATCCGAGCTGCTTTGAGGACTTCCAGTGTTTGGTGGTACCAGGGCCCTTGCTTCGAAGCACATTACCCCGAGTCGAGGAAAGTTTAATAGTGATGGATCTAAAGAGTCAGGCCGCCACTCAAAAGTATTCTTGTTTGGATGCGGTGACTGCCGAGCTGCACCATTGGACTATTCAATTGCTCACCGGCCAAGACCGCGAACTTCCGCTCTCTGACCTCGGCATTGGTATTTTCTATATCTCAGTTCTCACGACCTTAGCGATCTCACTAACCTTTTCTTTGTGCAGGTATGGCGGGTGGTGAGGGTTCTAGGAAGCGGAAGAAGGAAAGAGAGATCTCCCGGAAAGTAAAGGAGATGAAGCGTTCGGAAATGCTTCGAACACCCGGTCATGAGCCTGGGGAGATACAAAGAGACCCGCCTCAACCTTCGGGTCCGCCGACCTCAGAAGCTGTCCGATCTCCTCCTAGAACGGAAGAGCAGCCTCCACCTCTCCCAATTGTTCCAAGCACAGAAAGGGGGCCTACTCAAGCTTCTGGGAGGACCTCTTCTCGTGGCGCTCAAATACTGATCGACTCCTTGAAGAATAACCGGACTGTTAGAGAGAACCCCGATTTTGCCAAAGTCCTGGGGTCTACCATCTTCTTTCAGGAGGATCGGGACAGGCTATCCCGGAATGGTCTCGATGATATCTTGACTCGATCCATGAGCCTGAACGTGGAGTGTCCGTGAACTGGACCATGGTTGAGGAAAAGATTCGTGCCCGGTAAGGAGATCGGGAAGAAGAATGAGGAAGTGGCTTCCCTCTGATCCCAACTCTCATCCGCTCGGGATTATATATCTCAAGTCGAGGGACGGGCAAAGTTCCATGAAGACAGGCTGGCCGAACAGAATCATATTTTGGCTGAGAGGGACCGTGCTCTTGGGGAAGTCCAGGCGCTTCACGCCAACGAAGCCGCTCAGGTCGCTCAACTTATAGAGGAACTCAAGGCGAAGGATGAGGAGCTTAAGGAGAAAGACGAGGAGCTGAAGGAGAGAGACGAAGAGATGGTGGCGGGAATAGCCGGAGCCTATGTGAATGCTCACAAGGACCTCTTGGCTGAACTCCAGAAGCGCTACCCTGAAGAGGACTTCTCCTGGATGGCCGACCTGGCTCCTGAGGGCGACGATGAGGACAGTGAGGAGGAAGCCGAGGGTGAGAGAGAGAGTGAGCAAAATGTAAATCAGGCTGGGGGTGATCCCCCAGCCGAATAGCTTGTACAAAAAAAAATGAAATGAAATGGAATGTCTCTTTTGTTCAATGAATGGATGTGATCGGAAAATCTCTGAATTGCCTAAGTATCTAAATGCAATTATTAATCTAAGTATAAGAGATCGGAAAGCACAATAAGCATGAGATCGGTGGGGAAGAAATGCTGAACGGGACTTGATTAAAATTGAAAATTTAACTTGAAAACTTAAGATCGGAACCCTCGTTAAACCGAACCAAAACCTTAGCTCTTAATCTTCCGAAAAGGAGATCGGCAATAAAACTGGTAAGAAAAGATCTAATGCTAGTTCACTTCATTTATCAACAGAGATCAGGGATATACCCGACGGGTCCGGAAATTCGACAGCGGGTTTGAGAGATCGGTAAATGATTTGAGAGATCGGCAGGGCTTTAACGAATGTTAGGACTTAGCATTGATTCAATTCCTTTTAAGGAGAGTTCGGAAATATGGTCATCTGGTAAAGAAAAATAAAGAGAAATCGGAAATGTCATTGGCTGGCCCAGGGAGACCTAGTGCTGGGGATCGATTTCAAAGTCTTGTTGATTTTGGGGATCGGCCAAAATATGGTGTCAACAATTGCTATAGTTCAGGGAGATGTAGAAGGTTCGGATAATTAACAAGAGGGTCAAAAGTCAAGAATAAAAAAGAAGAGCTCGGACAATAAGATGCGAAATCAGAAGTCAAAAGAAAGAGCTCAGATAACAATAAGTTATGAGATCGGAAACCAAGAATAGCTCAGATAGTAATAAAGAGATTTGGGAATGATGCGTGTAATCACATTCTGTATGTTATTTGGTCTTCTGGAAGGAGATCAGGAAAGAGTTCTACTCAACATTCGCGATTTTTATACCTTTATTAAAACTCACTTTTCAAAATAGGGGAGATCGGGAGAGAATCATTTCCTTGAATTCCTATAATTTTACATTTTATAAAATATTCGATACTAAATTAGGGAGATCGGGAGAGAGTCCTTTCCTTGAATTCCTGTAGTTTCATAAAGTTATAATTAGGGGGATCAAGAGAGGTTCCTTCACTTGGATTCCCATAGCTATACATTTTATAAAGTTATTCGGTGTAAAATAGAGGGATCGAGAGAGAGTCCTTTCCTGGAATTCCCATAGTTTTATATTTTATAAAATTGTTTGATATTAAATTGGGAAAATCAGGAGAGAATCCTTTCCTTGAATTCCCAGAGTCTGGAATTTTATGAACCTGCTCGGCATAAAATTAGGAACATCGAGAGAGTCCATTCTTATATCACACATTTCAGTAATCGATTCGTGGGAGAGTCCTTCCAAGAACCCCAAATTTTATATTGGGACCCGATGGAGAGTCTTCCTCGAAGTCCTCATACTTATATTATTAAGGGAGAGTCCTTCCTTCAGCTCAGCTTAATCAAACAAATACTGTAGTTCCAAAACATTAAATCGTTTAAGATGAAATGATATGGGTAAAGGTTTTACCAGTAATTATGTCGATGATAAGACCTTCCTTCATTAACTGAGAGTCCTCATTAATGAAAGGAATTTTCTAGGTTTTAATTAACTCACCCCTTTTGAATTAGAGTTATAATTAAAAGGAATGAAAATTTGTACCCATATCGGTTCTTGTATATCCATTACGCACATCGCACCCTCAGTTATTTGAATGCCAATGATAAGGTACATGATGGGTGAGCCGAGAGTTCCTCACTCGTTATGAATTTTTAGGGACCGAATAACACCTCTTCGGAATTAGAGTCCTAATTCGAGGAGGGAGGAACTTAACAAATACATAACAAATTAAACAAACACAACATCAATTCACTGTAGGGTCATCCCATATACTCGCGTTCTTGGGTAACCCAAAATGGTGAAATATAAAATGTTCCTTTTATCAATGACAGGCACCAACGTCATAATTCTAATCCCAAAATTATCAATCTTAAATTATAAAGAGCCCATCATTAAATATGCTTGCCCTCATTAAGGAAAAAAGGTGGGGTGCCTAACACCTTCCTCAATGAAAGGAATTTTCTAGGTTTTAATTAACTCACCCCTTTTGAATTAGAGTTCTAATTAAAAGGAATGAAAATTTGTACCCATATCGGTTCTTGTATATCCATTACACACATCGCACCCTCAGTTATTTGAATGCCAATGATAAGGTACATGATGGGTGAGCCGAGAGTCCTCCTCACTCGTTATGAATTTTTAGGGACCGAATAACACCTCTTCAGAATTAGAGTCCTAATTCGAGGAGGGAGGAACTTAACAAATACATAACAAATTAAACAAACACAACATCAATTCACTGTAGGGTCATCCCATATACTCGTGTTCATGGGTAACCCAAAATGGTGAAATATAAAATGTTCCTTTTATCAATGACAGGCACCAACATAATAATTCTCATCCCAAAATTATCAATCTTAAATTATAAAGAGCCCATCTTTAAATCTACTTGCCCTCATTAAAGGAAAGAGGTGGGGTGCCTAACACCTTCCTCACGCGTACACAGACCCTGAGCCTAGAATTTCTATTTTAGAAGTGGTTTCATAAATTTTTATTTTTATAAATGGTTTCCTTTAATTTCCCTTAAAATTAAAGTGGCGACTCCTCACTTTTTTCTCTTTGGTGAGAATCGTCCGACGACTACAAAAACCCTTGTGACAGCTTGGCAACTCCACTGAGGATGTAATGTCCCAGACTTTCAGGCTATGAATAGTTCCATCCATGGTCAGTGAATAGTGCTATTCAAGCACGGTTTAAGGACTAAAATAATATGAAAATAAAATGAAAAAGGCATGAAAATAAAATTAAATAGACAATATAAAAATTGCCAGACCCTTGAGTCAAGGATAAAATCAATAATACCGAAAAAGTTAGATTTTGACTAAAAAGTCAATTAAATTGAGTGAACATAAAATTTAAAAATCCATTAAAATTATAAAGAAAAATGAAAAGTAAAAAAAAATTAAAAATTTCAAAGTTAAAAGTAATAGTAAAATTGATAAAGGTAAAAAGGTAAATAAGATTCTAATTAACTAATTAATTATTATAATATATATATATATAATATTCGTAAATCAAGAGATAAGTGGACAGCAAAGTCCACTTTCTTCTCCAAATTTTATTCTTGCCGTAACCTAAGAGAGAGAAAGTGAGAGAATGAAACTCCATTGATGGACCTTGGACAAGCTTCCATTCCCCATGCAAATTAACACCAATTCCACAAGTAGCTTTATTAAAGTTTATCCTCACATCAAGAACAATCCTTGGGCAGCCATTAGGAGAGGAAATAGTGGAGTTGTTAAGGGCAGCAAGGGTCACGCATAAGAGGTAAGTGCAAAGAACCCCCACCTTTCCTTCTTTAAAGTTGATGAGCTTCATTAGGTGAGTTGATTTCTCTTGAAATTTAAGAGAAATGGTAAGTCTACACTCCTTCTAATTTCTGGTAGCCTTAAGGAGAGCTAGGTTTAGATGGTTTTTGAATGATTAAACTTGCTTAATGATGCTTGAGAGTGAATATAGACATGTATATAGGTTGAATTGTATGTATAATTGAAATTGAAAAATTGTTAGGGCTTTATTGTTAATTTAGGGCTGTTGAATTATGATGAAATTTTGACAATGAATTGTTAAAATTGAGACTATTTAATGAGTATTAGAAGTGTCATGTATGCTTATTTGGAGTTTGGAAGAAGGAGGAGATTGAAATTTGGAGTGCTTATTGCTTGCAGGTTGAGTTGTTGTTGAATCCAGTAGATTGTTATTGCCATATCTCCCTCTGTGTTGTCCCAATTGGTATGAGGCCAATTGGAGGTGTTTTGGGACATCCAAACCTTCATTTTTCAAGTTGAAATCCTGTAACACCCCTATTTGCATAGCCTGGTATATTTAACTGTTCCGGCGACCGGTGTCGGTTTGGACAATTAAGGGGATTAGAACCACACTTAAGACAACTAGAGAATCCATAAACACAAATAATTAGTAATGTCCAATTAGTTAAGTATAAACAAGAAAAATAGAACATAAGAAGTTAAACGAGCCGAGAGTCACAGCGATGGGTGACCTTCTCGGGAATGACTACGAAGTCATTTTAAACTCAAATTTCGAACCATAAAATGTGACGCTGCGGTCCTTAGGATCATTACGAACACAGTGTAAAAGAGAAAATCACGAAAAAGAACTGTTAAGTCAGCCAAATAATTAGGTCAGGGAGCTGAAAGAAATATAGAATTAATTGCAAACCGGGATGAACTGACAAGGGGCAATTTGGTTAATTGACCCCGAGAGCTGACTCCTGACCTAACTGTCAAATAAAATCGGAGAAAAGAAAATTTTGGAATCGAGAAATAAATTAAAGAACTAATAAAAAATAAAAAAAATAAAAAAAGAAGAGAATGAAAAAGTTAAAAGGTGATGACATCATGCATGACCTCATGCATGATGCCACAAAGAATATAATTTATTTATTTAGATTTTTGGTCTTCCTAAAGAGATAAAAGACAAAAGAAAAGAAAAGAAAAAAAAAAAAAGTAAAAAGCCTCATCTTCCTCACCATTTACGTTTCTCTCTCCCTCACCATTGTAAACCTCCATTAAAGCTGGCTTCAAGCTTTGAAACCACCATTAAACCCCAAATCCTCCCATACTTGCTTCACAAAAACTTGATTTAATCACTTGAGAGGAAGATTGGTCATCAAAGAATTGAAGAAAATTGAGAGGAAGTGAAAGTTCAAAGACACCTAACAAGGTAAGTAATGCAAACTTCAAGTTTTTAGTTTAATTAGTGTATGTATAGCATCAAGAGCATAGAAATAAACTTAAAATAAAAAAAAATATGTGTGAGGGACTAAACTGAAATTCGTCCAGCAGGAAGGGGAGAGTGATTTGCATGAGTTTGATTGAGTTAAACATGTTAAGATGCTTGAATGAGTTGAAAGATTGTGTTTATATGCTTTGAATTAGTTAATTGCAATGGATTAGAGTGGTTAGGGTTTGAGACCTAGGGTTTTGAGGCAAAAATTTGGAGAAATTTGTAAATGGTGTCTTTGACCTAATGTGAAGTGAAAAATGGTCATTTGTGACCAAATGAGATGTGTTAAAAGTGTTGAAATTAAAAGCCAATTCAGATTGGATAAGGTCATGTGCTGGCAGCATGACCAAAAATCCCTTTGAGGGACCAAAAATGAAATTTTATAAGTCCAATGGATATAGGACCAATTGGGGATGAAAATAGGCACTAAATGACACAATTTTCATTTAGGAAGCATGCCCAAAAAGTGACCAAAACCTAGTGAACAAATTGATCAAAGTTAAAAAATTGCAGGCTGCCTCTGCACAACCTGACCAAATGAACAGTATTTGTTCATTTGGTCATAACTCGAGCTAGGCAGGTCAAAATGACCTGAAATTTTACCAGTGGTTAGATGAGATATAGATCTAAAAATTTTATAAAGAATACAAACCCAAATTATGCCATTAACCAAATCAAATTACTGAGCAAATTTGGGTCACTGAATCTATGATCGCAGATTTGCCATTTGAAACGATAAAAGTTTCAATGGCTATAACTCTCTCTAGAAAACTCCGATTTAGGTGATTCTTGAACCGATGGAAACCTAAGACATAGTAGAACATTTTTTATGAAGAAAATTAGACCAAATTATGGACTTAACTTAATCATATTGCTGAACAAATTTGGAGCAACAAATCTACAGAACCAAATTTTGCAGCATGAACAGTAAACGTAATTTGCTTATAACTTTAGCGAAAAAACTCCAATTGGGGTGATTCAAAAAGGAAAATAAACTTAAGGCAATAGGGAACATTTTCTATGAAGAAAGTTTTGTCAAATTCTAACAGTAAACTGGCCAATGAAACAGTACAACTAGGGACACCAAAACTGAAAATTTGGCAATTTTGCCTAAAAGACCAAAGTTTTGAGAAAATGACCAAAACCAACAAGTTTGGTGATCAAAATATGGTATGTGGGTGAAGTTGGAATTCCCATACCTATTAAGCCTTAGAAAGTCAACAATTTGACTTGAATAGTGTAGTGAATAGTAACTCGAAGCACAAAATTTCAAGAACGTCGAGTTTAGCACGTTAAAGCTAGGTAAAAATGAGGCTAAATTTATTTTGGATTTATATTAAGTTCTAGTACTGAAACATTATAAAATTTTGTGTTTCAGTTGAAAAGAACACCTGGAACCGAGTCGAGGCCAAGAGGTGACTCTCTTGAGGTTTGTGCACAACGTATACTTTTTATAATAATCTTTTGCATACTGTTTTGAATAATGTGAAATATTGGATTATGACATTCTTATGATGTTTGATCTAAATTGTTGAAAGTTATTATGTATATTTGAAATGACAATGTTTAGTAAATTGTTAAGATAAGGTTTTAAACCACAGTATCATGACCATATATTTGAACACCTCACTAGCATGACTAGTGGAGGTAATTAGTTTCGAATTTTGATTCCTTCCCTGGAGAAGTGTTGAGGTGTGCCAGTAGAAGAGGATGTGAATGGATATCCATATATTTGAGCTAGCTAGCCTTGTGATGTGATTTCTCTTTAGCCTCTGGCTATTGAGATTCTATTTGTTTCGAATGGCATGATCTAACTGTGGGTTTTATGAAATGTGTTTTGTTACTTCGAAATGAACTTGGTTTGCATTAAAATTTCATAATTCATGTTTTGTGTTTAATGCTCATGTTTAGTCAAATTTTTTGAATAAATGTGATTTAAGTTTTGCATAAAGATTATTTTAGTATGTTGTGCACCACTGAGTCCTAGTACTCAGCGATAGCTTCTATTGCTGTCACAGATACAGAGACTAGAGGAGCAAAGATTCTTGAGGTGTGAAGAGCTATCAGCTTAAAGTTATCGGGTATAATTTATACCCTAATTGTAAATATTTCTTTTGATGTATGTATTGCATATAAAAGTATGGACATGTAAATGGGTCTTGAGTAGCTTGTACAAAGTTTGTATGAAGTTTGTAATAAAAAAATTTAGTTTGAATTTCCTTTGATGTAAATTTTGTAATGATATATATATATATAAATTGTTTTGTCTCTAATGAAATATGAGTGGAACTATTTTATTTAATTTGAATGAAATTTATTGTTAGTATTTTGAGGATTATTGAATTTTGAACTTGAGAAATTGATTGAAATGGTTGTGGAGTTATTGAAATGGATTGAGTTTGATTGTGAAATTGAAGTGGTTGTTGAGAAAACATTTTTAGAAGTGCTTTTTACAGGTATTTGAAGAACTGGTTTCTCAAAATACAAATAAAACTCTGTCAAAATTTTTATAAAATTTACGGAAAAATAAAATGGACAAAAAATATTAACTAGTTTTAATTTTAACTAAATGTTTTAAATACTTATTAGAAAATGCTCACCACTTATCAAAAATAAGAAAATTGTTTTAAAATCCCTTGTAGGGTACTTAATGAGTTATCGGTAGGTGAAGTTCGATAGTTCATTAGGTATTCTATGGGATCATGTTATGTCTTACAGGAGGGTAAGGTGTGACATGTTTTAGTGGTATCAGAGCAAAATTTTTGAAGTATATTTTAACTTGAGAATTTGTGTCTTTCTTGTTAAGTACAACTGCTCAAAGTCCATATTTGTTACATACAGTGCATTACATCATAAATATGAACTAACGGAGGGAAATCTCCATGTGTTACTTGTTTAGGAGATACCCTAACTTCAGCCTGAAATGGAAGAAGGGGATCGCTCAGTTGAGCAGTCTGTTGAAGCTGAGGCACAAGGGGAAGCCCCAGCTTTATCGAATGTCAGTGAGTCAATAGCACCACCATAAATGCCATGATTTCCTACACGATTCGCCTGTGAGATGGCTGCAATGTTTTAACAAATGGTGGGGTATGCTGCTCAAGCTCCACCTCGCACACTGGCACAACCACGCCTCGGCCAGACAGTATGATAAGTTATTGAAGTATGGGGCTACAGAATTTAACGGTACAGTGGACCCTTTAGAGGTAGAGCAATGGCTTGAAAGAATGGACAGAGTATTTAAGAAGTTACACTGCCAAGATGAACTGAAGTTTGAGTATTCTGTGTCGCTACTGCAAGGGGATACGTATGATTGGTGGAAGACCATCCCCCACAGCTTAGCTAAACTACCAGTGCTGACCTGGGATGACTTCATCAGAGAGTTCAGACAGAAATACATCCCAGATGCATATGTTGATCAGAAGTTATAAGAATTTTTGAGTTTGAAACAAGGGAACCAATCAGTGGCGGAGTATGAGAGGGAGTTCTCCCACTTAAGTCATTATGCTGGGAGTCTCCTTACTACCAGCAAGGCAAGGTGTAAGAGATTTGAAACGGGTTTGAAGCCCAGCATAAGGATGCAAGTTGTGGGATTTCGACACAACAACTTCTCAGAGCTTGTGTCTCAAGCACTTGAACTGGAGAGAATTGAATCAGAAGCAACCCCAGTGAAAGAAAAATCAGAAAAAGCTGAGAAATCAGAAAAAGACAAGGGGGAAAAGTCAGTAGAGCCGAGTTCTGGTGGTACCTCTGGAAAGAAAAAGAAATTTAGTGGACCCAGCAGGGGTCGAGATGGAAGATTTGGTAGAGGCAGATTTTCTGGACAGAGACCCCCTAGGTCTGCCCGCCCTTGTGAGACTTGTGACAAGATTCATGGGAGGGAATGTTATTGGGCCACTGGAGCCTGCTTTAACTGCAGAGGCAAGGGTCATTTAGCAAGAGACTGCACTAGTGCTCTGTCTTCGAGATATGGTCCAGCTCCTACTACTGCCGAGGGATCTATTCAAAGTCCTGCTCCCAGAGGCTCACAGTCTATTGGCAGAGGAAGAGGCAGAGGTAGAGGCATTGCTTGAGCGATCGAGGCACGATTGGTCGATCGGCACAAGGAAGTGCTTCAGTCAGGGTTTATTCAATGAGACAGTGAGAAGAGCCTGAGACTTCTGATGTGGTAGCTGGTACTTTCTCTATCTCTGATCAAGAAGTATTTGTGTTGTTTGATCCGGGTTCAACCCATTCATATGTTAGTGCTAGCATAGTCAGTTCACTTGCTGTTCCATGTGTGCGGTTTTAAAGTGCTAGTAATTAGTCCGTTAGGACAAGAGGTCCGGGTCAACAGAATTTATAGAGACTGTCCTTTGGTGATCCAAGGACATGTTTTCCTATCAGACTTGATTGAAATGCCCTTCAGAGAGTATGATATCATCTTGGGCATGGATTGGTTAGCCAGGCATCACGCCATGATTGACTATAGACTGAAGACAGTGACTTTTGGTCTCCCTTTGTATGGTGATGTGGTAATACATAGGGAGAGGCATCTACTGCCATTAAACATCATTTCGGTTGCACTAGCCAGAAGGATGATCAGAAAGGGGTGTGAAGCATAATTGGCACATGTGATAGACACCCAAGTGGGGAGTCCAACACTAAGAGACATCCCTACTGTATGTGATTTTCTGGATGTGTTTCCTGATGAATTACCAGGATTACCTCCAGAAAGAGAGGTGCAGTTTGAGATTGATGTTATGCCTGGTGTGGACCCAATCTCCATAACACCATATAGAATGGCACCTACAGAATTGAAAGAGTTGAAAGTGCAGTTCCAAGAATTGCTTGACAAGGGCTTTATCCGCCCTAGTGTGTCACCTTGGGGAGCGCCAGTGTTGTTTGTTAGGAAGAAAGATGGCACTCTTCGCTTGTGTATTGATTATTGGTAGTTGAATAAGGTGACAATAAAGAATAGATATCCATTGCCCCGCATTGATGACTTGTTTGATCAGTTGAGGGGTTCAGCTGTGTTCTCCAAAATTGACCTGAGATCAGGTTATTATCAGCTGAAAGGACAAGAGCAGAGTATTCCTAAAACTGCCTTCAGAACCGCTATGGCCATTATGAGTTTTTGGTTATGCCATTCGAGTTAACTAATGCTCTGGCTGCTTTTATGGATCTGATGAACACTATCTTCAGACCATACCTCGACCAGTTTGTTGTGGTATTCACAGATGATATATTGGTCTATTCGAGGAATGCAAAAGAGCATGATAGACATCTGCGGATTGTACTGCAGACTTTGAGAGAGAAATAGCTATATGCCAAATTGTCGAAGTGTGAATTTTGGCTGAAGGAGATATCCTTTTTGGGCATGTAGTATCAGAAGAGGGCATTAAGGTAGATCCAACTAAGATCGAAGCTGTCCTTAATTGGAGGCCACCCAGAAATGTCACAGAGATTCGCAGTTTTCTGGGTTTAGCTAGATACTACCATCGATTTGTGAAGGGATTCTCCATGTTGGCATCTCCATTGACCAAGCTGCTTAGAAAAGATGTGAAATTTCAGTGGATGGATAAATGCCAACAGAGTTTTGATGAATTCAAGAAATGTTTGACTGAAGCTCCAGTCCTGACTTTACCTACTCCGGGTAAAGAATGCACAGTTTATAGTGATGCTTCTCACAAGGGGTTAGGCTGTGTATTGATGCAAGATCAAAATGTCATTGCTTATGCATCACGCCAACTAAAATCGCATGAGAGGAATTATCCAACACATGACTTGGAGCTTGCAGCCATTGTGTTTGCTCTTAAGATCTAGAGACATTATTTGTATGAAGAGAAGTGTTACATCTACACAGATCATAAGAGTTTGAAGTATTTGGGCACTCAGAAGGAGTTGAATTTGAGACAGAGGAGATGGTTAGAGTTGATAAAAGACTATGATTGTCTGATAGACTATCAGCCAGGGAAAGCTAATGTTGTGGCTGATGCCTTAAGTCGCAAGACTATGGCAAGTCTACGGGTTACTCCTTTGTCTTTGGTACATGAGTTAAGATCATTGCATGCTAGCTTAGAGATTAATGATGATGGGCAGATAGCAGTTGCATGGCATGTATAGCCAGTGTTGATTGATCAGATTAGAATGGCTGCTCAGAATGATCAGAGGTATCAGAAGTTGTTGGAAGAAGTTAGGCAGGGCAATAAACCTGAGTTCTCAGTTAGAGATGATGGCCTACTGCTACAGCAGGGCAGAATGTGTGTTCCTAATGATGTTGAATTGAGGAAGATCATTTTGAAGGAAGCACATGAGTCTCCTTTTGCCATGTACCCTGGTGGCACAAAAATGTATAGGGGGCTAAAGGAGCATTAGTGGTGGATGGGTATGAAAAGAGATGTGGCAGAGTTTGTTTCCAAATGCCTAACTTATCAGCAAGTGAAGGCAGAGCATCAAGTACCCGCCGGGTTATTACATCCACTACCAATACCAGAATGGAAATAGGAGAGAATAACAATGGATTTTGTGATGGGACTTCCAAGGACATAAAAGAGTCATGATACAGTATGGGTCATTATTGACAGACTAACTAAGTCTGCTCATTTTCTACCAGTCCGGATGGACTACAATTTAAAAAGATGGGCCAAGTTATACATTGATGAGATTGTGAAACTGCATGGAGTGCCAATATCCATCGTATCAGACAGAGATCTAGATTGAACTTCAGTACGATATTCCACCCACAGACAGATGGCCAGTCTGAGAGGGTAATTCAGATCTTGGAGGATATGCTACGGGCTTGTGTGATTGAATTTGAGGGCAGTTGGGATACACACTTGCCTTTGATTGAGTTTGCTTACAACAACAGCTACCAATCAAGCATTGGGATCCCTCCATATGAAGCTTTGTATGGCAGAAAATGTAGAACCCCGTTGTGTTGGGATGACATGGGTGAAAGAAAGATGATTGGACCCGAAATTGTTCAGCAGACTGAGGAGAAGATCAGGGTGATCAGAGATCTACTTAAGACTGCATCAGACCGTCAGAAGTCCTACATTGATCTGAAGAGAAGGGATATTGAGTATGCAGTGGGTGAAAAAGTTTTCCTCAAAGTTTCTCCTTGGAAGAGAATTATGAGATTCGACAGAAAGGGGAAACTGAGTCCTCGTTTTATCGGGCCATATGAGGTTCTGGAAAGAGTGGGTCCTTTGGCATATCGTTTGGCACTACCTCCAGAGTTAGAGAAGATACATAATGTCTTCCATGTGTCTATGTTGAGGAGGTATCGATCAAACCCATCTCATGTACTACCAGTAGAGGAAATTAAAGTGAATCCAGACCTCACATATGAAGAAGAACCCATAGAGATTCTGGCTTATGAGGTAAAGCAGCTACGAAAGAAACAGATACCATTGGTAAAAGTGCTGTGGAACCATCATTCAGGCCAGGAGGCTACTTGGGAACGAGAGAAAGACATGAGGAGACAGCACCCACAGCTGTTGAGAGATTAATACCAGGTAAATTTTCGAAATGAAATTTATTTAAGGGGGGGAGAATTGTAACACTCCCATTTGCATAGCCTAGTATATTTCACTGTTCCGGTGACCGGTGACCGGTGTCGATCTGGACAATTAAGGGGATTAGAACCACACTTAAGACAACTAGAGAAGCCATAAACACAAATAATTAGTAATGTCCAATTAGTTAAGTATAAACAAGAAAAATAGAACATAAGAAGTTAAACGAGCCGAGAGTCACAGTGATGGGTGACCTTCTCAGGAATGACTGCGAAGTTGTTTTAAACTCAAATTTCAAACAGTAAAATGTGACGCTGCGGTCCTTAGGACCATTACGAACACAGTGGAAAAGAGAAAATCACGAAAAAGAACTATTAAGCCAGTCAAATAATTAGGTTAGGGAGCCAGAAGAAATATGAAATTAATTGCAAACCGGGATGAACCGGCGAGGGGCAATTTGGTCAATTGACCCCGAGAGCTGACTCTTTACCTAACTGTCAAATAAAATCGGAGAAAAGAAAGTTTCAGAATCGAGAATTAAATTAAAGAACTAATAGAAAAATAAAAAAAAATAATAAAAAAGAAGAGAATGGAAAAGTTAAAAGGTGATGACATCATGCATGACCTCATGCATGATGCCATAAAGAATATAATTAATTTATTTAGATTTTTGGTCTTCCTAAAGAGATAAAAGACAAAAGAAAAGAAAAGAAAAGAAAAAAGTAAAAAGCCTCATCTTCCTCACCATTTACATTTCTCTCTCCCTCACCATTGTAAACCTCCATTAAAGCTTGATTCAAGCTTTGAAACCACCATTAAACCCCAAATCCTCCCATACTTGCTTCACAAAAACTTGATTTAATCACTTGAGAGGAAGATTGGTCATCAAAGAATTGAAGAAAATTGAGAGGAAGTGAAAGTTCAAAGACACCTAACAAGGTAAGTAATGCAAACATCAAGTTTTTAGTTTAATTAGTGTATGTATAGCATCAAGAGCATAGAAATAAACTTAAAAAAAAAAAATATGTGTGAGGGACTAAACTGAAATTCGTCCAGCAGGGAGGGGAGAGTGATTTGCATGAGTTTGATTGAGTTAAACATGTTAAGATGCTTGAATGAGTTGAAAGACTGTGTTTATATGCTTTGAATTAGTTAATTGCAATGGATTAGAGTGGTTAGGGTTTGAGACCTAGGGTTTTGAGGGAAAAATTTGGAAAAATTTGTAAATGGTGTCTTTGACCTAATGTGAAGTGAAAAATGGTCATTTGTGACCAAATGAGGTGTGTTAGAAGTGTTGGAATTAAAAGTCAATTTGGATTGGATAAGGTCATGTGCTGGCAGCATGACCAAAATTCCCTTTGAGGGACCAAAAATGAAATTTTACAAGTCCAATGGATATGGGACCAATTGGGGATGAAAATAGGCACTAAATGACATAATTTTCATTTAGGAAGCATGCCCAAAAAGTGACCAAAACCTAGTGAACAAATTGATC
Organism: Hevea brasiliensis; assembly: GCF_030052815.1. Lineage (NCBI taxonomy): Eukaryota > Viridiplantae > Streptophyta > Magnoliopsida > Malpighiales > Euphorbiaceae > Hevea > Hevea brasiliensis. Next base: position 47,336,368 of record NC_079509.1, read on the forward strand.
AAAGTTAAAAAATTATAGGCTGCCTCTGCACAACCTGACCAAATGAACAGTATTTGTTTATTTGGTCATAACTAGAGATAGGCAGGTCAAAATGACCTGAAATTTTACCAGTGGTTATATCTAAAACTTTCATGAAGAACACAAACCCAAATTATGCCATTAACCAAATCAAATTACTGAGCAAAGTTGGGTCACTGAATCTACAGACTGCAAATTTGACACTTGAACAGTAAAGTTTCAATGGCTATAAATCTCTCTAGAAAACTCTGATTTAGGTGATTCTTGAACCGATGGAAACCTAAGACATAGTAGAACATTTCATATGAAGAAAATTAGACCAAATTATGGACTTAACTTGATCATATTGCTGAACAAATTTGGAGCAACAAATCTGCAGAACCAAATTCTGCAGCATGAACAGTAAATGTAATTTGCTTATAAGTTGAGCTAAAAAACTCCAATTGGGGTGATTCAAAAAGGAAAATAAACTTAAGACAATAGGGAACATTTTCTATGAAGAAAGTTTTGCCAAATTTCAACAGTAAACTGACCAATGAAACAGTATAACTAGGGACACCAAAACTGAAAATTTGGCAATTTTGCCTAAAAGACTAAAGTTTTGAGAAATTGACCAAAACCAACAAGTTTGGTGATCAAAATGTGGTATGTGGGTGAAGTTCGAATTCCCATACCTATTAAGCCTTAGAAAGTCAACAATTGGACTTAAATAGTGTAGTGAATAGTAACCCGAAACGCAAAATTTCAAGAACGTCGAGTTTAGCATGTTAGAGCTAGGTAAAAATAAGGCTAAATTTATTTTGGATTTATGTTAAGTTCTAGTACTGAAATATTATAAAATTTTGTGTTTCAGTTGAAAAGAATACCGGGAAGGAACCCGAGGAACCGAGTCGAGGCCAAGAGGCGACTCGCTTGAGGTTTGTGCACAACGTATACTTTTTATAATCATCTTTTGCATACTGTTTTGAATAATGTGAAATATTGGATTATGGCATTCTTATGATGTTTGATCTAAATTGTTGAAAGTTATTATATATATTTGAAATGACAATGTTTAGCAAATTGTTAAGATAAGTTTTGAAACCACAGTATCATGACCATATATTTGAACACCTCACTAGCATGACTAGTGAAGGTAATTAGTTTCAAATTTTGATTCCTTCTCTGGAGAAGTGTTGAGGTGTGCCAGTAAAAGAGGATGTGAATGGATATCCATATATTTGAGCTAGCTAGCCTTGTGATGTGATTTCTCTTTAGCCTCTGGCTATTGAGATTCTATTTGTTTCAAATGACATGATCTAACTGTGGGTTTTATGAAATGTGTTTTGATACTTCGAAATGAACTTGGTTTGCATTAAAATTTCATAATTCATGTTTTGTGTTTAATGCTCATGTTTAGTCAAATTTTTTTGAATAAATGTGATTTAAGTTTTGCATAAAGATTATTTTAGTATGTTGTGCACCACTGAGTCCTAGTACTCGTGATAGCTATTCTTTGTCGCGCAGATCTGAGAGACTAGAGGAGCAACAGACTGAGCTGCTGAGGTGTGAGGAGCTATCAGCTTAAAGTCATCGGGTATAATTTATACCCTAATGGTAAATATTTCTTTTGATGTATGTATTGCATATAAAACTATGGACATGTAAATGGGTCTTGAGCAGCTTGTACAAAGTTTGTATGAAGTTTGTAATAAAAAAATTTAGTTTGAATTTCCTTTGATGTAAATTTTGTAATGATATATATATATAAATTGTTTTGTCTCTAATGAAATATGAGTGGAACTTTTTTATTTAATTTGAATGAAATTTATTGTTAGTATTTTGAGGATTATTGAATTTTGAACTTGAGAAATTGATTGAAATGATTGTGGAGTTGTTGAAATGGATTGAGTTTGATTGTGAAATTGAAGTGGTTGTTGAGAAAACATTTTTAGAAGTGCTTTTTACAGGTATTTGAAGAACTAGTTTCTCAAAATACAAACAGAACTCTTTCAAGATTTTTATAAAATTTATGAAAAAATAAAATGGACAAAAAATATTAACTAGTTTTAATTTTAACTAAATGTTTTAAATACTTATTAGAAAATGCTCACCACTTATCAAAAATAAGAAAATTGTTTTAAAATCCCTTGTAGGGTACTTAATGAGTTATCGGTAGGTGAAGTTCGATAGTTCATTAGGTATTCTATGGGATCATGTTATACCTTATAGGGGGGTAAGGTGTGACAAATCCTGCTCAAATTTCGTTCATAGGTTGGTAAAATTTTGGCCTGAATACGGGTAGCTTACTGGATTAGACTCAGAATTGACTATATGAACATTATGTGTTCATATGGCCATAACTTGCCCTAAGAAGGTCAGAATGACCTGAATTTGGAACCATTGAAAATATTAGACATAGGGGAACACTTTTCATGAAGACCACTTGACCCAGTTTTTCCTTTAACTAAGTCAAACTATTAGCACAAGTTGGGTCACCAAAACTGCCAACCCAGAAATTGACCAAAACACTTTTCCTTTGGTATGCTTGACCAGATTTGGCAAAAATGCCATAATTTGGTTCCCAAAGTTGCAAATTGAGTGAAACTAGTGCCAAAAGTTTTATAAGACATAGCACAACAATTTTTATGTTTTGACCAAGCTCCATAAACCATTGCATCCTAGGGAAAACATTAGCCAAAGTTAGGAATTGAAATATGGAAATGTTAAGTTGAATCCAGAATGCCATTTGATACCCATGTGTTCATTTGGCCATAAGTCTCACTAGGAAATTCCATTTGAGATGTGCCAATATGATTTGGAAACACAATATTTAGGGCTATAACATTGATGCAGACGCTTTTATCAAATTCTAAGTGTAAAGACCCTAAAAGAGGGTCAAACATACTGCCCTAAAGTTTGATTATTGCCTTTATAGAATTAAGAGTCCAGGTCAATACATTAACCATAACTCACTATACCAAGCTTGAAAAATCATGCAATTGTACCTAGGGGTCCCTAAGACATAGAGGAACAAATCTTATGAAGGAACCTAAGTCTAAAAATGACCATAAAATGATCAAATGACTAGTCAAAATTTATTGAATAGGAATTGCCAATTCTGGACAGCTTAGAGGCAAATGGACTAGTTATGGTATTTTGACCATAACTTGAGTTCTATAATCCCAAATTGAGTGATTCAAAAACTGAAATTCAAGTTTAAATATAGAGGAGCAATTGTTATGAAGGAAGTGTGATTAGATAGACATCCTAACCTTGCCAAATTCCTTGATAAAGTTAATACATCAAAATGAACCTAAAGAAAGGTTAACGGAAAAATGCTATACATGATAATTAAAATACTCATAAGGATGATTAAATATTAAAAATGATATGAATATGTAAATTGGGACTAATGTCCTATTAATATGAAATTAATGGTACCACTGAACAGTACTAGAAAATAGTGACAGTGAATAGTGCTAAAATAATTAAAATATTTAATTGCCCATAGTATACCTAGACTTATTTATTTTGTTTAGATAAATTGGTATACCAATTAGGGACCACAGATAGCAGTACTGTCTACCGAGAAAATCATAAACTGACAATATATGTCTGGTATGATTATTCTACAGGCTATATGCCTACTTACTGGCCATTGTGCCTACTTTATTTTTGGCTTTATAAGCCTAATAGAGAGTCTTGTGCTCGACAGCTGGCCTCGTGCCTGACAGATGTATACAGGGTAGACATATGGTTGTCTAACCCGTATACTCCCATGTATCTAGCTCTTATAGTTTGTTATAGGTTTCTTGGGCATTGATAATGATTAATTAATACTGAATATACAATAAATAAACAGAAAAGATCCCAATAATTTTTATTGTTTCCAAAGTGCAATAAAAATGTAAAAGACCCAGAAATTATGAATTGTAATTATTATTTCAATTGTTAAATTATTATTATTATAAAATATGCACCACTAAGTGTTATGCTTAGCGCGTTGATTTTTCAACGCGTAGGTACTAGAGATCAGTCCCAGCAACAGCAGCAGCAGCAGTAGTAGTGCTCACACAGAGACCGATTAGATCTGCCAGTGTTTACTAGTCATCTCTACAGTTGTATTTCTTTTTGTTAGGGTCCAGGTATGTTTAGATTTTGTACTTTTTGTTTATTATACATAAACACATGATGTATTCCATTTTTAGATTGTAATGTAAACTTGTAATTTATTATCTATGAATTTATATATGAATGCAATAGATGATATTTTTGAGATCTCATAAATAAATGTGAATGAAATGATAAAAGAGAATATGTTATGGAAATATGTGAAATGGATATGAACATGTAAACAAGTGATCAGTGGAACCCGCCAGATGCTAATAAAACAGGGGAGGCTCTGTCCGGGTCTCCACAAAAATAAGTTATATAAAAAAGAAAAAATTTATACACATGGATTACTACTTTTAAATGATATTAAAAGTTTACAATAGATATGATAAAATAAGATAGGGTGCCCCGGCACCGAAGGTGGCATGCCTTGCTCGGTTACACTGTAGACCGGGTAAGGGGTGTCACAAGGGAACTTGAATTAACCCCGGTTTAGAGGTCCAAAAGCAAAATTAACCTTGTGCTCTTATAAATTAAAATCGATAATTATAGGGTTAACTTACAAAATCGAAGGCCTTAACATTTAGATTATCACTATTCTTTTTGACTTTTGATTGTTTTAATTATTTGACTTGTTATGTGTTGCAGCGAGCATTGTTTAAATTCCCCTGAATAAGGAAGAGGTGGATATGTCCCTTCATACACTGGACACTTACACAATGGCCTCACACACTTTAGCCCTATACCCAAGCTTCCTTATCCTTTAGGAAGTAGGAGGGAATCATGTATTGGTACCTGTGGGTTCTACATCGTTAGTATCCGTGAAAGCTTCTGCTCAGATTGGAACTTATTTCACTTATTGTGATACCCGTGAATTTTTTCCGTTAGTATCATAATAACGGAATGAGACTCTACTGTTTACAATGGGGAAAATTTTGGGACCTTTGACTTTAGAAAACTAGACCTCGAGCTAAACCTTCACATTAGTCAAAAGCTATAATAAGCCATCCTTTAGAGTAGAACCATCCAATTAGATAGGACCTACCCGGTGTTAAGGCTTCCCTATTTTAGGATAAAAGGGACGTACTTTCTTTCATCTTACTCTGTCTATATCTTTTGGTTTTTTCATTCATAATACGAAGGTAATTTTGAATCATGCCATTAGGATAGTCTATACTTTGACAGGTGTATAGACGTTATTGCTCCTAGCAGTATAATTCAAAATTACCTAAATTATGCATCTATCTGTTTTCTCCCAGGTGCCATAAATCGGGTGTTTGCTGAGGGTAAACAAGGGAAACTTTGAATGGCATCTTCAAGTGAGTCGGCTGAAGAAATTTCAAAACAAGAACAGAACACTCAACAGTGGTCTAGATTGATTCATGACTCAGAAGCTTTACAGACGAAGAAGCAGATGTAGATGTAGAGGTCCACCGATTACTCCCATTTGATCCTGATAAAATTGGAATCAGAATGGTCAGTTTCGATGGTCTGTTGAATAATTGGAAATCGTTGCCCATCCATGCCCCAACAAAGTTTGAGAAAAAGTATGAAAAAATTGCCACCTTAAAGTTCCTGCACTGAAAGCCATATTGTCTACTTGGAACCCTAGTTATAGGGTCTTTTCCTTTAACGATATTGATACAACACCAACAATAGAGGAGTATCAGGCACTATTGAAGATCCCTTATATGGCTCTAAACTGCATTTATCTTCATCTTGATTACAGGCAGACATGGAAGCAGTTTGCGCATATAATAGGAGTCCCGACAGAAGAGGCAAGAGCAAAAGAAACTGTTAAAGGCAATTCACATAGGTGGCCTTGGGCTTACATTAAGAATGATCTGGACCAACATATCCAGAATGAAAAATGGGAGATGGTTTTGCCAACATTAGCTTTGAGTATTTATGGGTTGATCCTGTTTCCTAGACCTGTGGAAGTTGTAACCCAAAGTGTAGTAGAGTTATTTTGGGCAGTAGAAAAGCAGAATATCAATCCAATACCGACCGTCCTCATCAAAAACTTTTTGACTCTAAAATATTATCAATGACAGGGTAAAGGGATCATTAAATGCTGCATTTAATTGTTGTATCTTTGGATCCTAAGCCCTGTTTGCCTGCTAGAGACCAAAGGTTCAACCTTGTATTCAGATCAGCCAATCATTGAGAAAATGTTGAGGTTAGCAATAAGCGAGAGAAATAAACGATAATGGCAAGAGCAAATTTTGAATTTTAATAGCCATAACTGTTGTCGGAGAAAGTTATGGACTACTGGCCAATCTATCTTATTCAGTACAGGGGATTATCATTTTGTACCTCTGGTTGGACTAACTGGATGTATGAGCTATCACCCATCTATGATAATAAGGTAATTTGGTTTGACTCAGTTTGTTCCCAGTATTGGAGAATTTCACCAAGCTCATTTCTATTATGAATCTGGTAAGTAGGACGAACTGAAGGCTCTACGCAATTCTTGGGAAAAGGTAATCCTAATGAAGAGGTCGCCCAAAGGGTCGAGCATGACAGAGGGGTATCCCATATGGAGAGACAAGGGGTACAAAGTCTCCAAACTAACGGGACTAGAGGATAGAATGTCTCACAAAGGGGTCTGCCTAGAAGAAGCTCATGCCAGGTCAACTATTCCTTTCCAAGGTTTGGTCTCAGAGAATCAGCAATTGAAGGAATACATAAAGCAGTTGGAAGATCAGTTAGCCCATAATGAGCAGCAAATTTGAATAGGGAAGTAAAAAGGTTCAGAGAGGATATGATGGCAATTGAGGCAGAGTATAAGGAATAGAAAGCCCAGTGGGAAAGAGAGAAAGCCTTGCTATAGAGCACAATAAAAGAGGCCAGGATACAAAATAGCAAACTACGAGAAGAGCTGGAATACCACGAGGTACTAGTGGCTGAATACAAATAGGAGAACAAGAAGAAGAGGGTTGAACTTAAGGAGCAAGCGCAGTTGATCAATAATATTCTGAGGGAATGTGCTAGGGAAAGGAAGGAAAGGAGCGATAAGCCACCCTCCATCAAGAACTACAAGAAAATGTCGACCGATTAGAAGGGATGGTAGCGTGAGGAAAACAGGAGCTGATACTAGAATCTGAATATGCCTTACAAACATTTAATCTTGCAAGACAAGAAGAGAGACTCTATAAATACCTCAAGAAATGTCACTGTATCTTAAAAAGTCTCCCTGAGTCCAAACAATAGAAAATACTGTATATGTTTGACGAGTTAATGAATAATTAACAGATTCATCAAATTATGTGAATTATGAATGAATAGCATAACTCTCGTGGGATTTTATCCTTGTTAGGGCTATGTGAAAAGATGTATATGCTCTATGAACAAGTATCATGGATACGCATAGGCTCCCATCATTCACAGTTGGACTATCGAACGATGCCATCATAGAGTTGACGTGATTTACCCTCGATATACACTGTTTCGATAATTATTTGCCACTGTCTCCTTTAATTGGTTAGGATATTAATTATTATCTTGAACAAATTAAACTAATTTCATAACTCATTATAGAAAATCAATATTGCTCTCCACAAAGCAGACTCGAGTGAGCAAGCTGCTGCACCGAAAAGGGTTTACTTAACAAGGTCCCAAACAAAAAAGAGAATGGAAGAACAAGAGCAAGTCCAGAGCTTACAAGGACAAGTGGTTTATTTGAAGGAGCAAGTCTTCGAATTGATGCAAATGATGAGAGAATTAGCCCGAGCAAAAGAAACTGCAATTCCGTGAACCCTACCAATAACTACACCACCAATAATGACTGAGGATTCAAACCCTCAACAAAGCCAAACCTCATTATCTTTCATCTTTCACCACCCAAACCCTGAGCTTAAAACACTGATCATCCTGCCACTACTTTCTAAGGGAATGAGCCTGTCTACCCGACTCAGTAGCTTTACAACCAAACCTTGCCTGTGCTAAATATTACCCGTCAGTCCTTAATGTGTATGGGGTGGGAAGAGAAAAGGAGAAGATAGAAAATGAAAAGCTAACAACACTAGAGGAGCGTTTAAGGGCAATTAAAGGATTAAATATGTATGGGCCTCTCGATGTGTCCGCTTTGAGGTTGGTCCCAGACACAGTGGTACCTCTGAAGTTCAACGTACCTGAATTTGAAAAGTACAGTGGTACCTCTGACCCATGCATACACCTGGCCACCTATATTGCAAAGATGTCAGCGCTATCAGAAGATGATAAGTTATTGATCCACTTTTTCCATGAGAGTCTCTCTAGTCTGGCTTTACAATGGTATATTTAGTTGGATAGAAGTAAGCTACACTCTTAGATAGATTTAGCAGATGCATTCTTGAAGTAGTATAAGTTCAACTGTGATGTAGCCCCCATTAGACGGGACCTCCAGAACCTGACACAGAAAGAATGGGAGAGCTTCAAGGAATACGCCCAAAGATGGAGGGAAAAAGCAGCTGAGGTTTATCCTCCAGTGACAGATAATGAACTCTGCTCTTTATTCATCAAGACATTAAAGGCCCCATATTTCAATTAGATGATCGGTAATACGTCTAATAGTTTTTCTGATATCATCCAGACAGGAGAAAAGATTGAGGCAAACCTCAAATTAGGGAGGTTGCAAGAAGTGGCAGGGGAAGGCTCCTTAAAGAAGACCACTAATGTTGGGAAAAGAAGAGAAGGTGATATACATGCCATTTCCAAACAAGCTCACTCATCCTGTCCTCCCCAAGACAATTTCCGCCCACATTTTCCTGCCCAAAGTCTAGTAGTGGTGAATGTCCCACAACCTTTTCCAAATTATGCTCATCCCCGTCCACAGTATCCACCCTAAACTACCTATCATCAGAAACCACCTACCCAACCTGCTCCATTTGTTAAACCACCTGCTCCCCAACCTGGCCCAAGACCACCAAGAAATCCTGACTTACCCCTCTCTCTCCCACTTAGTGAGATTTACCGTTACTTGTTGGGTATCAATCAAATCGTGCCCATTGCACTAGACCCCTTGTAGCCACCATATCCAAGGTGGTGTGATGCAAATGCCAAATGTGAACATCATAGTTACGCTGTTGGACACTCAACTTATAATTGTGGGGCACTCCGAGGAAGGGTATAGTCCTTGATAAGGAACGGGTGATTAAAGATTAAAGGAAGTGGTTCTGCACCTAACGTGACCACAAGCCCATTACCTAGTCATGATGCAGGAAGGGGAAAATGGTGTAAATATGGCAGAATTTTAGAATGGGGAGTTGGTTGTAGAAATGAATCAGTTAACCCCATACTTCAATGAAATTTTCATAATGGCAATACAAGAAGGGTATATAAGTCCACAGGAATCTAACTTTGAAGATGGCCAATCTAGCTCGGGATGTCCCTATCATGAAGGTATGAGCAATCATGAACTGAAGGAATGCAGTGAATTTAAAGAAGAAGTTCTAAGAATGTTATCGTTCAGGATTTTGAGATGTCAACGAAAGTCAAAAGAAGAGAAGGAAGTGAATACAACCAGGTATGGCGGAGACATCTCAAGCTCTACTCCAAGAATGATTTTCACTGTTCATACCGTATTGACACCACTGGTACCTCCCAAGAACGGTTATCAAAACACCACCTCAGCTTCTGGTCACCAACACCCATGTCGTTCCTTGGAACTATAACTTTCAAGTTTTTACACAAAGTGCATTTAGCAATACCTCCACTCCCACTCTCAACCCATCATTGCCCCCAAACTATGTTTCACCCCCATGCCCATTTTGAAATGACCTTTATGGGACCCTTTCACCCCTCCAATGGCACTGCTCCTCGGCCAGCATTAAAATCAGACTCAATTGATAGCCCACCTCCACTTGACCAAGAAATAGAATATATCACTAAGAGTGGGAGGTACTATGGTACGGATGAAATAGAAAAGAAGAAAGGAAAAGCACAATTGGTGAAGTCATCAGAAAACATAGGGGAAGATGCCACTAGAGTTGAAAAAGGGGAAGCCAATGAAAAGAAAGAAGAGGATGAACTGTTATTGCAAATCATGAAGTACAGTGAATATAACGTGATCGAACAGTTAAGAAAGATACCTGCTAGAATCTCCTTGCTGTCACTGATAATAAGCTCGAAGGTGCATTATCATGCCTTACATAGGGTTCTAAATCAAGCCTTTGTGACCCCCGATATCACGCCAAGACAATTTAAGAAAATAGTGGGACAAATCTAGGCATCTAATTTCATCACTTTTTTAAAAGATGAAATAAACCCGGCAGGCTTGAAGCATACCAAGGCTCTCCATGTGACAGTCAAGTGTAAAAGATGTATGGTTGTTAAAGTTTTCATTGATAATGGCTCAGCGCTCAATGTTCTGCCAAATATGACCTTGGCAAGACTCCTAATCGACTTATCTGCTGTACGCCAGAGTAATATGATAGTAAGGGCATTTGATGGTGCAAAGAGGGATGTATTGGAAGACATCGAGCTGCCACTTTAAATCGGGGCATGTATTCTTAATGTCACTTTCTAAGTAACGAAAATTGAGCCAGCATACACTATGCTGTTAGGAAGGCCTTGGATTCATTCAGCTAACGCAGTGCCCTTAACTCTACATTAAAGGATTAAGTATGTCAGGGATGGTAAAATCATCACAGTGAGAGGACAGGAAGCTATGCTGGTCACTAAGCCCCAATCAATTCCTTACGTAGAGGCAACTGAGCGGTCCTTGGAGAGTTCATTTCAAGCATTGGAGTTGCAAGGAACCGCTTTGAATGATGGGGGAGCCACCGCTATGGTTGCGAAAGTGATGCTGAAAAGTGGATATAAAGAAGGCAAGGGATTAAGCGTCATGCTACAAGGGATTGTTGAACCTATAGTGGCTACTCAGAGGAATGGCCATTCCGGGTTAGGATATGTGGAGGATGCTGGATGGAAGGTTCTGGATGAGAAACATGTTCCGGGATCAGAGATTTGATAGATCACTCGGGAAGATGAAGAGAGTCCCTAAAATTGAAGACGTTTTCACTAGGCCAATCATTGAAAATATTGAGGAAGAAGATTAAGAATCTCCCTCAGAGCTATCTATTAATGTCCTGCAGTAAAATCTTATACCCGAGATGCTAATTTAATCGATCACAGAAGGCCGAGAGCTAGATAATTGGAAAGCCGAGGATATCCCTGTGCTATCTTTCGAGTAAAGTATATTTTGTTACCAGCACTTGATCACTCCGTCCGTAGTGATAAGTGTGATTCTGTAAATGGACATTTTTCTTATGATAGAACATTAATAAATTAATGGCACATTTTCCAAATTTTGTGTCCAATATATTCTTTTAAAAGCCCGTTGTTAAATTCCATCCTTTAATATACTCCATTTTCATTTCTTCAGGACTATTGATCAATCAAGACATAATAATTCAATTAACTCTGAAATTCCCTATGTTAACTTTGAAAGTCCCATAGTTGCTACGGACACAAGCGATTCTGAGGAAGATCCTGTGCACTTGAAGAAGCAAATGGAAATAAAACAACCTACTTTAGTGCCTTGTGGAAAGGAGGTGAGCACCTTTAATGTATTGACTGAAGAGAATAAAAAGTAGCTTAAAATTGTAAATAATGACGAGTTAGAAGACATGATCCAACTACTGAAGGAATGCATTGACATATTCTCATGAAGCTATGATGATATGCCAGGACTGGATCCCCAAATAGTGATAGCTTAAAATTGTAAATAATGACAAGTTAGAAGACATGATCCAACTACAGAAGGAATTCATTGACATATTCTCATGAAGCTATGATGATATGCCATGACTGGATCCCCAAATAGTGACACATAAATCCCCCTAATTCCTGGAGCAGTCCAAGTAAAGCAAAAACTGAGAAGAATGAACCCTAATAAGCTGCTCAAGGTTAGGAATGAAGTCAAAAAATAGTATGATGCGAGATTCCTAGAGGTGGTGAAGTATCCCGAATGGATAGCTAATGTCATCCCTGTAATGAAGAAAGATAGTAGGGTAAGAGTATGCATCAATTATAGGGACCTCAATAAGGAAAATTTGAAAGATGATTTTCCTCTCCCACATATAGATGTGCTAGTGGATAACGCAGCAGGATTGGGGAGATGCTCATGTATTGATAGAGCCTCAAGATATAATTAGATCTTGATGGATGAAGACGATAAGGAAAAGACTCCTTCATCACCCAGTGGGGAGTATTTTGCTACCAATTAATGCCCTTTGGATTAAAGAATGCTGGAGCTACTTGTTAACACACCATGGTCACATTATTCCATGACATGATGCATAAAGAAGTAGAAGTTTATGTGGATGATATGATCATTAAGTCCAGAGGAATTGAAAGCCACGTACAGGTGTTGAGAAGGGTATTCGAGAGGCTAAGGAAATATCGCCTAAAACTGAACCCGGTAAAATGTGTGTTTGGTGTAAGATCAGGGAAATTGCTGGGATTTATAGTCAATGAGAAAGGAATAGAAGTACACTCGGAAAAAATTTGAGCCATTCAAGAAATGTCGTCCCCGAAGATGGAAAGGGATGTGTACAGTTTTTTGGGAAAATTGAATTATATTTCAAGATTTATCTCTAATCTCACTACTAAGGCTGAGCCCATTTTCAAATTGCTCAAGAAGAATAATACCGCAAAGTGGGATATAGCTTGTTAAGAAGCCTTCGAAAAGATTAAGTGGTATTTGTCAAGCTCACCTATATTAGTTCCTCTGGTGATGAGCAGGCCATTAATTTTATATATGGCAGTTTAGCAAAGCTCAATGGGTTGTGTTCTGGGGGCAACATGATGAAACCGGGAGAAAAGAAAGAGCCATTTATTATTTAAGCAAGAAATTCAATGAATGCGAGTCGAGGTACTCATTCCTATAAAAGACCTATTGTGCATTAGCACTGACAGCGAATCGACTTCAGCACTATATGTTGAATCACAAAACATGGCTCATCTCCAGGATGGATCTACTCAAGTATGTGTTTGAAAGCACATTCATACCTGGAAGAATAGCAAAGTGGAAAGTCATACTTTTACCAGATGACATTCTCTATATGACAAGAAAGGAGATAAAAGGAAGAGTGATAGCAGATCTCTTGGCAGAAAATCCAATTGACAATTATAAGGCTTTGCACTTCGAGTTCCCGGATGAACATATTAATGCAGTAAGCAGCGATGTTGAGGGGCAAGATGATGTGTGGGCGATGTATTTCAACGGGACGGTTAATCTATCTGGTAATGGGATTGGGGCAGTACTAGTATCCCCAGAAGGGAAACACTTCCCGGTAGCCGTCAAGCTAAAATTTGACTGTACTAACAACGTGGCAGAGTATGAAGCCTGCGTGAGTGGTTTACAAGCCGCCATTGAAATGAAGGTAAAGAAATTAAAAGTATATGGGGATTTAGCTCTGATCATTTATCAAGTCAAAGGAGAATGGCAAACTAGAGACCCAAAACTAATCTCGTACTAGAAATATCTCCTTGAGGTGATTAAAGAATTTGAAGAAATCTCCTTAACTCACCTGAGCCGTGATAAGAATCAATTCGCTGATGCCTTAGCTACTTTAGCTATGATGACTCAAATGGAGGAGGGCCAGATAATGCAGTTATTACAAATTAAGGCAAGAAGCAAAGCAGCATTCTGCTTTATAATTGAAGAAGAAATAAATGGTAAGCCTTGGTATCATGACATTTGAATGTACATCAAAGCTGGGAAATATCCCTTTGGGGTAAGTAGAAATGAAAAAGGATGATCAGAAGATTAGTGCTAGGATACTTCCCCAGTGATGAAATCCCATACAAGAGAAGCTTTAATGGTGAATTATGAGGTGCATGGATGCGAAAGGGACAAGGAGGATTCTTTTTGAAACCCATGAAGGAAACTATGCTACTCATAGTAATGGACACATGATAGCCAAGCAAATCTTAAGGCGAGGCTACTTTTAGACTACTTTGGAAAGGGATTGCATTGAGTATTTTCGAAAATGCCACAAGTGCCAAATCTATGCTGATTGAATGAACGTCCCGCCTCATTAACTCTATAACCTCGTCGCTCCGTGGCCATTTGCAATGTGGGGCCTTGATGTTATTGGTCCTATCAATCCAAAGGCATCCAATGGACACAGGTTCATTTTGGTGGCTATTGACTATTTTACTAAATGGGTTGAAGCTACCTCATATGCTCACATCACTCTAAATACATTTCTGAAGTTTCTTAAGAATAAAATCATCTGCAGATATGGCCTTCCCAATGAGGTTGTCACCAACAATGCTAAAAATTGAAATGGCCCAAATGTTCAAAAGTTGTGTGATTAGTATAAGATACGTCATCTCAACTCATTACCTTAACGACCCTAGATGAATAGAGCTGTGGAAGCTACCAAGAAGAATCTCAAATGAATAATTGAAAAGATGACCGTACTTATAAAGATTAGCATGATATGCTTCCATTTGCCCTTCATGCCTATCGAACTATAGTGAAAACGTCAACTGGGGCAACCCCATACTCACTAATCTACGAAATGGAAGTTGTCTTACCTATAGAGGTGGAGATTCCCTCTTTGAGAATTCTAAAGGAGGTAGGGTTAGACAAGACTGAATGGGTTCAATCAAGGATAGATCAGTTGAATTTGATTAATAAGAAAAGATTAGCAGCAATATGTCACGGGCACCTATATTAAAGAAGGGGATAGCTAAAGCATTTGACAAGAACGTACTCCCGCATGAATTCCAACAAGCAGATTTAGTTTTGAAGAAGATGCTCCCAAATCAAAGTGATTCCGAGGGCAAATGGTCACTAACTTATGAAGGGCCTTCTATGGTTAAGAAGGCATTTTCCTATGGTGCCTGATCTTGACTCACATGGACGAGGAAGAATTACCAAAGACAGTAAATGTAGATGCTGTGAAAAGATATTATGCATAAAATATATAAAAAAAAAATGTAGAAGTGAAAACCAGAAAGGGCACTCCTAGCAAAACATGAGATAGAAGGCGAAAACTTGCAAGGGCGCTTTCTTCAAAATGAGCGAAGGGTGAAAAACCAGAAGAGCACCCTGAAACAGAGAGTAAAAAAAAAATAAAAATACAAGAAAAATCTAAGAGTAAAAACCTGAAAGGGCGCTCCTAGTCAGAGATAATGGAGAAATAAAGGAGCTCAAAGTCAAGGGACAATAAGTTAACATAGCACAAAGACTCTTTGGAAGGTTATTTGAAACGCTGGCAATTATGGGACTTCAAAGTTAACTAAGAGGAATTCGTGAGATTCATCCTTATACCCTTTCCTTTTGAAATTGTATCTTTATTCCTTTGTTCATTAAATCATGGTACAAATATCTCCCTATTCCATACACAATTCATTTCTAGTCCGTTTACTTTGGTTTATGTGCTATTAATTTGTCAAAGCTTTATTATAAGATAAAGATTTAAACACTGATAACTTTATATACTTTGCTATGAGATTTGCAGGGGGTAAATAATTAGTAGGCGATCAACGCACCTACATCCAAGGATCTGACACAAAAAAAAAAATTATCAAGGAGCAAAAACTAAAAGGGCACTTCAGAGAAGTTACTCGAGGCTTCTGAATATGGAGATCAGAACAGCTAATAAGCCATTTCTTTGGATTCATTCTTGCTTCTTTCATCAATCATTTAGTTTAGGGATCACGTTAAGTAAACTTTGAGTGGATGAGCGTCTTACATTGGGTCTGCTTTGTATTATGGGCATCAAAGGTACATTTATAAAACTGGTTCATAACAACCTCTGGATTCAAGATCTAAGTTGATTTTAATTCTCAGCAATTTAAATTTCAGTTATCAACCTCTGGATTCAAGATCCATGTTGATTTTAATTTTCAGCATTTAATTTCTTGTTATCAATCTCTGGATTCAAGATCTATGTTGATTTCAGCATTTAATTTCCTGTCATCAATCTCTGGATTCAAGATCCAAGTTGATTTTTAATTCTTAGCAATTTAAATTTCAGTTATCAACCTTTGGATTTAAGATCCATGTTGGTTTTAATTTTCAGTATTTAATTTCCTACCATCAACCTCTGGATTCAAGAGCCAAGTTGATTTTCAATTCTCAGCAATTTAAATTTTAGTTATTAACCTCTAAATTCAAGATCCATGTTGATTTTAATTTTTAGCATTTAATTTTCTATTATTAACCTCTGGATTCAAGATCCAAGTTAATTTTTAATTCTCAGCAATTTAAATTTCAGTTATCAACCTCTGGATTCAAGATCCATGTTGATTTTAATTTTCAGCAATTAATTTCCTGCCATTAATCTCTGGATTCAAGATCCAAGTTGATTTTTAATTCTTAGTAATTTAAATTTCAGTTATCAACCTTTGGATTCAAGATCTATGATGATTTTAATTTTCGACATTTAATTTCCTACCATTAATATCTGGATTCAAGATCTAAGTTGATTTTTAATTCTCCGCAATTTAAATTTTAGTTATTAACTTTTGGATTTAAAATCTATGTTGATTTTAATTTTCAGTACTTAATTTCCTGCTATCAACCTCTAGATTAAAGATCCAAGTTGATTTTTAATTCTTAGCAATTTAAATTTCAGTTATCAACCTCTGGATTCAAGATCATGTTGATTTTAACATTCAGCATTTAATTTCAGTCATCAACCTCCAGATTTAAGATCTAAGTTGATTTTAAATTTTTGCAATTTAAATTTCAGTAATCAACCTCTGAATTCAAGATCCATTTTGATTTTAATTTTCAGCATTTAATTTCCTGTCATCAACCTCTGGATTCAAGATCCAAGTTGATTTTTAATTCTCAGTGATTTTAATTTTAGTTATCAATCTCCAGATTCAAGATCCATGTTGATTTTAATTTTCAGCATTTAATTTTCAATTATCAACCTCTGGATCCAAGATCCAAGCTGATTTGAATTTCAACATTCCATTCGCCCAAAATATAGTTTTAAATCTTTACATGATTCCTATATAAGAGAATTTCATTCTCTTTAATAGAAAACATGTAAAGAGGGGCAGCCATAGATACCATATCTTGGTCGATCCATAAATGCGTAACTTGTGTAATTAATATACAAATTTCTCTTAAAGTTGTAATTTAATTTCAAATACTTTTCGCCTTAATGTTTTATCCGATCTCAATTAATTACCTGACCATATGTCATTTTTTTTGCTGAGCCGATAATAATCTAAGTCATCTCCCAGATAAATAATAAATTCCAAGTTTATTCGACCTCATGTACGCTCAAGTTAAATGGCTTTCCAATCTCTCCGTCTCTACCCAACCTGTTTAGATCGATGCCCGATCTTCGAACTATCCAATCTTACATTCGGTTGCCTTTCGATCTCGGTGTGCTCAAATAATTCAAAATTCCAAATTGTAGTCAGTTTTGCAATTAGGCATCTCACAAAAATTGTTCAAGCATTTCTTAACCAACTTAATGTTTTATCTGATCTCTAAATAGTTGTCCCGATCCTAAAAAGTTATTTCCACTAGGACACGATTTAAAGTCATTTTTTTCAAATCTTTACAATTTTACAATTCATTCTTCAAATGTTTCAAAGTTTTAATTGATATTCGATCACAAGGTCTTCCGATTTCATGTTCGCGAGTAATGTTCTTTCGATCTCTTTAAGTGGCCTTATGATGATTAATAACCGATCTCAAGATCTATGTTCGACTTTATTTAATCAATTAAGAGTTAATTCAGTACTCATGCAAACTTGATTTTATATTTTCAGATCTCATCAAGAATCAATCACAAAAAGCTTAATTCATTTCAGAAGATAAAATACAAGGTCATTTAGCAGGAGGATCTTCCCTAGCCTGCTATTTAGGTACATTTTCAACATTCTCTCCCTCCTCTCTCTCCTATTCCTCTTCACTCTCAGCCTTAGCGCCCGAGGTGAGCTTCTCCAACCAGGTGAAGTCTTCTTCAGGTTAGCGCTTCACCAGCTCAGCCAGGAGATGGCTGTGGGAATTCACATAAGCACCAGCTTCCTTCACCAGAGCTTCATCCTCCTTAGCCCTTATCTATCTAGTGAATTGGGCCAGATCAGTAGCTCAACATGCTTGAGCCTCTTCAAGTTCCCTCTCCAGCAGAGGCGTTCTCTCCTCATAAGATCTCATCCGGCTCTCTAAGTCGACAATCCGATCATTAGCAACCGAAAGTTGGCTCTTCGCAATTGCTGCATCTTGGACCACCTTGAGGATTTCCCTCCTTAAGAGATGAGCCTTTTCCCTGATCATCTATTGGTTTGCCACTGCCTCCAACCCCAAGCTCATCGTCTAGGTCAGAAGATCTTTAATGCTCTCCTGGGCCATCCAAGTTTGATCTTCGGGAAAACAGATCGAAGCGCCCAAGACTTTCTCCAGATTGGGATTTCCTTGAACTAAATGGTTCCTCTCCAATAATTTAAGCAGAATCTGAGCACCTTGAGAAAGCATTCAAGCGGTTAGGATGGCTAGCCTAGATGAACCGCCCTTTGCACTTGAACGGATCAGAGGTGGAGGAGGTTCGGTAGGTTGAATGGGAGGCTCCAAGGTGATGACCTCTACTTCTGAGGCCGGCTGTTCTTGAGGTCAGAATGGAGAGCTCCGCACTTCTGCCAAAGCTCGTCTGTATGCTTGGGCAGCGGCAACAGCTTCCTTCATTGCTAACACCTTTCGGGTGAGCTCCCTCTTCCACTTGCAACTTTCCTTCGCGATTTTGCCCCCTGCCATACTTGCACATAAAACAAGTTAGTGAGTTCGCTAAGACCAAAAGACTTAAGGTTCAGGTTTTACCGATCTCGGGGCCAAGGTAAGAGAGTTACAGTTCGTAGCTTTCATGGGTGATCACTTTCATCATCTACCATTTCAGTTCAACCATAATCACGTCCGAACACGAATATCTGTGAGTAATCGCCTGGTTTTATAATTTCTTCACCATGGCATCCTCGACCGTGTTCAGGGTGATCTTCTTCTCTGGTTTAGGGACCAAATAATTCCAACTGTATGGAATGCCAGCAAAACCATTAGGATCTTTACTCCTAAGTATAAGAAAAGGATCTTTCCAATTCTTTAGTGAGGAAGGGAGATCGGTGAAGAGCCCACAGTTCGGCTTTGCTTGGAAAAACCAATATTCATCATCTTTTCATCGAGCAAGTCGGTGTAGTTCAGCGAAAACCTTCACTGTGGGCTCAAACCCCCTAGCTCGGCAAAGACCTCTGAAGGCCACCAGAGTCCGCCAAGAGTTCGGGTGTATTTGAGCTATGCTGACTCAGTGATGTTTCAAAAGTTCTCTATAAAATTCATCTAAAGGGAACCGTAGCCCGGCTTTCAGTTATTCTTCATATACCATGATCAAGTTGGTTTCGTTAAAGAAGTAATCGGCTCGAAGATCTCCATGGCATCTAATAAGCTCCAAAGAGTCGATCGGGGGATTGTATTCTTGGCTAATGGATTGAAGATCGGCATCCCATAGGATCGATAGTCGTTTGTCCACAAGTAGATTCTCTTTCCTTGTGGTCGAAGCTTGTACTTACCTTGATCCAGCTAGCTGACTAGAGATCGGAATGATAGTCATAATAGGTTCAAATCGACCACTTGGCCCGGTTGCATCGCCTTCTTATGAGGTCCATAAAAAGTGAACGGAAGGGGGGCTTGCAACTCTCTGACCTTTGGTACCTCTCATTTTCGAAAATAAAAATAAACTTAACTGGAAAAAGATTAAAACCCTTATCAGAGTGCAAATCGACGCCGGAAGATTTAGAAATCGAGAGAGAATGTCGGGTTGCTTGGAGAAATTAAGAATAGCATAAGTGTGTGAATGGCTCCCCCCCCCCCTCCTAATTATACTTGTCCGAGCATTAAATGCCCGCGAGGCCCTATGTGATGCATCGGTTAATGGGAAATCCAGTCATTTCAATTTTGCGTTAAGAGAAAATTCCAAAAGCATGGGGAGGAGATCAAACAAGTGAGGTCGATTGCGAAAATTGACCATAGAGTGGATAGCAATGGGGTTCGGACAGAAGAAGATTAGTTGAATAAGGGTTCGATTGGGGATCAAATCGGACAAAGTTAAAAGAGATTAAAAGACAATCAATGCAATGCAAATAACAAAAGTAAATTAAAATAAAAACAGAATAAGTAAATAAAGTCAACCTTAAATTAAAATCCGATTACATCATTTGGGCGATCTCCATAAATTAATAATTATAAATATCCCTTACTCTGCCCTACATTCTACCTATCTCGCTCCTATAGTTTGGACTCCTCCCGATCTCAAGATGTCGTTTAAGAAATACATGGAGATCGAAAAGGTAGCTCTCGTCAATTATGGTAAAGACTATGGAAAGCTTGATGTCATCGATTAGAACCGAGCTATAATTGAGACTCCTGACATGGTTAGGAGCCAAATGAACTTCAAGAGGAGGTCACTGACATCAAGATTGAAATTAGCAGTCCCCTTGCCTGAGTTCGGTCTCCAGCTCGGACCGGTAAGCCGATTAGAGATCGATACAGTAGTCATTTTGGACCCTAATTGGCCAATTAGTCCAGTTCCCTCATCGTCATCGGATGACATTCTCATAATTCATTGATCGACAGAATCATCCATTTTCAAGTGATAAGCAAACAAGCTACTGGAAAAAGATCTAGACGATTATCATGATGAGAATCTGCACTGGAAAAATAAGGATCAAATAGAGAATACATCGAAAATTTACCGAAGGAGGATAGGTAGGAATGTGAGAATGACAGGATTCCCTCCCGCATATATACAAGCCTCAAAATTTAATGCTTGTAGAATTCAAAGCGGCTCATCAGTAATTGAAAAATTTAATGCTTCACCATTATTTGAGGTTCACCAATACAAACCAGACATGGAGAAGAGATAGGAAAGAGATCAAGAAGGGAGAAGAAATCGAACACAGAAAGGGTCAGATTAAGAGATCAGAATAAGAGGTCTCAGATCTGCCAACCATAATGAAAGATCAGGTGGAATGAGAAATAACCAATAGAGATCGAATGACTTGGGGAATCAAGTCTCTTTCAATCATGACCCTTAATCCATAAGATTAATTCCCCCCACCGTCAGATCTGAGTTGGTTAAAGCATTTGGGGTACGATCTAATCCCCACCATCCATCCCATTTGTAAGGACAAACCCGAACCATCAGATCTGAAGTGGTTAAAGCATCCCAGTAGGCCTCAATTCACACCATTGATTTCACTTGTAAGGATGAGTTTGGGACCGTCAGAATAAAAGTAAATAATTGATTCAGCACTTTTCATTCTCGGCCTTCAGATCCATTCTGTAAGGCAAAATTCCTACCCGTTGGATTAAAAAAGAAAGGACAAAAATTCTGAATTAAATCCCGGCCCTCGATTTTGATTCTCTTTAATTCCAAGACGTTGGATTATGTCCTTTTTTATCTAGAATCTTCATTTTCTTTCTACTCAAATCCTGACCCTTTATTTTAAGCCCCCGATCCCTATAAATACCTGAATGCTTCACTGTAGAAGGGGTCTTTTGTTTGAGTTTTGAGATTTTGGGTATTAGTCCTTGGCATTTGCTCTTGAAATCTTGGTCTTGTGGTTTCCTTAGCACTTTGATCTTCTGTCTCAAGTTTTAATATTTGTTTTTTGTCCATCTCCTGGAATATAAAGTTATTGGTGCAAAAGGGGCTTTAGAAATGTATTTTCTAAAGAACCTCCTCCATAAGACCCAATATTCCGGTCCCATTCTTCAGTAGTTTTGCTCAGAAGCTCGGTGGTCCAGCTTTGGTTCGTCATCAGAAATCTTATTCCCGTCACCTTCATCATCTCAAAAGGTGCTCCTGGTCAGCTCGGCCTTAGCGACCCATCTTGACATGAAACATTAGTGTTAGCTCTCCGATCACCTTGGTAACTCATTACAAGTAAACATCTTAATAGTCCCTCTACTGACTAAAGGGAGAGTCCTTCCTTCAGTTTGGCTTAATCAAACAAATACTGTAGTTCCAACACATTAAATTGTTTAAGATGAAATGATATGGGTAAAGGTTTTACCAGTAATTATACCGATGATAAGACCTTTCTGATGTGCCACATGATGACATGACACAGGAGGACCCATTGACTAGCTCCAAAAGCAAGCTCATTACTTTGCTTGCTTGTATTCGGAATTAAAGAAGTTGGACTAGACTTAGCAAATCGATGGGGCATGTGAGATGGATGCATAATAAAATGTTTGGGCTTAAGTTAAAATAAAGATAATGGGCTGATTATAAAGAAAACAAGCCCATATATATGTAAAAGGCCCCTATTTGTTGTTTGGAATAGACCAAGTCAAAGAAATCAGAAGGAGATTGAAATATCTTTCAATTAAGGAAGGAAATAAGGTTGAAAAGTCACCAAATCTCTTCAAATTCGTACATCACTCTATGGGCAGATTTTTGAAGTGTTTTTTTTTTCAAAAATTTAATATTATTTCCTATTTAGAAGACTATTCAAACTTCTTGTTTAGTAACCTTGCTATTTTCTTTTATAGTGCTTGTAATTAGCCTATATAAAGGCCAACTCTTGTAAGCTCAAAGCATTCTGAATTTTAATCAATAGTAAGTGTTGTTTCTTCTTTCTTATCAAACATTATTTGTTTGTGGCGAAGTCTTGATTTATCACAAGTTCCTTGTGTAGCGTCTTCATTGGGATTGTAATCTTTGTAGCGAGATTACTCTTATCAAAGTTTACGTTCCATAGTTATTTTCTTATTTTTGTCTTTTATTACTGTTGCATCTTAAATCATAAAATATCAAAAAGAAATCCTTTCTTTTTTTTTTTGTTAAAGTTGATTTTGGTGTTATATTGCTTAATTTTTGCTTATTCTTGTTCCTCGATTCATTCTATAAGAATTTCTTATCTTTCATAACTAATCAATTTCATTCTCTCCTTCACAAGGCACATCACTTCATTCATTAATGGAGAGTCCTCATTAATGAAGGGAATTCTCTAGGTTTTAATTAACTCATCCCTTTTGAATTAGAGTCCTAATTAAAAAAAATGAAAATCTGTATCCATATCGGTTCTTGTATATCCATTATATACACCGCACCCTTAGTTATTTAAATGCCAATGATGAGGTACATGATGAGTGAGCCGAGAGTCCTCCTCACTTGTTGTGAATCTTCAGGGACCAAATAACAGCTCTTTGGAATTAGAGTCCTAATTCGAGGAGGGAGGAACTTAACAAATACATAACAAATTAAACAAACACAATATCAATTCACTGTAGGGTCATCCCATATACTCGTGTTTTTGGGTAACCCAAAATGGTGAAATATCAAATGTTCCTTTTATTAATGATAGGAACCAACATCATAATTCTAACCCCAAAATTATCAATCTTAAATTATAAAGAGCCAATCGTTAAATCTGTTTGCCCTCATTGAGGGAAGAGGTGGGGTGCCTAACACCTTCCCCACTCGTACACAGACCCCGAGCCTAAAATCTCTGTTTTAGAAGTGGTTTCATAAATTTTTATTTTTATAAATAGTTTCCTTTAATTTCTCATAAAATTAAAGTGGCGACTCTTTCGGTTAAAATCGTCCGGCGACCGTAAAAACCCTTGCGACAGGTAATACAAGTAGAAAAACACAAACACAATCTCCATCTTGATATGCCACTTACAAAAGCTAATAACGATGAGTAATAGTATTAAAAACAAATGAAATATGAAATTTTTAAAACCAACCGTTATTATTATTTCTTGAATATTAATATAATATTTAAATTTTTATTTTTATATTTGCAATTATAAATAAATTATTTCTAATAATATATGGTATATGGTACTTTTTTAAATGTAATTATACTATAAAAATATTATATTTTATATTTTTATTATTGAATATTTATAGAAAAATAATAATTATTTAACAAATGAAAATTAATTTGATTTTGATAGACATAATTATTTAAAATTTTAACACAAATTTAAATTGTGTTTAATATAATTACTTAAAAAATTTATCATTATTTCAAAATTATAAAATATAAAAAATAATTATTAGATTGTGTTATTAAAACAAAAAATTAATAAGTCACTCAATGAATGAGGCCTTCTCTCAAAACTTGGGTGCAAAAAATGGGTACATTTGGTGAATTGGAATTTGGTTATGTAACACCCCTCACCTATCTACAATGTAGTTGAGTAAGGCGTGCTACATTCGGTATCGAAGCACGCTATCATGTCTTGTCGTGTACAATATTAATTTAATTATATTATCTTATGTGTAGAAATATTTTTTTTTATCACATCTTATTTTTGTGGAGACCCAAACAGAGTCTCCTCTGTTCTATTAGTGTTTGGCGGATGTAGACTATTTACCTGTTAAAACAATTTCATATCTATCTCATGTTTTTATATGTCATATCATAACATTTCTGCTCATACAATTTCAAGAAGATATAAGTTTCATTCATTCATTCATATAAAATTCATATACAATAATTTATACTTTATTTACAACTCAAAATGATTTACATCGTTTACTTATATACAATAACCAAAATGCAAAATCTAAATATAAATGAGCCCTACCAAAATGGACTGCTGAGGTGACAACCTACACAATAGCAGATCTGGTTAAAATCCTGTCTAAGCTTTACTGCTGCTGCTATTGCTGGTGGTGGTCTCCTGTACCTACGCGATGGAAAAATCAACGCGCTAAGCATAACGCTTAGTGGTGCATAAAATAAAGAAAAAATAACTAAACAATTGAAATAATTATTCTATGTGTAATTTTATAAATTTCTAAGTCATTTACATATTTTATGAAAATTTTGGGAGCAAGTAAATTATTAGGATCTTCTTTATTTATTTATGTCATTTTTAATCTTATTGTTCATATCTGTAATCTCTTCATGTAATTATTTAAATTTAAGACTTATTACTCTTATCTATGCCCAAGTAACCTATAACAAACTATAAAGACTGGATACACGAGAGTATACTAGTTAAACATTTGTATGTTTAACATATATACATCTGTCATATCAGGCACAAGGCTAGCGGATAGGCATAAAGCCAAAAATAAAATAATAGGCATAATGGCCAATGGGCAGGCATAAAACCTGTAGAACAATCATATTGGACATATATTGTCTATCAATGATTATTCCTGTGGGCAGTACTGTAATCTGTAATTCCTAATTAGTATACCAATCGATCCATGCTATATAAATAAGTTTAGATATACTTTGGGCAAAATAGTATTTTTAAGCACTTATAGTTTTAATATTTTATACTATGTACTATTAAGGGTTCATAACATGTTATTATTTCACTTCATGTACTATCTATACTTTATATCATTTTCTTATCATTAATAATGGGAACATAGGTCTCAAGTATATTTTCATATGACTTATATGTTTAGCAACTCATTTTGATTAACTTCATATCATATAACAAGTCATTTTATGAACCTTTCTCAAGGTTCAGATTTGATGTCTTAAATTCACCTAACAAATTGGTCAAGATGTGGCCACTATTTAGCCACACTTCCTTCATGAATGTTGTTCCTCTATGTCTTATCTTTGTTTTTCTTTTTGAATCATATCATTTGGAGTTTTAGAACTCAAGTTATGGTCAAATAACCAAAACTGGTTCCTTAACTCACTCTAATTCTAGAACCAGGCAGATTCTGGAGTCAATTTTTCCTAATTATTTGGATATGTTACAGCCACTTTTAAGCCTAATGTTCTTCATAGAAGTTGTTACCCTATGTCTTATGATCACTCAAAATTTTGAATTACAATTTATCAAGTTTTGTAGAATTAGTTATAGCTAATTAACTGCCTAGACTTAGGTACCCTGTGTCTTCAGGAATCCAAGTTCAGGTCAGTAATTTTGACTCAAATTTTATGGTTCTTACACTCAAACTTTGAGGCAAGTTTCTAAATCAAAGTTGGAGCCCTGTCTCTTAGGTTTCCAGAACAGTTTAGCTCATCCTATTTGGGATTTCCTAGTGAAAGTTATAGTATAAATACTATTCTGGGGTCAAGTGGTGGTTGAGGCAAATTTCAGGATTTGGTGTACTAATATTTTCTAACAATTTGACTTAGTTCCCTTGGGTTCTGGGTTCTTGTCAAAACACCAATATTGTAGATCTATGTCTTATAAAAATTTTGGCACTAGTTTCATTGCATTTTCAATTTTGTGGACCTTATGGCCTTTTTGCCAAAATTGGTCAGGTATGCCAAAGTCCAAAATTTCTGGGCAGTTTGGTTCTGGACAGTTTTATGACCTAACTTCTGCTAGTAATGTAGTTTGGTTAGAGGCATTTCTGAGTTCTGTGTTCTTCATAAAAGTTTTAGTCTTATGTCTAAGCTTTCCAATGGTATAAAAATTAGATTATTTGGACCTTTCTAGAGGGAGTTATGACCAAATAAATGTATATTGTTCATTTGGTCATTTTTCTGGGTTCAGTGTATGGTCATTCGGATTGGAATAGTAATTAGGTCAATTTGTGGATAGAATTTGGGCTTGGTTTCTCCATAAAAAAATGGGGCATTATGACCCTAGTTTCATCTTCAATTGGCCTCACACCAATTAGAGTAACAAAATTCACGTTATGGCTCAAAACACAGACTGGACTTATAAAGTCTTACAACCTGCACAAAGAGTACACTCCCAATTCATTTCCTCCAATCCCCCAAACTATAATTTGGCATACATGGCACTTCTAAATAGCAACAATCAATCTCAATAATTCCAATTTCAAGCAATTTCACAAAAGCCGCAATAGTTAGGTCAAACCCTAACTCAATTATCCCATTTTAAGCATACTCATACAATTTAACTTCCAATACATTTCAATTCATCAATTAACATCACTAATCAAGTTTAGGTGAATCAAAATCATCAAACTCCTAAAGTTCCCAAGGCTGCAAAAATTTAGGTTTCTCCTAGGTTTAAATTTTTCTTTTGGTTTTATGTCAATTCAACCTAATTTAACATGCTTTTCATACTTAGGAAAGAAAGAAAGTGTAGTTTAGTGCACTAACCTCTTGTAGCTCAATTTCAAGCCAACAAAACTTCAATCCTTTCTCTTCTTTTTACTGCAACTAACTTCTCCAAGATTTGGGAATGATTTTTAGTGAAGTGAGTTTAGGGTTTTATGGGGAGGAAGCTTAGGAAAATCAAGCTTTAGAAAGAGAAAATGGAAAGAGCTTCTTGGCTATGGTGGACGGCAAGTAAGGAAAAAGAAGAAGAAAGAAATTGCTTTTTGGTCAAACTTGTCTTATGCAAGTATATTTATCCATAAATTTATGTGTTAATTTTAATTAATATAAACTTTAATGATATCATCCTTATGTCATGCTTATATAATAATTTAATTTCTTTTTATTTTCCTTCTTTTCTCCTTTCCCTACCATAATTCATAATTTTAATTTATTTTATAAATTTTAATCTCTTCTATTTTAATTGACATTTAGGTCAAAATTCAACTCTGGGGTTGAAATGACCAAAATGCCACTCGTTATGCTTATCGGGTTATATTCGTCTGTACCGATTAACTAAATTTTCTTGAGTTTTCTTTGACATTTTTAATGTCATTTATACCTTAGTAAACCTTCAATTAAGTCTAAAAAATTATTTCCTAGGGTTCCTGTCTGGGGTCAGCAACTGTCTTCACAGTCACTTCCCAGTACGGTTACCTATCGCCGTGACTTTCGGCTCATTTAATTGAGTTGTACTTCACTTATTTTACTTCTCTTTAATTTTACTTAGTCTTTATTCAGTCAATTTATGTTTCCTCACTCTAGTTTGAATGTAGTTCCAGATATCCTGGCTATCTGAATAGGCATTAGTAGTTGGAACAGTGGGTAAATTTCAATAACTATCCTTGAACTTATATGGTTATATCACTACAGTCCTTAAACTTTAAAATGTAACATAAAACCCCCCTAAACTTACAAATTTTTCACAGTAAAATCCCTCTAACTTTCAATTACTAATTTTTCAATTAAAAACTGATGTGAACAGCTCTCGCATGGCTCCTAGTCAATATTTCTCTCTCCTCCCTTATTCAAATTGTAAAATTATTCTCTCTACACCTGAAAAATTATGTTTTTTACAGTGAGAAAAAGAATTGAATTTACACATAACTTGAGAGAAAAAAGAGAAATATTGACTAAGCTCCACGCTAGAACTGTTTAGGTCAGCGTCTAACTGAAAAACTGACAATTAGAGGTTAGAGGGATTTTACTGTGCAAAATTTAAAAGTTGTAAGGGGTTTTATGTTATATTTTTAAGTTGAGGGACTATAATATTATACTAGATAAGTTCAGGGACGGTTGTCAAAATTTATCCTTGAAACAGTAGAATGTACGAACTACCTAAAGTGAGAGCGTTACAGGTTACCCATCCAGTTGAGATGGAAGATTTGGGTTTCATTCTTGTTAGGCAATGAATGAGGCCTTTCTTGCAAAACTTGGGTGGCGTCTTCTGAATGATACGATAAGTTTATGGTCTTATTTAATTCGAGAAAAATATGTATGTGGTAATTGGGGGCTAGATGCTCTTGTGGAGAAGCACAATGCCTCTCTCATTTGGTGTGGTATAGTGAAGAGTGCTATTTATTGCGATGGGGTATTTTCACTTCAATTTGCAATGGTTTGATTACCAACTTTTAGGATGATTGTTGGGTTCTTCCTGAGCTTTTGCTTAATTATGCTGTTAACCCTGTTCTTTAGCATTTACGCCAATATTCTATTGCGCAAATATGGGGAGGGGATGCTTTGAATTAGGATCTCTTTATTTCTTATTTGTTGGAAGTTGTGTGCAAAAGGTTAGAATCCATATTATTGTGCTCTGATATTGCTACTATGGATCAGTTAGCATGGAATGGTTCTTCTTCTGGATAGTTTACTATTAAATATGCTCATTTTTATGCTTTTGGGGTAATGTCTTTTCAAGCTAATTTTTTGTGGCAGATGATATGGTGAGTTAAAGCGCCTCAGCATGTTTGGATGTTCATCTGGTTAATGGTACATGGGAAACTAATGACCAATGTTGAAAGGCAAAGTCTAGGCTTTACTAGAAATGCTAGTTGCTGTGAGTGTGGGACTTTAATTGAAATGATTATCCATATATGTCATGATTGTCAGGGTGCTAAAGTAATCTGGGGCAAAGTTTAGACTCGGGATTCTTTTCTTAAATTTATGGATATGGATGTTGTGAGCTGGTTTGCGAAGAGTAAGGAACTTGTTAGCAATTATTTTGGTGAATCCACTTCTCTCCAAACTCTGTGTATATCCCTTTAGTGGATGTGGTGCTGGAGAACTAACTGGGCTTTTCGAAATTAGTCCTTATCTATTGATTCAAAGTTTGTTTTGCTTTGAGGCCAGGTCTGCTCAAATGCCTAAACGTGGTCATTGGTTGGTAGCAACTCTCATCCTTTTTTCTAGTATTGTTTTTTTGGTGTCTTGGAATGTGCTTGATGAGGGCTGGATCAAGCTAAACAAGGATGGTGCTTCTAAGGGTAGTCCAAGCAATGCTGGTGGGGCTAGTGTGCGAAGAGATCATATGAGCATTTAAGAGTCTCATATACAAATTTTCGCCTTTTCCTTGTTAATAGAAGGTGAGACCTATAATTTTATGTATAGGGAGCATGTGCTCCAGGAGCACACAATAATTTCTCAATTTTTTTTGTTAGGTTGCGCACTTGTAGTTCAATACAAGCTGAGCTGCAAGCATTGGTTCAGGGATTATAGCTTGCTTGGGACTATGGGTATCATCGAGTTTATGTTGATCTTGACTTCGTGGTGTCTCTGGATTTGGTCTCAAGAAAGATTAAGAATAGTCTTTGCTTTGCCAATCCTGTATTACAATGCCAGTCGCTTTGGGCTCGTCTGTGGTAGGTCTCCCTTTAGCATTGCTTTTGTGAGTCCAACATGGTGGCACATAAACTTGCAAATCTAGCTATGGATTTGAATGTTGGCAAACATGTGTTGCAAGACCCTCTTGGAGAGGTTATTTGTTAACTTGGGATGGGTAGTGTATTGCTTGGCCTAGGATGGTTTCTCATCCTTAGTGCTTTGGTCTCTCTTAGGTTCTCCCCCTCTATTATATCAAAAAAAAAGAAAAAAAAAAGTGGCACAATGTGCAGGCAAAACAACTAGTTTAATTAAAACTTGAGCAAATAGTTTAATTGTGGTGATTCAATATATATATATATATATATATATATATATATATATATATATATATATATATATATATTCGCCTATTTTATTAGATATAAATGACTAAATATTTTCACTAATTGACAGTTATATCTAAATATTTTAATTTTGAATCATATATATCAACTTTTAACATTGAGAGCAATTATAGGTAAAGTTTAAAATCAATTTGGATAAATTTAAATTTTATTAACAAAAAGAAGCTAAAAAAACATGCATTTTGATTTGGATAACAAAATAAATCTAAATAATAGTTTAACACCCTAAATCTACATTTTACTGCTACAAGTTTTGAGATTTGGTTACCATTATTTTCAATTTTAAAAGTTATAATATGTGATTTAAAATTAAAAATATCTGAATATAATTATTCATTAGCGAAAAAATATGGCCTTTTTTAATGGCCTTTTCTATCTAATTGGGCTTTCATTAACATATTTTAATATTTTTTTTGCAATATGTTGACTTCCTTTCCCACAATTTTTATGGAAAATTAAATTATTCATGATTATTATATATTAAGTGATGTATTTAGTCTTTTATAAATTTTATGCTGGTACTTCAGTTTTGGTCCAAATTTTAGTTTTGAAAATATTTTTACACAATTATTTCATAAAAATTTATATATGAAATACTATTTAAGTTTTAAAATTATTGATAATGTATATATCATATAATATATATTTTAGTTATTTTTTAATTATATAATTTTTAATTTTCTGATATATATATATATATATATTAATTTTAATTGCATATAGGTATATAATTAAATTAAAAGATATATATATCTAAAAATTTTATAGAAAAATAAATATATAAAATTAGTTCTTGATTTAATTTGATTTGGTTTTATTCAATTTCTAATAAAAAATCAGAATCAAACTAAAACAATAAAATAAGTTTGATTCGATACAATTTTCAATTTGATTCAAGACCGCAAAAATCTTGCACACCACTAATAAATAGTGAAAAGTTATTTTAATTTCATCAATAGTCTCTTAACTTGGGTATTGTATCATAACCATTCCTTAAGATCAATTTGCGTCGTAAAAATTCTTAAACATTAATTTTAGTATTATTAAAATTCCTGTAGCCTACTATCACCAGTTTGTTGGTTAACTTATGATTAAATTTCATTTACATCCCTCGATATAAATGAATGTTTCAAATTCATACCATATATATCAGGAAAATTCATAAATAAAAAAATTTAACGTATTTTTTCTTTAAAATTTTTTATTAAAGTATTCATAATAAATCGTAAAATTATAAATTATGATTATGAAAATTTTCTTTTAAAATTTCAAAATTACTTTAACATTTTAATTTTTTATTTATTTGCAACTTATTTAAAATAAAATCAAACATTTAGAAATAATTTAATATTTTTATAAATATTTATAATTTATTTATTTATCTTATTAGAATTGTGTACTTATTATTATTATTATTATTATTTAAAAAAATTAACAATATTATTTTTATTTTTATTACTTTTAATTCGATTTTAGATTAATGTCTAAAGGAATTCATCTTCATTCTTTTGATCTTATTTTAATGTGAGAAAAAAATTAATAATATTATATTATTTTATTTTAATAACTCTAAAGTATGAATATTCGTTTATATAGGTTGACATCATATATAATTTTTGTCTTCCTTTTTTATATTAGTAAATAATATACTCAAGCTTAAAATTATTATTTAGCATATTTTATATTAAAATTGTTTATTTATTTATTAAATTTAAATTTAAAAATTTTTATAAGGTAAACAAAAGTTAAGGAATATCTACAATACATTATTTAAGGTAAAGATCGTAAGTGAAATTTATTCATAAGTCGACTTTTTAAAATAAGCAGTGTCGACACCATATTTTGGCCGATCCCCAGAATCAACAAACTTCGAAACCGATCCCTAGCACTAAGTCTCTCCTTGCCATCTAATCACAGTTCCGATCTCTCTTCACAGAGAGTTGAGTCAATGTTAAGCTCTCGTATCCGTTAAAGCCTTACCGGTCTCTCAAATCATTCACCGATCTCTCAAGCCAATTGTCAAATATCCTGACCAGTTAACTATATTCCCGATCTCTCTTGTCAGACAAGATTGAATTAACACTAGATCCTTGCTGCCAGTATTCATGGTCGACCTCCCTTTTAAAAGTTTAGGAATAATCGAGCTAAGCTTCTAATTCGGTTTAATGAAGATCCCGATCTTAGATGTTCAAGCCAAATTTTCAATTAAGTTCTGTTTAACGTTGGTTCTTTACCAATCTCATGCATATTATGTTTTCCGATCTCTCATACTTGGATAATAATCGCTTCCAGTTATTTCAATATACTCAGACAAACAAGGGTTTAGAAATTTTCCGATCACAACCATTCATCGAACAAAAGGGCATTCTATTTCATTTCATTGCAAAATTTGTACAAGTTATTCGGCTGGGGGATCACCCCCAGCCTGATCTACATTTTGCTCATCCTCTCCCTCCTCTTCACTATCCTCACCCTCGCCCCCGGGAGCCAGGTCGGCCATCCAAGAGAAGTCCTCTTCTGGGTAACGCTTCTGGAGTTCGGCCAAGAGGTCCTTGTGAGCATTCACATAGGCACCAGCTATCCCTGTCACCATTTCTTCGTCTTTCGCCTTAAGCTCCTCGATAAGTTGGGTGACCTGAGAAGCTTCGTTGGCCCGGAGCTCCTGGACTTCCCCGAGAGCACGATCCCTTTCAGCCAGAACATGATTCTGTTCGGCCACCCTGTCTTCATAGAACTTCACCCTCCCCTCAACTTGAGATATGTAATCCTGAGCGGATGCGAGTTGGGATCAGAGGGAAGCCATTTCCTGATTCTTCTTCTCGACCTCCTTGCCCAGGCGATGAGCCTTTTCCCGAACTATGGTCTGGTTCACCAGACACTCCACGTTCAGGCTCATGGAGCGAGTCAAGATATCGTCAAGGCTGTCCGGGGATAGCCTGTCCCGATCCTCCCGAAGGCAGATGGAAGACCCCAAGACTTTGGCAAAACCGGGGTTCTCCCGAACAGTCCGGTTATTCTTCAGGGACTCGATCAACGTTTGAGCACCACGAGAAGAGGCTCTCACAGAAGATTGAGAAGGACCCCTTTCTGTGCTTGGAGCAACTGGAGGAGGTGGAGCCGGCTCTTCCTGTTGAGGAGGAGATCAGACAGCTTCAGTGATCGGTGGCCCCAAAGGTCGGGACGGGCCCCCTTGCGTCTCCCCTGGTTCATGGCCGGGAGTTCGAAGCTTTTCCGAACGCTTCATCTCCTTTATTTTCCTGGAGATCTCTCTTTCTTTCTTTCGCTTCCTGGAACCCTCATCACCCGCCATACCTGCACAAAGAAGAGGTCGGTGAGATCGCTAAGGTCCTGAGATCTGAGATGTAGAAAATACCAGTGCCGAGGTCAGAGAGCGGAAGTTCGCGATCTTGGCCGGTGAGCAGCTGTATGGTCCAATGGTGCAGCTCGGCAGTCACCGCATCTAAACAGGAATACTTTTGAGTGGCAGCCTGATTCTTCAAATCCATCACTATTAAGCTTTCCTCCTGGCTCAGGGTAATGCTCTTCGGAAGCAAAGGCCCCTGGTGCCACCAGCTACGGGGGAAGTCCTCAAAGCAGGTCGGATTTTTGCTCTTCAGAATAAAGAAGCGGTTCTTCCAATTTTTAAGGGAGGAGGGCAGATCGGTGAAGAGCCCGCAATGAGGCTTCGCCTGAAAGAACCAGTGCTCGTCCTCCTTTCGGCGAGTTAGCCTGTGCAGTTTGGCGAACACCTTAGCCGTAGGTCTGATTCCCTTAGCTCGGCATAGGCCCCGGAAGGCTACTAAGATCCGCCACGAGTTAGGGTGAACTTGAGCAATGCACACCCGGTGAAGTTTTAGGACCTCCTTGAAGAAGTCGTCCAAAGGGAATCGAAGACCTGCCTTTAACTGTTCCTCGTATACCATAACCATGTCATTCTCTTCAAAGGAGTGATCGGCTCTGTGATCGCCGTGACACCGGATAAGTTCGTACGAATCAGGGCGAATATTGTACTCCTGGCTAAACGATTGCAGATCGGATTCTTGCAAGATCGATGGCAGCTCGTCCATAGGGAGATTCTCCCTACCTGAAGAAGGTACGTGCCTTGATGGTCCGATCCGCCCCCGAGCTGGAACGGAGACCCTAGGAGGTTCTGGTTGCGCGCTTGGCCCGACCACCTCTTCTTCGTCAGACGACCATGAGAACTGAATGGAAGGAGGGCTCGCCTCTCTCTGACCCTCGGCACTGCTCATTTTCAAAGGAAATAAAGAACTTAAACTAAAAAGAAGATCAAAGCCCTTACCGGAGTCTGATCGGCGTCGGAAGAACTTGAGCAAACGAGAGAACTTTGAGGTTGTGAGCGAAAGATTGAAAATGACATACAGGAGCAAATGGCTAACCCCTCACCCCTATTTATACTTGTCCGAGCATTTAATGCTCACGAGGTTCTAGGCAACGCATCAATTGGTGGGACTCGCTAGCTGTTCTGACACTTCTCTCAAATATTCCAAAATTCCATAAAGAGATCGGCTAACTAGAGATCGGCATTATCAAGATAAATATTTCGAATTGCGGATCAGTTAAGGGTTATTCAGTTAGGAACCAAATCCGATAAGCACATCAAAACTCGAAAAGTAATCAATGCAATAAAATGATAATTGACGAAATAAAATTTTTATTTCCAAAAGATCGGATTACATCATTTGGGCGATCTCTAGGGATCGGATTACAATAAAGGTCTAACTACATCATTTGGGCGATCTTTAGGGATCGGATTACAATAAAGGTCTAACTACATCATTTGGGCGATCTCTAGAGATCTGATTACATTGAAGGATTACATCATTTGGGCAATCTCTAGAGACCGGTGGAACATCCTATCTAAAAGTCCTATGTCAAAGCCTAGTCTCATGGCTGAATCAAAAGATGTGTTTGACCAGGAGACCGGCTGTTGACATCGGATAGATGTACAGCTCAGATGGGGTGACTATGACTCCCATGAAGATGAGAGACATCGTCATCGATGTTACCGCTCGAAACCGAGCCGCTGTCGGAACACCCAATGTGGAGGAAAGACGCTGTCGGAACACCCAATGTGGTGAGAAGCCGAATAAGCTCGGAAGAGCGATCGCCAGGGATCGGCCGAACACTAGCAATCAGCTCACCCGAAATCGGTTCGCTGATTATTCCAGTTAAGCGACTCGAGATCGGCACGATCGAAGTCCGCAACCCAAATCGGTCAATCGATTTAGTTCTCTCACCATCATCAGTTGAGGTTTTCACGATTATTCGACCACCGGGATCGTAAATTTTCAGTCGGTGAGTAAAAAAGTCCATCGGAAAGAGATCAAAAGCCACGGCCGTAGCCGGAATTACTGCCGGAACAGTTAAAACAAGTAAGAAGGAAGAGAGGAAAATCAGATGAAGGAAATGTCTCTGTCATCAGGGGTATATATAGGGGGAAAACGGGCATTTATTGCTAAGCAGAAAACGAAGCGGACGCTTCGGGAATCGAGGGGAAATTAATGCTTTGACCGGACCGAACCTGAGAAAGGGAAAGATCGGAATAAGAGATCGGAGGATGGGAGATTAGCATGAGAGATCGGAATAGGAGCGTGTCAAGAAGAGGGATCGGAAGACAAAAGGAATAAGACAAATCCCAAATAACCGTCGTCAGAATCAGAGCCGAGGTAGTTAAAGCGTGGCAGACGAGATCTCCACCGCACGCCTAAGAATCGCCCGCAATGCTGACAGGCGCCAGGGTATGTCATGACAGTCCTGTACATCCCAATCTCCATCGTTGATCTCACTTGTAAGGACAAACCCGGAACCCTTGGATCAAGAGAGAAGACGACAAGACCAGCGTCTTTCGCTCTTAGCCCTCAGATCGTTCCGGACAAGAAAATTTGGGACCGTCAGATTGAAAGAAGAAAAGGACGAATATTCTGAAGAATGATCTCGACCATTCGTCTTAATTCTCTTTAATTCCTGAGCCTCAGATCATGTCCTTTGAAATCCTGACCCTCCATCTCCCTCAAAATAAATCCTGACCCTTCATGGGGAGCACCCGATTCCTATAAATACCTGCATGAAAAACTGTTCAGGACGGGCAAAAAAGGAGAGGTAGTTATTATAGCGGAAGAACTCTGAAACTTGATTTAGTTTGTTACTCTGCTACTTTGAAGTTTTGATTAGAAAGACTTTTGAAACTAGTTTTCTGAAGTGTTTTCTTGAAAAGGATTCTGAATACTGGAACTCTACATTTTCAGTTTATTCATTATCTGGTCACACTCTCACTTTCAGCCCTTTATCATCTTCGTCTTCATTCCCATTATCCAAGCTCAACTTCATTTCACTCGGTTTTTTATCTTAATCTGATTGCATTTTAGCTAAGCACCCTTCATTTCACAATGAACATCAGCCCTCAAGCTAATCAGTCCGCTGTCTTATTACTATTTGTCACCCCATAGTTATTTCAATAGATTTGGCTCCTTACAGGTAAGAGCTCATATCGCCGTTTTATTAAGTGTTTACGTTTACTTTCCGCATTTTCTTTGTTCTTTTTTATGTATGTGATTTTCTTCAAGTTTATTTAGTGCCAAAGAATCTTAAAGAATGTTACTCTCGAGTTTATTTCTTTAGTGATCAGTCCATCATTTTATTAACCTTCATCATTTCTGAATGCAAGTTTTCTATCTCCTAGTAGCGTGTAAGTGGTTGGGTAAAACGTAGGTAACTGCAACTTAAGGGTCTCTTTTAAGAGAGAGAGCCTGAATAACACGTCAGGAAAATAGCCAAACTATTAGGCTGACGTAAACAGCAATTCGGCAAGATGCCATAAAGTGGAATAAAACCAGAGTAAACGAAACAGAATAGATCGGACATTAATAGGTACTGGTAAAGTGACCTTAGGGGAAGTCAGCAAAATTCAGTCCAGCTTCTCTTATTTAGTCACCAAATATCAATTAGAGCCTTACCCCCAGCACCTTAGAACGTCAGAATCCTTAGCTTTAGGACCTTATGACATGTAGCTGAAATTAAAATTTGGGAGATCGGAAGGATCCCATTAAGGTTCCTGTTAATTTTTAATAGAGATCATAGGAGAGTTCTTATCCGGTCTCAACTCAAAATTTTAATAAACGTTAAATAGAGATCGGAGGAGAGTTCTTATCCGGTCTCAACTCAAAATTTTAATAAACATTAAATAGAGATCGGAGGAGAGTTCTTATCCGGTCTCAACTCAAAATTTTAATAAACATTAAATAGAGATCGGAGGAGAGTTCTTATCCGGTCTCAACTTAAAATTTTTAATGGTTTAAAAGAGATCGGAGGAGAGTTCTTATCCGGTCTTCACTCAAAATTTTAATAAATAACTTAAAAGAGATCGGAGGAGAGTTCTTATCCGATTCTCACACCTAATTTTAACCTACACGCAAAACACTCCCAAAACCAAAAATGATTCACGACGTCAATTCACTAAGGTTGTCTCATTTACTTATGTATCTGGGTGATCCAAATTTTGTGAAAAAAATTAAATGCTCCTTTAGTCAAAAGGATCAACATGCCCATTCGAGCCCCCCTAACTAATGCAAAGTTAAATCTACTTACCCTTATTAAGGGACGAGGTGGGGTGCCTAACGCCTTCCCGCCTGCCATCACCCGAACCTAGAATCTCTGTCTTGAAGTGGTTTCATTTCAATTTATTTTCACAAATGGTTTTCTTTAGTTTCCCTCAAAACTAAGGTGGCGACTCCTCACTTTTTCCACTTCGGTGAGTGATCGTCCAGGCGACCGCAAAATCCCTTGCGACAAGCAGATTCAGCTACATGCTCCCCTACCCCCACTTTTTTCTTCCCCACTAACCCCAATCTTTTTAAAAAAAAAAAATGGCAAACAGTGATCACAAATTAATAGATATACCATAGCTTTGAATATAAACTAATTAATGAATAAATAGTGATTCTATAGAAGTTTTTGTTGGGTTCAGGATGCAAGATCCTAGTTGTTATTTGCCCAGCTATACAATAATGAATTAGGATGATTAATTCATAATATTAATAGGACAAGTAAATTTCTTTAGTCAAGTGCTTCTAGGATTATAATTGGTAAAATTAGAGTTCTAAGTATTTCTCTACTATATTTTGCTGCTTCATGCCTCAATTTATAAGTTAAGAAATTTGTCAATATTGAATGATCTTAAATACGCTTTTTCTTCATAACATGAGAGAGTTATATTTATGGGATAAAATTAAAATAAAATTAATTTTTTCTATACTTTCTCGATTTATTTTTATCTCTCAACTTCAATTTTGTGTCACCCCTATTTTTTTTTTAATTTATTATTTTTAAGTAATTATTGGTATTTTATATTATTGAATTTTAGGAAATTATTTGAAATTTTTTCGGATTTTAGAAATCGGGTTCGATTTTCCGAAAATAAAAACTTTGATGATTTTTAAAATTTAATTTAAAGACCACGTGGCAAAACTAAAATATATATTTGGAGTCTACGAATTTTTCTGAGTTTTCTAAAATTTTTTCAAAATTTTTGGGCCTCGTTTTCGATCCCAAGGCAGAGTAAAAAATTAAAAATTTTGTATCCTGAATCGAACCGGCCGAATCGAACCAGACCGGATCGGACCGACCGAATCGGACCGGCTCCTTTTTCTTCTTCTCTCTCTCTCCCGTTTTCTCTCTCCTCTCACCTCCCCTCGCCGGCCAGCCGCCTCCCCAGCCTCCCCAACTCACCGGCGCGCCTCCCCAGCCACCCCAGCTCGCCGGCCGCTGCCTGGAACGCCGGGAAACGTCGCGCGAAGTGACGCAACGCGCAGCGCGAAGTGACGTAACGCGCAGCGCGCTGCTTCGTCTTCCCCGTCGATCCGGCCACCATTTTGGGCCGGGTCCTGTGTCAAACACCATCTACACCTCGAGAGCTTTCCATAGACACCAAGAACACCGAAATTCATCGAGCGGTTTGTCCAATTTTTATCCGGGAAGTTTTAGCCCATTTTGACTTTTGGGCTAGATTTCTCGCAAACCGTGAACCCCGCGAGAAAACTAAAAGTACCAGAACGCTCCACTCGTCGAGAGCTTCGTGGCGATATAAATTTCAAATTTTTTTGACACTGTTTTTCGATGGGTCCTACGGAACTTCGTAGTATTTTTTCGAGTATTAAATGAGTTTAGAAAATTCTGTAAAATTTATGTACTAACTCCCGTGTTGTGGGCTTCGTGTAGGTATCTTCAATTCATGGAAATTCGACAGTTGTCCAGGTCTGTGAATTTCCAGCCAGACAGGCCAGCTACCGAAAAGGTCTCCGAATTAGATCGAGATTTTGGCTACCCACAATTTTCAGACATCCCGAGCGCGTCCCCCAAGTCGGAATCGGCATAGGTAAACCCAAACCTTGCTTTTTCATAATTTTCTAGTACTTAAATGGGATTAAAAATTCATAAAATATTCGTGGTAGCTCAAAAAATTATGATTCTTTTTGCAATAGCCTAATAATATTGCTAAGGACCGCGGGGCAAAGTTTTAG
The DNA here is from genome assembly GCF_030052815.1 of Hevea brasiliensis. Classification (NCBI taxonomy): domain Eukaryota; kingdom Viridiplantae; phylum Streptophyta; class Magnoliopsida; order Malpighiales; family Euphorbiaceae; genus Hevea; species Hevea brasiliensis. The sequence continues at coordinate 47,376,263 of NC_079509.1, forward strand.
AATTTTTAGAGCTTATTTGGGCAGTTTTTGCAAAGATAATCAATTATAAGGACTAAACTGTAAATTTACATATTGTGATTGATGACTGTTTGGATGGGCCCAGGAGGGGCTGTATGATATGATTGAGTTGTGGGTGTATGGTTGGTGAATATAAAAGTGCGTTTTGAACCATTTGCAGGTTGGGTAGGTCCTAGGTATAGGGGAGACTCTGCCGAATTTTCAGCACGACTTAGGGCATATTTGGTCTTTTTTTAGTTTGTATTGAGTCAAATTTATTAAATAATTGTAATAAAATTGTCAGGTGAGCCGGGACAGCCTTCTTCCTCCGCCCAGCCGCCACAGTGACCGCTGTCAAGTCTGTGAGTAAAATATTAATTTTAATTGTAATTTCACTATTATTATATGTTCAAGCATGCCCATGCATCACTTATATGTATATATCTATGTAGTTAAACTCTAGGCACATTTTATGTTGCATTCACAACTGTTAAAGTGCCATGTATGTTGTTGTGGTAATTTGGAGCAGTGTGCGTGCGTTAGCGTGCGTGTGATGTGGTGTTGGCTATGGACAGGACGGGTAGACACGACTTGAGATCTTCGCTAGGACCCGGTCCTTCGAGGGTAGTCACGGCTTGAGTTCTTCGCTGGGACCCCGATTTGGTTTATTAAGCGAAAGTCCGGCTTGAGTTCTTCGCTGGCACAGGTTGGATTTAAGAGAGCTGTATAGGGGATCAGCTCCCATATATTATGATTGATATTACTGGGTGTGTGAGTGCTCCAAATTACCTTTTTGCTGTTATGATGTGAAAATATTGCTGATGTTGCATTTCACTCTACAGGGTGCATTAGCTTTAGATAGTTATAGAGATTATGGTTAAAATTGATATTTTACTCTCTGAGTCAAACGCTCACTCCTGTTCAATATTTTTCTAGGCCACAGAAAGATATTTTTGAGGTTAACATGCTTTTCTCCCTCGCAGGACATTTATTAATATTTGTATAAACCTATTAACTCTTAGAATTTCCGCATGTGTTAGAAATAATTATTTGATTTGGGTCTATAATATAAACTGTTATTTTGGACCTGTAAACTTATTATTTTATGCATATTGATGGACTGGATGAGGGAGCTGAGCTCCCATTTATTTTATGACATTTGAGTATATGGAGGGTGAGCTGAGCTCCCCAATTGATTATATATTGTGTTTACAGGTCGGGTGAGTTAAAAACTCCCCGTTGAAAGGTCCATTTTATAGTCGGACTCTGTCCAGTTGAATTCTTGAAATTGGGCCCAAATGGGCCTTAGAGTTGGGTTAAGGAATAGTTAGGCTTACTACGGGCCTCAGGGGCTTTAGGCTGGCCCAGGTCCTAGTGCCGGTCCGGCCCATGGGTTGGGTCGTGACAAATGTGGTATCAGAGCTTGGGCTCCAGATTCATAGGGAAAAATTGTCTAAAGTGTTGGGAAGAGTCTAATAGGAGTCACATGTGGAAAATAGGGTCCACATTCGTCTTGCATTGTTATCTTTGCTTTTAGTTTTTGCTTCATATAATTGTGTGTAATATGAGTCTATAGAGCTGTGTAACATGTTGTTTTGGATGTTGTGGGCTAATGCTGCTGAATTTCAGGAAAATGCGTAAAAGCAGGAGAGCTGTCACTGCACCAAAACCAGATGTGCCTGACAAAGTGTCAGCACAGGATGAGGCGCCTGCCCCGAGGAGGCGGGGTACGAGCCCTAGAGCTACTCAAGTAGAAGAGCAGCTGCCATCAGCTCAGGATTAGTCTTTTATGGCATAAGGTCCCATGGACCCAATGGCAGCTACTCTAGCTAGGTTGCAGAGAACCATCGACATGATGGTGCAGTATGTGGTCCACCCTCCACAGCAGCAGCAGTCTACCGCACCAAGAGAGGAGCCTTACAAACAGATAATCAATTTCAAAAAGTTGTTGCTTGGTACTTATGATATGTCAGATGATGCATATCAGTTTTTGGATTCCTGCAGACCGGTAGGAACAGAATTGCAGTTGACTGATAGAAAACTGATAAAGTGTATACAGCATGTCATGGGGCCTATGCCTAGATAATGGATGAATGACTACATATTACCTCGGATGGAGTGTTTCTCGTGGACTCAGTTTGTGGAACTGTTCATCAACTGGTTTGTACCAGAAAGTTTCAGATATCAAAAATAGTGGGCCTTTGAGGCTTTAAGACAGAATGGCAGGTCTGTAGATGAATATGCTACAGAATTTCTGGAATTGAGCAGGTATGCCCCTACAGCAGTAGTTATAGAAAACTATGAAGGTGAAGAGGTTCCTAAAGGGGCTTGACAGGAAGTATGCAAACCTGGCCATGATGTCGGATCAGTCTTTTGATGTGGTGGTTGATTGAGCCAGACAGATTGAGATTAGCTATGCTATGGATGACAGCGGAAGGGCAAAGAAAAATAGAGTAGAGGGTTCTTCAGGTATTCCCCACATGGGTGCTCCAGATAGTGGTGGCCAGAGTAATTACAGAGGAAGAAGTAGGAACAAGAATAGTGGTTTTAGACACAAACCTCGAGGGTTCAGGGCAGGGTACGGATCCAGCAGTGGTCATAGTTCGGGGTACAGCAGTTCTGGGTCTAGTTCAAGATCCTCCTTTGCACCTTGTGCACAGTGTGGAAGAGGACATTCAGGACCTTGTATGATGGGTTCAGGAGTATGCTTCAGGTGTGGCCAACCAGGTCACTTTGCTAGGGAATGCCCCATGTTCAATGAGCCACAGATGGGGTCGTAGGGTTCTATTGTAAATGTTCCTCGACAGTTGTATCCTGGTGCTTCCAGCATAGCAGGTAGTCAGTTCAGTGGCCAATAGGGCCGAGGACAAGGGGGACGTGGATTTGGAGGCAGATCAGGAGGTAGAAGTTAGTATCAGGGTTCTGCCACTCAGGGTAGGGGTCAAGCTCGGGTTTTCACCCTGACCCACCAGGATGCTCAGGCTTCCAATGCAGTTGTGGCAGGTGTTCTTCTAGTCTGTTCCTATGAGGCTCGTGTTTTGATAGATTCGGGTGCTACGCACTCATTTGTCTCCCCTGTGTTTGCCATGAGATTGGGTAGAAACCCTACAACTTTAGAATGCCCTTTGTCTGTAGCTACCCCACTTAGTGATAACATAGATGTAGACATGGTTTTTCCGGATAGCCCAGTAGTAGTGGATGGAAAGATCCTCCCAGCAGACTTGGTTCCTCTACCAGTAATGGATTTCGATGTAATCTTGGGAATGGATTGGTTGGCAACTCATTATGCCACTTTAGACTGCAGGAACAAAAAGGTGTATTTACACATACCTGGTGTGGAAGAATTTAGTTTTGATGGTGACAGGAGCGTGGCTCCATATAATTTGGTGTTAGCAATTAGTGCTAGAAAAATGTTGAGGCGTGGATATCAAGGGTATTTGGCATTGGTGAGAGATACATCTGTAGAATGTGTCAACATAGAAAATGTTCCTGTTGTCAGAGAATTCATGGATGTCTTCCCTGAGGAGCTTCCAGGGTTGCCACTAGGAAGGGAAATAGTGTTTTGCATTGATGTTATGCCGGGTACAAACCCCATATCAATGTCGCCTTACAGAATGGCACCAGCAGAATTGAAAGAGCTAAAGGAGCAACTATAGAAGCTTTTAGACAAGGGTTTTATACATCCGAGCACTTCGCACTGGGGTGCTCCTGTTCTATTTGTGAGAAAGAAAGATGGGTCATTGAGGTTGTGTATTGATTATAGACAGCTGAACAAGGTGACTGTGAAGAACAAGTATCCACTTCATCGGATCGATGATCTGTTTGATCAGCTCCAAGGGGCTAGATTCTTTTCCAAGATAAACCTACGACCAGGCTACCATCAGTTGAGAATCAGGAATGAGGATGTGTCCAAAACAGCATTCAGGACAAGATATGGTCATTATGAGTTCTTGGTGATGTCTTTTGGACTCACTAATGCACCAGCAGCCTTCATGGACCTGATAAACAGGGTGTTCAGGCCATTCCTGAACCGTTTTGTCATCGTATTCATAGATGACATTTTGGTATACTCTCGGACCGAGGAAGAACACGTGTGGCATTTGAGAATGGTGTTGCAGACTTTGAGGGTGCACTAGTTATATGCCAAATTTTCAAAATGTGAATTTTGGCTAGAAAGCATCTCATTCTTAGGACACGTGGTTTCTAATGAAGGCATTCAAGTAGATCCCAAGAAAATTGAAGCTGTAACTGATTGGCTTAGGCCTACAACAGTCACTGAGGTGCAAAGTTTTCTAGGCCTAGCTGGCTACTATAGGCGTTTTGTGCAAGATTTTTCCAAGATAGCGGCTCCCCTAACTAAGTTGACTCGGAAGAATGTTCCATTCATTTGGATAGATGACTGTGAGGAGAGTTTCCAGAAGCTTAAAGAGTGTCTAACCACAGCCCCGGTGTTAACACTACCGATGAGTGGTGAAGGATATACCGTGTATTGTAATGCCTCTAGATTTGGCTTAGGGTGTGTTTTGATGCAGAATGGAAAAGTAGTGGCTTATGCTTTAAGGCAGTTAAAGAGGCATGAGCAGAACTACCCCACCCATGACTTGGAAATGGCGGCTGTAGTCTTTGCACTAAAAATCTGGAGACACTACCTGTATGGTGAAGTGTGCGAGATATACACCGACCATAAGAGTTTGAAGTACATCTTCTAATAGAGGGATTTAAACTTGAGATAGAGGAGATGGATGGAGCTTCTGAAGGACTATGATTGCACCATCCAGTACCACCCTGGGAAGGCCAATGTAGTAGCAGATGCTTTGAGCAGAAAATCTTTTGGCAGTTTGGCACACATTTTAGCAGAGAAAAGACTGTTGATTCAGGAAATGCATGAGTTGATGGATCAAGGTTTAATCCCAGATCTTTCAGATAAGGGGGTATTGTTGGCTCATTTTTCAGTGAGGTCAGACTTGCGAGACAGAGTTAGAGTTTCCCAGCACAGAGACCAACAATTAATGAAGATCATAGAAAGACTACAGCAAGGTGAAGATAGTGAGTTTAGATTTGCCAATGATGGCGCCCTTATTCAAGGTTCTAGGATATGTGTGCCCGATGTGGACAATCTCAAAAATGAAATCATGCAAGAGGCACACTATACACTATACAGTGTCCACTCAGGTTCCACCAAGATGTGAAAGATAGCTATTGGTGGAATGGCATGAAGAGAGACATAGCAGATTTTGTGTCCAAGTGCTTGACTTGTCAGAAGGTGAAGTTTGAACACCAGAGACCGTCAGAGAAGCTATAAGAGCTCCCTATCCCAGAATGGAAGTGGGAAATGATTACTATGGATTTTGTGACTGGGTTGCCTCGTACCACACGAGGATATGATTCGATATGGGTAATTGTAGACCGCCTAACTAAATCAGCTCATTTCTTGCCTGTGAAGACTACATATTCTGTGGCTGTAACACCCCTAAGTTTGGTAGTGCGTTCTGCTGTACCGGTGACCAGTGTTGACCGGACAGCTAGGATGCTTAGAACTATACTTCAATATGAGTGAGGAGACATAAAATAATGAAATACAAGAAAAGAAAGTACAAGAAAAACAAAGGAAAAATCATAGCAAAGAAATATAACCGAGTAAGTGAGCCGGGAAACCTAGCGATGGGTGACCGCACCGGGAAGTCACGGCGTGGACCGTTGACTAGCTCGGATCATGGGAACCACGGAAAACATTTTTAGGACATAAATAGACCCTTATTGAAGTATAAATCTAATTAGAAAGATTAAAGAAAAATTAAATAATAAGTACACAGAAAATTGATAAATCTAAAAACAGACAAAATACTGTTACTGAAAAATCGGAACGTAATCGAAACAGGGGCATTATGGTCATTTGACATCCCGAAGTGTCTTTTGACCTAAATGTCCATTAAAAATAAATAATATTACACTTAGAAAATAAAATGAAAAATTAAATTGAGGGTACCTAATACAAATAGCCAAAATGGAGTGAAAAATGTGTAAATAACACATGTAAACATATTATATGATTTAATCCAAATAAGTGGACCACTAAAGGAATAAATTAAAGCTAATGGGGCAGGTGTACACCTAACATACCATCTGCAGATTCATTTTCTCTTAGTTCTTCAACAATGCCGTAACAAGCTCCCTAAGAAAACTCCATAGCCATTTTGCTTCAAACCTCATCTTCTCCTCCATTTCAACTCCAATCCCTTAAGTAGCTTTATGAAAAATGGTCTACACATCACAAGGAAGATATTGATACCAATTTTGAGAAGTTTGGTGAAGGTTTAGCAAGTTACAATTAAAGGTAAGTTTGCATTTTTGAGAATTTCTTTGTTAAAGTTTATGTTCATGTTATGGGTGTTGGTTTGGTGAAGGAAAATTTTGAGTTTGAAGGGTTATTGTTGTTTTCATTTTGGACAGCCATGAGTCACGTTTTTGATGAGATATTTGTGCATATAATTGATGAGAAATGGTGTTGATCATGATGAATTAGTAACCTAGTGAATTATTTCATGTTTATATGGTGATTTATGCACTTGGATGGGAATTGGTAAATTGGATGGCACTTTGATGTTGAAGAATGGTTTGCGGCAGCTTGGGGACACTTGAGTAATGGTATATATTGAAGGAAGTGTAGGCAGAATATTGACCTAGAAGGTTGATGAGATGTATGTAGATTGATATTGTAAAGTGTATGTAAAATTTGTAATGGTTAGGTATGTTTGTAATGGTAATTAGAAATTGTAATTGTGAATGATATTTGGTGTGTTGAGGGTAATGGTAATCTGCCCAAAATAATGTTAATGTAAAGTAGATAATGCTTTTGGTAATGTACCAAAACAGATTGGTAGGGTATGGAAGTAAACTTTGCAAGTTAAATGTGTGTTTGAAGTGGGGTGTGAAAGGCATAGTGAGGGCAGTGTACATTTTAGTCTATAACCTTAAATGTGTAACCTCAATTGGTATGAGACCAATTTGAGGTGAAACTAGGCACAAAATGTGCCAACTTTCATTGAGAAACCATACCAAAATTCTGCTTGCAAGGTGACCTAAGAAAATGACCAATTCGGATTAGGTGCAATTAGGACCTGAAAAATGACCAATTGGGCAGCAGTGAGTGTTTAGGCCATAACTCACTCAAACCAGGTCCAATTGACCTGAAATTTTAACCATGAATAGTTAAGACCCATACCTACAAGTCTTATGAAGACACCAAAGCCCAGAAATGACCATAAGCAAGTCAAACAACTTGCACAAGTGTCCAAAAACTGGCCGAACCAGAGTTGACCAAATTGACCAAAAATTGACCTAAAATGGTACCATTTGACCAGCAATAGTATAATGACCATAACTCGGTCTACTTAACTCGGATTGATCTGAAATTTTGCACTGCGGTCCATAAGACCTAGATCTACAAGTTTGTAGTTTCGACCGAGACCCGAAAACCGAGGGAACTAGATCGTCCGGTTAGGTCAAACCAGTGTCCCGGAATCCAGCAATTTGCATTAAAATGCACTAAGCAAGGAAATGACTTTGGTAAAACATACCAAACCTAAAACCCTATCGAATATGATATATTAATGACACTAAGACCTAAATTACCTAGAACACGTCAAGGGTCGATATATTAGGTGACTTAGCAAATAAAGGTATTCAGTGAATTGTTTATCGAACATTATCGTTAGAGACAATTTAATTTAGTACTGAAACACTTCAAATTGTGTTTCTCAGTTACTAAAGACTCAGGAAAAGAGAAGGAAACACTGAGTCCAGACCAGGGAGACAGTCATCAGAGGTTTGTGCACAACGAATATTTCTTTTGAATTTTTCAATTGAAATAAATATTGACTATTTGTACATTATTGTTTTAAATTGTGGAAATGTCTTTGAATGGGTATTTATTGCTTGAAAAGCATTGTAAATGATTTGAAACTGTGAGAAATTGTTTGAATGATATTGATGGATACTTATTGCTTAAAAGCATTGTAAATGGTTTGAAATTGTGGGAAAATTAGTTTAGTGTGATTTGTGAAAATCGAAGTTAATTATGAATTGTGTTGCCATTTTGTGAATGAAATTATGACTTTGGAAATTTATTGGATTCTCACGAATCATTTGAATAAAATGTTTGGAATTGATTTTGTGTTCACACTTAGCATGACAGTATCGTATCATTCCTTCTCCAATTATGGGGTTGTGATCGTTTATTTCCTTCTCCATTTATGGAGTCGTGATCGTTTATTTTTACCTCTCTGGTTTACCAGTTGAGGTGATCGGATGAGTACTCATTATATAGCTAGCTCCCCTTCCTCATTGATTTCGATTAGTGAGGTTGTGATTGCTTTGTCGTGGTGTACAACACGGCATTGATCGGAAATTTGTGTCATGACTTAAGTTGTGAATGAATTGGCAACACTGTATTCTTAAATTATTCGACTAAATTGCGTTATTATGTATTGTGAGATTATGAAATTGATTTAAACTCTTGTTGACATATACTGTCTATTGAATTCAACCATGATCTGACTTATTAAAATTATTGTGATATTGACAAATGGAGTTTAAATTCTTGTTGACATTTATTGTCTTGAATTTAATTATGATTTTAAGTATCCACTATTTACATGACTTATGAATTGTGATTTGAAATTGTATTTGGTTAATGTTGTGCACCACTGAGACATTGTCTCAGCGATAGCTTTTTATTGTCGCGCAGTAGAGAGACAGCATGGCAGACTAGGTCGCATATACATCCAAATGAGGGATTTCTGGTATAATGAGTATACCAATATTTTGCATTTTGTACTGTAATGTATGACACTGTATGTACATATTGTTTTTGGTTTTGAGCAGTTGTAAATTCAAATTGTACCTTGAAGTTGTAAAATAATTATGAGCTGTTTTGACTTGTAAAAGCTGTATTATATTTCCTTATCTCAGACTTTGAAAAATTTCTATGAAATTGAGTTGATAAATTGTTGTGTTGAGAAATATATTGTGTTGAGAAAAATGTGGAGTTGAGATTTGGAAAATTATTGAAGTGCTTTTTTTGAGTTTTTCAAGAACTGTTTTATCCAAAATACAGATGGCACTCTGCCAAAATTTTTACAGAAATTCCAAATAAACCAAATGAGTTAGTTATTTCACTTCAGTTCACCAAAGTCTTTAACACCTGTAAATAGTGCTCACAACTGCAAAAGAAGTAAGAAAAGTTTTTAAAATCCCTTGTAGTGTATTTAATGGGTTATCAGTAGACGAAGTTGGTAATTCATTAGGTATACTACGGGATCATGTTATGCCTTACAGAGGGGTAGGGTGTGACAGTGGCACAGTACGCCCGACTCTACATTCGAGAAATAGTCAGATTGCATGGAGTTCCTACTTCCATAATATCTGACAGAGGACCCCAGTTCACTTCTCGATTTTGAAGGAAGTTGCAGGAGGCACTTGGCACACAGTTGAACTTTAGTACTGCTTTCCAGCCTCAGACAGACGGACAGTCCAAAAGGACAATCCAAACACTGGAAGATATGCTTCGCATGAGTGTTTTGGATTTTGGAGGTCAATGGGATGATCAGCTACCTTTGGTGGAGTTTGCCTACAACAACAGTTACCATTCCAGCATAGGGATGGCACCCTATGAGGTACTCTATGGAAGAAAGTGTAGGTCTCCTCTGTGTTGGACGGAGATGGGAGAAGCAAAGGTGCATGATGTAGACCTAGTACAGTACACTTCAGAGATAGTTTCTTTAATCAGGGAACGATTGAAAACAGCTTTCAGTAGGCAGAAGAGTTATGCAGACCCCAAACGGAGGGATGTGGAGTTTGCAGTAGACGACTATGTATTCCTGAAGGTTTCTCCAATGAAGGGAGTCATGAAATTTGGAAAGAAGGGCAAGTTGGCACCTCGGTATATTAGACCTTTTGAGGTTACTGATAGAGTTGTAGCAGTTGCCTACCGGTTGGAGCTACCACCCAACTTTTCTCATGTTCATCATGTGTTTCACATCTCCATGCTTAGGAAATACATTCCTGATCCTTCTCATGTGCTACAACCGGATGTAATAAAGCTAAAAGAAAACTTGACGTTTGAGGAGCAACCTGTAGCCATAGTGGACTACCAAGTGAGGCAGCTAAGATCAAAACAGATCCCTATGGTAAAGATTTTGTGGAGGAGCCAGTTAGTGGAAGAGTGCACCTGGGAGTCAGAACGAGACATGCATAGCAAGTACCCTTATCTATTCAATGTATAATTCTGTACTTTATTCTGCCTTGTGTAAAAATTCAAGGATGAATTTTCTGTAAGGGGGGAAGAATGTAACACTCCTAATTTTTTTAAAAAATTTATTATTTTTTGGTAATTATTGGTATTTTATTTTATTGAATTTTAGGAAATTATTTGAAATTTTTTGGATTTTAGAAATCGGGTTCAATTTTTCGAAAATAAAAACTTTGATGATTTTTAAAATTTAATTTAAAGACCACGTGGCAAAACTAAAAATATATTTGGAATCTAAGAATTTTTCTGAGTTTTCTAAAATTTTTTCAAAATTTTTGGGCCTCATTTTTGATCCAAAGGCAAAGTAAAAATTCAAAATTTTGTATCCTGAATCAAACTGGCCGAATCGAACCTAACCGGATCGGACAGGCCGAATCGGGCCTGCTCCTTTTTCTTCTTCTTCTCCTCTTCCCGCGCGCGTTCTCCTCCTTCTCTCTCTCTCTCCCGTTTTCTCTCTCCTCTCACCTCCCCTCACTGGCCAGCCGCCTCCCCAGCCTCCCCACCTCACCGGCGCGCCTCCCCAGCCACCTCAGCCGGGAAACGTCACGCGAAGCGACGCGATGCCAGAGTGCCGCTTCGTCTTCCCAGCAGAAATCCTGCCGATCTGGCCACCATTTGGGCCGGGTCTTGTGTCAAACACCATCTACACTTCGAGAGCTTTTCATAAATACTAAGAACATCGAAATCCATCGAGCGGTTTGTCCAATTTTTGTCCAGGAAGTTTTAGCCCATTTTGAATTTGGGCTAGATTTCTTGCAAACCGTGAACCCCGCGAGAAAACCGAGAGTACCAGAGCGCTCCACTCGTCGAGAGCTTCGCGGCAATATAAATTTAAAATTTTTTCGACACCGTTTTTCGATGGGTCCCACGGAACTTCGTAGTATTTTTCTGAGTATTAAATGAGCTTAGAAAATTTCGTAAAATTTATGTACTAACCCACATGTTGTGGGCTTCGTATAGGTATCTTCAATTCGCGAAAATTCGATAGTTGTTCGGGTCTGTGAATTTCCGACTAGATAGGCCGGCTACCGAAAAAGTCTCCGAATTGAATCAAGATTTTGGCTACCCCACCATTTTCAAATATCCCGAGCGCGTCCCCGAAGTCGGAATCGGCATAGGTAAACCCGAACCATGCTTTTTCATAATTTTCTAATACTTAAATGAGATTAAAAATCCATAAAATATTCGTGGTAGCTCAGAAAATTATGATTCTTTTTGCAATAGCCTAATAATATTGTTAAGGACTGCGGGCAAAGTTTTAGAATTTTTAGAGCTTATTTGGGCAGTTTTTGCAAAAATAATCAATTATAAGGACTGAACTATAAATTTACATATTGTGATTGATGACTGTTTGGATGGACCCAGGAGGGGCTGTGTGATATGATTGAGTTGTGGGTGTATGGTTGGTGAATATAGAAGTGCGTTTTGAACCCTTTGCAGGTTGAGTAGGTCCTAGGTATAGGGGAGACTCTGCTGGATTTTGAGCACGACTTAGGATGTATTTGGTCTTTTCTTAGTTTGTATTGAGTCAAATTTATTAAATAATTGTAATAAAATTGTCAGGTGAGCCGGGACAGCCTTCTTCCCTCACCCAGCCGTCACAGTAACCGCTGTCAAGTCTGTGAGTAAAATATTAATTTTAATTGTAATTTCACTATTATTATATGTTCAAGCATGCCCATGCATTACTTATATGTATATATCTATGTAGTTAAACTCTAGGCACATTTTATGTTGCATTCACAACTGTTAAAGTGTCATGTATGTTATTGTGGTAATTTGGAGCAGTGTGCGTGCGTTAGCGTGCGTGTGATGTGGTGTTGGCTATGGACAGGACAGGTAGACACGGCTTGAGATCTTCGCTAGGACCCGGTCCTTCGGGGGTAGTCACAACTTGAGTTCTTCGCTGGGACCCCGATTTGGTTTATTAAGTGAAATTCCGGATTGAGTTCTTCGCTGGCACAGGTTGGATTTAAGAGAGCTGTATAGGGGATCAGCTCCCATATATTATAATTGATATTACTGGGTGTGTGAGTGCTCCAAATTATCTTTTTGCTGTTATAATGTGAGAATATTGCTGATGTTGCATTTCACTCTACAGAGTGTATTAGCTTTAGATAGTTATAGAAATTATGGTTAAAATTGATATTTTACTCTCTGAGTCGAACGCTCACTCCTGTTCAATATTTTTCTAGGCCACGAGAGGATATTTTTGAGGTTAACCTGCTTTTCTCCCTCACAGGACGTTTATTAATGTTTGTATAAACCTGTTAACTCTTAGAATTTCCGCATGTGTTAGAAATAATTATTTGATTTGGATCTATAATATAAATTGTTATTTTGGACCTGTAACCTTATTATTTTATGCATGTTGATGGACTGGACAAGGGAGCTGAGCTCCCATTTATTTTATGACATTTTAGTATGTGGAGGGTGAGCTGAGCTCCCCAATTGATTATATATTGTGTTTACAGGTCGAGTGAGTCAAAAATTCCCCATTGAAAGGTCCATTTTATGGCCGGACTTTGTCCGGTTGAATTCTTGAAATTGGGCTCAAATGGGCCTTAGAGTTGAGTTAAGGAATAGTTAGGCTTACTATGGGTCTCGGGGGCTTTAGGCTGGCCCAGGTTCTAGTGCCGGTCCGGCCCATAAGTTGGGTCATAACAAATTTATTTCAATATTAATACTTAACTTTTATATTATTTTAAAGGCCCAATTAAAAACATTTAAATAATTTGATTAATTTGCATTTCAATTCAAAATTTTCAATTTTAACACGATAATCTAATTATTGAAAATTGATGAGAATTTTATTTAATTTATGAATTGGATTCGGAGAAAGCGTGACAAAGCTAACATGGCATTCCAATTTGATTATTTTAATCTTATTATGTGGGACCCATATGTCATATTCAACAAAAAGAATTCATGCCCATCGTTAACACTTTAATTCAAGGGCAATAAATTGTCAAATTACTAAAATTGATTAGAAATAATAATTTATTTTAAATTATATTGTTTAATAAAAGTGAAATTTATAAATTTTATTAATTAAAATAATTATATGACTACTTAAATTTTGACCCTTTATATTTAATCTTGCATCCGTCCCTATTTACAAATTGATAGTAACATGTTATAAAAATTTTAATGATATTTAAATTAAAGTTCAATAATTTTTGTAATATAAATTAAATTTGAAATATATTACTAATACAACTACCTAAGTGAGATTTTACTTTTAATATTTTAATTATAATTTCCAATTCTAAAACATTGTCCTAAATCTTATATTTATTAAACAATCTAAATTAACATCCAAAATCTAAATGTGAAACCATTAAGTTAAACATTGAGATGAGACTATTTTTTATTTTTTAGTGCAATTGGATTTTAATTGGGATTCACACTGGAGATCTCACACCCCTATAGATAATTCTGATGTCAATTAGCTTATTGGTACATTTTTTATTAATTGAATGCAATAATGAACCATAAAGCATTATACAACGTATTGCCCTGCTACATTTTATATTTAAGACAATATTCATTTTGTAACAATTTATAATTGTTTTTTTTATATAGGTAAGGCAACAATTTTGCAACAGTTTTGAACTGTTGCAATTTAATTAATAAATTATGTACAAAATTTAATAAAATTATTGTTAAAATTATTAAAATAATAATAATTTACACCTATTTAAAACAATGATTTTTATCTATCGCTAAAACTTAATTAAACTGCTACTTTATATTACAGCAACAGAAATAAATATAGTGATTCTCAAATCATTGCTATTGATTTATGATTACGATTTAAGTTTATAAGATGGCAGTTCGTAACTGTTGCCTTAAATTCATTATGTCGTAATGCAACTATAATCATACCATTCATTGGTTGAAAAGAGAGGAAGAGAAAAAAAGAAAAAAAAAAAAAAAAACCTACCAATTTTGTATGGCACATTAGCACTATGTTATTGTGCTCTCTGCTATCATTTTTTGATTGACTAGATAAGTCTATGAATTCAATTCAGTACTGTTACATACTATTTTCCCTTTTTATGTGTCATCCTTACTAGCTCTAGTTAGGCTCCAATTGGGTCAATGATTTTATAATTTTGATTGGATATTGAATTCACCTTCACCTCTCCTGGTCTTAATTTCTCTGTCTAATGAACCAATTCGAAATTGATGATTTATTCTAAGCTAAACTTATTTTTAAAAAAGAAAATATTGTAACAGCAATTTGATCATTAAAAATTTTCTAAAATTACATAATTAAAAATTTTCTAAAATTACGTAATTAACAGTAATATTATATAATTTATTATTAATTTTTCGCTGCTTTAATTTATCACCCTCTGAATGCTATTTTAATCTCTTTATATTCTTATTTTATAAATGAAAAGTTTTAAGGTTTCAATTAAAGACATATTACTGCAAATAACTATATATAAAAGAAGACCAAATTGATGCTCTAGCCAATAACAATAATTTTTTATATTTATCTTGTATTTAATACAGTCTAAGTAATATTACTCCAGCAAACAACTTTAATGAGGGACATTTAGGAGAAAGAAAAGTGAAAAAAATATTAGGTAAACCATGATAACTAAAATCTTTAATTTACGTTCGAAAAGTAAAATGGACTATTTTTTTTTTTTTTAAGACGAAGGGAGTATTAAAAAGTCATATTTAGTGGTTTTCAAAATGCCATTGACAGTTTATTTTCTCTTCCCTTTTCGGCTGTCATTTTCTCTTTCCTTTTTATTTCTCATATTCACTGCTCTCACTCATCTTATTCCATCCTCCTCATTATTTGCTCTCACTTGTCACTAGCAAATCTAGATTTGTTGGGTTTTTCATATCTCATAAGTCCTTGGTTCCATTCTTACATATGTCTAATGAGATTTTATTAACCAAAAGACTATTCATTAATTTATTTCTCTCCGTTCAAAGTTTAAAGTTGCAAACAAAAATAATTACTCCCTCCATCCATAAACGATAGCCACATTTGGAGTTTTCACGATAATTAATGAAATAATTAATAATATTATTTTCATAAAAAAAATACTAATAATTTACTTAATCAATCTTTATCTAAATTGAGTAATTACTTTAATAAAATTTTCTCTCTTCACTGATATCTACCGCTAATACTTACGTCCCTCGAATTCTTGAAGTAAATATTCAGTCCTGTTTGAATACTCTTAAAATCTAGGAGTATGAAATCATTTTGCGCCAATATTTTCACTAAAATTTTAGTCTGCCAGCAATTTTAAAATTAAAAATATGACAACTGTTAAACATTAGATCTTAATAAGAGTCCCCCACAGTCTGAAATTGATGATGATGGAAGTTGATTCGCCAGATCTTAATGTTGATGCTGCATTAGTTCCTGACCTCAATCTCAATCCAAATTCTCCATTGATTGATCCAGTTATAGAAGATGATACAAATATAGAAGCAGGTTACTCCAGCTGATTGGTTATGATGTTTTATTTAGATAAAAAAAAATGACACGTTACTATTACAGAATTATACTTCTGATTTGGTAAAAAATGTTCTCTGTATTTTTTTCCTCCATTGCCTTGGCTGTAGACCATTATTTGTTTTTGCGTTTATGATTTGGTGACTGTACCACATGATCCAATTTTCATTGGCATGTATAACATCTTTCATATTGATGAGAAGTGGTTTTATATGATAAACAAATCCGAGAATTACTACTTGCTAACAGATGAAGAAGATCCAATACGCACTTGTAAAAGCAAAAATTTCATTGGGAAAGTCATGTTTTTACTTGCTATAGCTCGTCCGAGCCTTGATGCACAAGGAAATGAGCTTTTCTCTGGAAAAATTGGTGTATTTCCGTTTGTCACACACGAGCTAGCTGAAAGGACAAGTTTCAATAAAGCTGCAGGCACTCTAGAGACAAAACCAATAACTTCAGTAAGAAAAGATGTTATAAGGCCATACTTAATTGAAAAGGTTTTACCTGCGATCAAAGCAAAATGGCCAAGAGAGGACTCAAGTCATCCAATATTTATTCAGCAAGATAATGCAAGAACACACATTGATAAGAATGATGATGAATTTTGTCGAGCTGCTGCACAAGATGGATTCGATATTCGTTTGCTGTGTCAACCTCCAAACTCTCCAGATTTGAATGTTTTAGATCTTGGATTTTTTAGTGCCATTCAATCCTTACAGTATAAGATGTCACCAACAACTGTCAATGAGCTCATAGATGCTGTTGTGAAGTCATTTGAAGATTTCCCAACTGTGAAGTCCAACCGTATATTTTTGACATTACAATTGTGCATGATAGAAGTCATGAAAGCAAAAGGTTCGCACAGGTACAAAATTCCACTTGTTAATAAAGCATTGTTAGAAAGGGAATGGCAGCTTGCTACTCAAATGAAATGTGATCCTTCATTGGTACCAGAAGTTCTCAATTATTTAAGTTAAATTTTGTTTCTAAATTATGTCTATGGTGACTGGTCCTGCAGAAGTTTAATTCTCATGGTGCTGCAAAATTTTTCTGCATTTTATTTTGGTTCCTGCTGTTTTTGTATCCTGTTTTTGTAGTATTTACATTAAAGAGCAGTAGAAGCTTGTCTTTAAGTCCTTTAATGAATTATATTTGAAAGCATTCAAAATATAAACAGTCCTTTAAATCCTTATATTTGCATATATTCTATTAGTTTGTCAATGAGTAACTCCTAGATTTCAGATGGCTCGTCTTTAAGTCCTTTAATGATTTATATTTTAAAGGATTCAAAATATAAACAGTCTTTTTAAATCCTTATATTTGTATATGTTCTATTAGTTTGTCAATGAGTAACTCCTAGATTTCAGATGGCTATTATAGTTTATTACCGTAAATTTTTTATTGACTACATCTCCTATGTTCTACAATTTCAGAGGTTTGTTACTGATGCAAAATTGTGCAGCAAATTCTGCAGAAATGGATCACAATTCTGCAGTTGATAGAGTTTAGTATGCTGATAATAGAGAGAATTTGGTACGCAGCAGAAGCTCATAATCATAGTCTCATTCTTCTTATTCTTCTTTAATTTCCGTTTGAGAGTTCTTGTAATCAGTTACAGAAACCATTTATTGAAGGGTAGTTGGACTGAACTCTAATAGCTGAAGAAATTGCATAATGTACAGATGATACAACCAGCATAAATGAAATTTGCAGTATTTCAATGCAGTATCAAATCCTTATTAAGGATTAAATGAAATCCAAGAAATTAAAATGACCATGAAAGTGATTTGTACCTGCCCTATAGGTGTATCAATATCACCAGGCAATTAAATTGTTTCATCTCAGGCAAGAAAATTGCTCCATGTCATTTTTTTCCTTTTTGCATTCTGAGTTAGTTTTGAAACTGATTTCAAATGCACTCCATATGATACAGTTGATGAATAATATTACAAGAATATTCAATACTTCTAATAGAATATGCCATTGCCAAAACAGAAGTTACATCACTCATATAAGATGGACTTCCACTTATGGCTTGCTTTACAAAGAAAAACTTCTAATGTAGTTTCAGTGCCACAATAGGCTAAGATTGATTCATAATTAGATCCTTCAATTGGTTTAGCCCCCATTTTCTGATTTATCAGCAACAACTGGGCTAAATTGGATAGAGTTCAGGCCATGTTGTTTTTTTTATTTATTTAATAGAGTTATTGAGCTAATATTTCTTGATTTTTATAATTAGGAATTTAAATTTGATTAAAAGTTTTAAATGTACAATAAAAAAAACATTGTTTCAATTGAGACTTTTTTTTTTTAAACTGAGTTTGAGCTACCACTGTTGAAATCAAAACAGGGTTTGAAAGTTAACAAATACTGCTAACAGCAATTGGTTCGCCTTGACCACCAACCTTGGTAAAAAATGCACTCTTGGGTATACTATTTTCTCCAACGATGGTGATGGAAGACTTGAAGCACCTTTAACTTTCATTGGACCAAAATCTATTTCAATCTTATTGAACCAACCAAAAAAAAAAAAAAACTCCATCTTCCATTTTACCCAAGTCAAATACTACAAAAAGAAATTATACATATAAATGTCAGGATTACCAACCAGTCACAGCATAATATTCTAACCTCTGGACATGATGAATAACCAATTAAAGATTGAGGTTCATCTGACATCTACCATAGCCTTAATAAAATTTGGGAAGATATATTTTTAACATCGTCCTCACTACTTGCTGAAGTTCATATTCTTCAAAACCAGCTTCTCCTTCATCAGCTAACTTATTCAAATCAAACCCAGTATTTACAACATTCAAGTCAAAATCTAGTGCAACTTTCTTGCTTGGAAGTTCATTTGATAAATGTTTTGAATCCAAATCCTTTGAGTCTTCATCAGTTAACTTATTCAAATCAAACCCGGCATCTACAACATTCAAGTCAAAATCTAGTGTAGCTTTCTTGCTTGGAAGTTCATTTGACAAAGGTTTTGAATCTAAACCCATAGAGGCTTCATCATCCATTGAGTCTTCTACTCTCATGATTTCTCTTCAATTGAGTCTTCACCATCCAATGAGTCTTCAACTCTCTCAATTTTCTCTTCAATTGAGTCTTCACCATCCAATGAGTCTTCAACTCTCTCAATTTTCTCTTCAATTGAGTGTTCACCATCCAATGAGTCTTCAACTGTCACAACTTTCTCTTCACTTGACTCTTCCAACATCCAATGAGTCTTCAGCTTTCATTATTTTCTCTTCATTTGAGTATTCAACGTCCATTGAGTCTTCAATTCTCAACATTTTCTTTTCAATTGAGTCTTCAAACCTTTAGTTTTTTCCTTTTCACAAATATGCTCGCATGTAATGCATAGAATATGTAGTGCCATAGCTATGAATAGATCTTAAAAGTCTGAAGAAACGAATATCAACGTGACAAATAGCTGGTTTAATTAAGAAAGAAACGATAATATCAGTTCTAAAAAATTGTATAAATATTTATTATATTTTATAGAGATAAAGGGTAAAATTAGAAAAAAAAAAAAGTTAATTCTCCTTAGTGTTCTAAATGTGACAAATAATTTTGAATAAAATAAAAAGTCAAATGTGATTATTATTTATGGATGGAGGGAATAATTCAGATTAAAGGTTTACAATTAAAAAAGAAAAAAAGAAAATATATGAAGAGAATGTTATAAAAAGTGGAGTATGAAGATTCCCATTGATAGAAATGCAAGGAAGAAGAGGATATATTAAATAGGGAGAAAAAACATGAAAGGAAAGATGGAATAACGACAACGTTTGGCAATTATCATATATTAAAAAACAACAAATGAGAAACAACACAATCTGGAGCTGCAGTGCTTCTTAAGAAAAACAAAAACCAATTTTTTGATTTCATATAACAAAAAAAAAAAAAAATTTCAGTGTAACCGAACGCAACCGAAATTTAATCAAACTGTAAATCACGATTTTCACATTCCAAACGGTTTATGAACTGTGACAGTGCCTAATCCTTAGTCCTACCCTTAGAAAAATATTGTTGGTAAAATCGTCGGTATATTTTATATTTAATTGTTAATTTTACCTTTAATATTTGACATTACTTTTACTTATAAAATTGTATAGTTTAAATTTTAATTTCCTTAATTTTTTTTCTTTATAAAACTTTAATAATTACAAATAAAATTTGATGATAAGTAATTTTGTACTTTTTGTAGTGGTGTAAAATCTTAATTGTAATTTGTATTTTTCCTCAATTTAGATTTTATAAGATAATCAACATCTGAAATTTTTTTTAATCAATATGAAAATAAAAAAATAAATATATATGTATAAATACACGTATGTATTTATTCGTGTTGAATTAATATAATTTAGATGTAATTTGATTTTTTTTATACTCTTTGAAGGGTATATAAAAGTCGATGATTTTAAATTTTTCTATTTATATATTGGAATTCTTAGAGTCAGAATAATTTTTATACAGAGAAAAAAAAATCTAGAAAAATTCATTAATTTGCAATCTTGTTATTATTATTATTATTATTATTATTATTATTATTATTATTATTATTATTTTACATATTTGACATGCGTGGTCACCTCCCATGCAAATATATTCCTTTCATTTTTTTTTTTTTACAAAAAAGGAAAGCTTGGAGAGGCATGTATAGGCTGGCCGTCGGTCCGGTCTAGACTGATTGTCAGCTGAAACTAATGGTATAAGTTTTGGGGAAATAGTGAATCAGAATACTACCAGTTTAGTTCTAGTCGGTATTAATTTTTGGTCGATTTTAGTTCCATTTTGAAGGAATTTGACGCATCCATGAGGTCAAGGAATAATTATAAAGTACCCTGTTATACAATGACAATTCAAAGAAATATTGACACACATGTATATGAATGGACCTCATAAAATAATAACTACTTTGTAGTAAGTACAAAAAATAATAACTAATTAATTATTTTTTTTAATATATGTATATAATTGTTTATATGGTATTTATTATTGGATTGATAATTCATGTCAAATGCTGACATATAGCAGTAAGGTTACTATATAATTTCTCAAGGCTAAGACACCATATTCTGTATATAAGAAAATTAAAAAAACAAAAGTGGGTTGGTGACTCTTATCCTTAGAATGGAAAATCGAAAATAATAGAAAAGTGAGATTGCGTTTTGTTGGCTTAATTTTCTTCTTGGTGATGCTCTCAATTCAACTAGTTTTGTGAGCACTAATTTCTACAATTTTAAGGTAAATGGTTTAGCTCATGTTTTTAGCATTTGATTAAAGTGAAATAAATATAATTAAAAATTTTGAAATTACATAAATATGAGTTAAAATCTATATATTTAAATTTACATGTTGATTTTTTTTTTTTTTAGATTTTGATTTGATTTAAGACAATTTCAATTTTAATTTTTTACAGTTTTAGTTTTGATTTAAGGTGGATGAGTGGCCATACTAGACTAGATAAAGTCCGTAATGAGAGTATTAGAGAAAAGGTAGGAGTGGTGCTAAATGAAGATAAGTTGAGAGAAGTGAGATTAAGGTGGCTTAGTCATGTAAAGCGTAGACATACGGAGGCTCCAGTTAGACAAGTAGAGCACATTAGGTTAGAAAAAAAAAGGGGTAGTCCTAAATTGACTTGGAGGAGAGTAGTACAACATGACCTAGAAGCATTACATATTTCTGAGGATTTAACCCAAAATCGTTCAGAGTAGAGAAAGCTAATCCATATAGCCGACCCCAAATTTTTGGAATAAAAGCTTAGTTGAGTTGAATTGAGTTGAGTTTTGATTTAAAGATGATTATACTCTCTAAAGCTGCCAAACATATATATATATATATATATATATATATATATATATATATATATATATATATATTAAAAAAATAATTTAAATGGTATCAAAATTAAAAATTTAAATTGTTAATTAATTTCATTAAAATAGAAAAATTAAATAATATTTTTTTAAAATATAAAATTAATTAATTAATTTTTTTTAAATAAAAAAATTAAATAATAATTTAAATAATATAAATAATAAAAAAAATTTAATGAATAAACTGAATAGCTTAATAAAAATTAAAATATAAAAATTAAATAATATATTTTTTAAAATATAAAAATTAAAATTAAATAATAATTTAAAAAAAAAAGCCAGTAGCAATTTTGGCGGGGCCCTTTAACCGTAAAAACGGTTATCAAACTGCGTCGGACTTGCTTTAAAAAAGAAAAAGTACAAAAAAAAAACTGCGCCATCAAGTATGTGCACTTCTAATCTCCATATCAGTATCTTTTTTAGACGTAAACTATCAAAATGCCACGTGGTTAAGTATTTTTTATTTTTTTCGACAATAATAAAAAAAAATTAAGAAATAGGAGTATCACTTCAGAATGTAGTAACACGCTAATGGTGCCTTCAACCATCAGTTAGTTAGGTTTTTTTTTTTTTTTTTTTTTTAATTTCCTTGATGCAGTTATCTTTTGCAACCAAGAAAAATTGGCTTACAGTTTTCAGTTTTATCCCATAAACCCATTACTCATCTTCTGTGGACCAATTGTTTTTTTTTAATAGTTTTTACTAAACTTTCTTAAATTCATTTATATTATTTAATAATTATATTAATAAAATTTATTTAATTTACTAAATTTAGCAATAATTTCTTATAAACCTCTTTTATAGATTAAATGAAAATTTTGTTTTGTAATAAGTCTTAATATTTTTAAAATAAAAAAGTTATGATACAATCAGACTAATTTAAAAATATGATTTCAATAGAAAAATTTGAATATTGAAATTTTTTATTTTTTTAATTAATAATGATGTGAAACTTGTTGCATTTCAGTGAGTAGTGAGTGTTGTTGCAGTGTCTTATGATCAGTGGCTCCCTCCAATTCAGATTACTATAATTTTGTATGGCCATCAATATATATATAATTTTTTCTATTTTAAATAAAATTGATAGAAAACAATTTCCAAAGTTTAAATTAAAAAAAAAAGTATTACATAATTGAGATTATATTTCTTGATGCATAAATAATTTTTTTTTATCATAAATTTTACATTATATATGTAAATTGCTTTGTTAATTATTTAATTATTGTCAACAAAATAATTTTAAAACAATTTTGTCTATAATAATTTTAGAACAAAACCAGTATGTAATTACACCTAAGCTTACTAAATTAATACTCATATATCTTTTGCCGAGCATAGTCAATTGCTATGTTGCATTAGAAACAACACTTGCATCAATTCTTTAGTTGAAAGTCCCGCTTGCAAGGTTCTTCGTCGTTCAAAAACTTCCTCCAATGGCTAGCGTTCCAGTAAAATGAAGCTTCCAAAGAAGAAACCAAAGTAGAAAAGGAGTCCAGAACTCACTCCTCCCACCCTCTCACCTACCCTCACTCTTTCTTATCTATCCAACAAATCTTATCATGTCCATATATATATATATCACCCTTCAATCTAATGTCACTGTATATCTACATGAAAACACAAAAGTGAACTGATTTTAAAAATCAAAATGTGATAGCAATCAAGAAAAGTAATTAAAAACAGGAAAGTCATCAATTAACCTTTCAACTGAAAATCTGATAGTAAAAACAGAAAATGTGGAAAACGGAAGTCAGAAAACAAAGCAAAGAAGAGGGCAGTGGGTGCTGAGCGTGTGGGTAAAACTGCTCTCTCAAAACAATATATCTCACCCTACTGTATATCTACACTGAAAACACAAAAGTAAACTGATTTTAAAAATCAAAATGTGATAGTAATCTAGAAAAGTAATTAAAAGCAAGTAAGTCATCAACTAATCTTTCAACTGAAAATCCGGTAAGAACGGAAAATGTGGGAAATGAAAGTCAGAAAACAAAGCAAGGAAGAGGGCAGTGGGTACTACCGCTCTTTCAAAACGACGCACAAAAGTAAAAATGACGTCACCTTCCATACTAAGCGAGTTAGAAGGAAGAAGCCAATGGGTATCGAACATGTGAAAAGGAGGCACTGATCGTGGGGAAAGGAAGGGGCAGTGGTTACTAAACTGTGGGAAGTAAGGAGGAGGCAGCGGGATGAAGGTTACTTCTTCTCTCAGTATGTACATCCAGCACAGCCCAATCAAGAAAGGCAAGAAGACAAAATTGCCCTTCAATTGAGCCACAATCACAAAATTGCCTAAAATAGCAATACCAAAAAAAAAAAAGCATTAGATAGATAATTTTATTGTTCTTTAGGAAAGAAAGGTAAGAGGGGTCATTTACTGATCTTAGGAACAGTAAAAGGTGCACATCTTTTAGTAATATACAAGAAATTAAAAATCAATCATCTTAAGAAACATTTGAAATCTATTTCAAACGAGAGATAAATTAAAATATAAATAATAGGCCATTAATTTACTTGATGATAAATAAAAAAATTAAAAAAATGAGAAAAAATACCTTTATAGGAGCTTTGATGATAGAATAGAGCCTAAAGAACTCTTTCTTTATCTTTTTCCCTGATACTTTCTTTCTTTCTTTTTTTTTTGAAAAAAAAAATCATTAGATAGATAATGTGATTGTTCTTTAGGAAAGAAAGGTAAGAAAGGTCATTTACTATTCTTAAGAATAGTAAAAGGTGCTCATTTTTTAGTAATATACAAGAAATTAATAATCAATCATCTTAAGAAACATTTGAAATCTATTTCAATTGAGAGGTAAATTAAAATATAAATAATGGGCAATTAATTTTTTTGATAATAAATAAAAAAAATTAAAAAAAATGAGAAAAAAATACCTTAATAGAAGCTTTGATGATGGAATAGAGCCTAAAGAACTCTATCTTTTTCCCTGACACTTTCTTTCTTTCTTTCTTTCTTTTTTTCTTTTTTTCCAGCACTTGCTTTCTAATAAAAGTAGAAGAAGAATTCTCCGTGTTCAGTAATAATGAAGAAAGAAGAGTGTAGAAAAGAGAAAAAAATCAATAAAAAGGGTAAAATAGATTTTTTACTGTTCCTTAAGAACAGAAAAATTATTGTGTTTTAGTAAAATATAATAATAAATTTTTCTCATTATTCTTTATTTTTAATAATACTTTGAATATATAATGAAATTATAAATTATTATAATTATTATTGCTTTTAATTCTTTTATATATATATATATATATATATATAGTTGACTTAATTTATGAGTCAAATTATATTAGTGATTTAGCCATATAAAGCGGCTCTCTCGGTTCCGCCACAAGCAAATTGGCTCAATCACAAATAGATGGGCTCACATAATAACACTAATATAATGAAAAAATTTGAGATACTAAAATTAACCTTATGTATACTATTTTAGCATTTTACTTCTTTACTCAATCTTCGGCCCCATTTAATTGTAGTTAGAAGATTTAAAAAAATTTTTTTTTTAGGAAAAGTGATATTATAATTATTTTTTTAAAATTATTTAATTGTATTAAAATTTTTATAATTAAAATAAATTAAATATAATTTTAAATGGTAACTTTTAATATTATCTGATAAATATGTTTTAAAAATTATTTTTTAAATAATGAGAGACAACTGTCAAAAAACCTTGTACTTTTCAAAATTTTACAATTCTACCCTACTATGAAAATTACCAATTAAACATTGAACTTTATAACTCTTAACAATTCATCCCGCCGTTAAGGAAAGTGTTATGGGAATGCCACATAAGCACGTAAGCATGTCACATTAGCCCATTCAACCCCTAAATGACCCCCAAATTGACCCCTGAACCAATTCCTTAAAATAATCCCTATAGTAATTCCTAAACCAATCCTATAAAACCAAAAAAGACAAAAAGAAAAACTCTTTTTTTATTGTTTTCCTACAATCAAGATCAACTCTTTTTCTTTCTCACTTTTTGGGTAGATGAAGAAGGGTTGCGAACTCTACTAGGTTTTATTCTTTGTTGTCATTTCTTAAGGAAATGAAAAGAAATTCATTTCCACTGATCCTTATCTTCTTTCGGCTTTGTTTTTACTCTTTTATTTTTGAAGGACTGATTCCTGACAAATTAGTTCTACCAGAATTCAAGTCATTTGTTTCTAATCCTCATGAAATTTTCTCTACTTGGAACTCTAGCAATTCTGATCATTGTTCGTGGCTTGATGTCACATGCAACCCCAAATCTAGGGTTCTCTCTATTGGTATTACCGGTGGTGATGATGGGTTTGAAGGTAATTCTTAGGCTCTGTCTTGTTCAAAGTCTTTAAAGTTTCCTTTTCGTTGGTTTGGAATTAAGAGAAATTGTTCTAATCATGTTGGAAAGTTAGAGGGGAAGTTAATACCATTGATTGGAAACCTTAGTAAGCTTAGAGTTTTATTGCTACCTTATAACGAACTTAGTGATGAAATTTCCTTAGAAATATGGGGTTTAGAACATTTGGAAGTGCATGATCATGAAGGGAATTTGTTAAGGGAATGGCGAAGATAGGAGTTGAGTTTAGGGAATTTCATTAAATTAGGCTTTAAAGGATTAGTTTAGGGATTACTATAGGGTTATTTTAGGGAATTAGTTTAAGGGTTAATTTAGGGATTGAATGGGCTAATGTGGTATGTATACATGGCGCTTATGTGGCATCTCCGTTAATGAGATGACTACTTTTTTAACGGTTGTGTAAAATTGGTAAAAGTTAAAAAATTCAGGATTTAATTGATAATTTTCATATTATGAGTCAAAATTGCAAAAATTTGAAAATTATAGTTTTTTTGGCATTTATCCCTAATAATAACTTCAATTTCAATAATAACTAGTCATTTACCCACAAGTTATATGGTAATAATTTAAATTTTTACTTAACTTAAATTAAGTGAACTTCAGCCATTTAAATTATTTATCTTATCTGTATATGGACAAAAAATTTAGTTATTATATTAATTTGTCTACAAACATACATATATTGACTTAATAGTATTTGTTTTAAAACAAAATAATAATTAAAATAAAAGTAGGAGAAATTCTATCAACAAAGTGTTCTAAAAAGATATAATTATAATTATTGGTCCAAATGATAAATAATAAAAAAATCTTTTAACATACCTGATAGCACAAAATAATGTAAAATATGATTAAAATTTGAGTATCTCTAAAATAAGAAAAACACAATTTACTAACATATTTGATAAATTATTTTTAATAGTCATATAAAGATAAAGTTGAATACGTCATAAAAATTTAATACTTTAAAAAGGGCTCTTAATATATCAAAACTTTAATTCTTAATTATAATAATAAGCATGATAAAAATTAAATTCATAATTAAAAAATAAATTAAAATAAAATTTCAAACTCGGTAAACATAATATTTTTAAGTTAAGAATTATCTAATACTAATGAATAAATTTATAATAAAAAAAAGCTAAAATGAAAATTCAAACTTTGCTAAAATAAAATTTGTAATTAAGCATTATCTAATATCAATGATTAAATTTATAATTAGAAAAAAAAGTTAAAAATTTTTTAAATAAAATTATCACTTTTTTAATTATGCCAAGTGTCAAATAATGCTAGATACATTTTTTTTACACTAACAACAAATATAAATACATATTTAGAAAACTAAAATTTAAAAGTCCAAATGTGGCATGTGTATATCCAAGTGTTAAAAATTATGAAGCACTTATATTTTATTTTTGGTAAAGTGCTTGTGTGTATATTTATTTATTTATTTATTTGGTATTATATTAACACATGTTTTATATGTATTTGTATACATTAAAAAATGTCACAATTCGAAAATTTTTAAAATATGAATAAATATAAGCTAAAATGAAAATTCAAACTTTGCTAAAATAAAATTTGTAATTAAGCATTATCTAATATCAATGATTAAATTTATAATTAGAAAAAAAAAAGTTAAAAAAATTTTTAAATAAAATTATCACTTTTTTAATTATGCCAAGTGTCAAATAATGTGGATATATTTTTTTACACTAACAACAAATATAAATACATATTTAGAAAACTAAAATTTAAAAGTCCAAATGTGGCATGTGTACATCTAAGTGTTAAAAATTATGAAGCACTTATATTTTATTTTTGGTAAAGTGCTTGTATATATATATATTTATTTATTTATTTATTTATTTGATATTATATTAACACATGTTTTATATGTATTTGTATATATTAAAAAATGTCACAATTTGAAAATTTTTAAAATATGAATAAATATAATTTTTATTCATATTAATTATGTCTTATATATACTATTTATTAAATAAATTATTAATTTCAGATAATTGCTTAAAATATTATATCTTTATCATTGCATACTTAGATTTTTGAGTTAGTTTTTTGTTTGATTAGTTTGTTAATGATTGTTTTTATGTTATTAGGTGTCTATAAGAGCATGAAATAGCTTATGAAACATAAAGAGGTAAATTGAGTACAAAAAGAAGCAAAACACACATCAAGCTTTTTAAAGCATAAGGAGCTGTGATTTTGATGATGACTTAGCAAATAACAAAAAGGGCTTAGAGGTGTCTTATTCATGATATTTCGAGGCTAAAGGTAAAAAATGAATAGATTTAGACATCAACTCATGCTGAACTTCTTTGGACAACCTTAATGGAACTTGTATATGATCCACTATTTAGAATTTAAATTTGACCTTATGGGTTTAGATGGACCTTAATTGATATAATTTGAGATGATGTATGAAAAATGAGAGCAATTGGGCTAAATTACATTGAGGATCACATATTGAGTGTGTTTAGCTTCTTTATATTGAGTTATAAGATCAGGAATTAGAGCCTCAATTGATGAGATTAATTATTTTATTTAAGGTAAAAAAAAAAGTTGTATGTGTCCCCAAGGTCGTGCAAATGGTAGATCTATACAAGAGAGTTATTTTTAATTTGTTCTCCTACTTTAACTAAGATTTTTGAGAGAGTTTTAAGTCAGAATATAACTATGACTTTAAAATCCGATCTAGAGTCTTAGTTAACCAATTTTTCTCTATAAAAAGGGCCCAAAATACAGATCTAGACTTATTCAATTGTCTTTTACTCATAGTGGCTAATTTCCCTCTTTATGCATTCAAATGCCTCGATTACTTAATCTAGTTGTTGGTGTGATTTCTCTTCTTCTTTGGCCTGTGGAGCGCTTCTACATTCCTTTTGAGTGTGTGGCATTATCATCACATCAGATTCAGGTTGTTCGAATTCCATTTAAAAATGGCAACATGTTCTTCTTTATTATTTTGATTGTGCTTTCTTTTATTAGCATGAGTGAGTAGTTTCCTTGTTCAGTAGAGTGGATTGTTTAAATCATGATATAATTGTCACGAGACCACTTCGAGCTATTAATTAAATCAATATTTTCTTCACTTGAATATCTATGATTCTCTTGTAATTCATGAAAAGATAATATGTTTAATTATTAATGAGGCATACTACTTAATTATTTATACATGTCTAATGCTAGTATAGTTGATTAAGTTTATAATTGCTTAATTAACTTTACATTGGTAGCAAATGTGATATTATGTGAATTCATCATATTGCTTAGAGATTCATAGTCTAGGTTAAATGATTATACAGCTTGTTGTGTGATTGTCATATAGAATTGATGATATTTCTCTATTATGTTAAAGCTGCCATTGAAATAAGTCTTGAGCTTAACTTAGTTTGTTCAGATGGTTAGGAATTAATTAGACGCTTACTTTGATTAATCTAATAAGTAAGGAGAAATAGGGAAATTGACACTTGTTTGGTTTTTAAAACAAATTTGTTTAAGTGAATGAATTATTACAGTAGTGTCAATGATTGATAGTTAATTTTCATGGTAGATATATATTTTTCTACTGAGCTGTTTATTATATTGTTTTAGTTATATTCTTGATATTTTTAGCCTTTAGTTTAACTTGATTATTTTTGTTTCTTTATAATTAACAAAATTTAAAACCCCTTCTTCATTGTTAATGTGTAAGTACTCAATTCACCTTACTAATTAATCAATTATTCTCATTGTAATCGAACTCTACTTGCTCTTGTTACAAGTTAGTTAATCTAGTAGAGTATTTTATTTAATTAGTGCATTAAACGCACATCAATTTTTTTTTTTAAATATATAATTCTTAATGTCACGACCCAACCTATGGGCCGGACCGGCACTAAGACCTGGGCCAGCCTAAAGCCCCCGAGGCCCGTAGTAAGCCTAACTGTTCATTAACCCAACTCTAAGGCCCATTTGGGCCCAATTTCAAGAAAACAAACGGACAGAGTCCGGCCATAAAATGGACTTACCAACGGGGAGTTTTCGACTCACCCGACCTGTAAACACAATATATAGTCAATTGGGGAGCTCAGCTCACCCTCCACATACTCATCAACATAATAATAAATGGGAGCTCAGCTCCCTCATCCAATCCATCAAAACAGACATAGAATATTAAGTTTACAGGTCCAACATGATAATAATATTACAGACCAAATTCAAATAATTACTGCTAACACATGCGAAAATTCTAGGAGTAAATAAAATTACACAAATATTGATAAACAACCTGCGAAGTAGAAAAGCAGGTTAACCCAGAATAAAATATCCTCCTGTGGCCTGTAAAAATTTTTGAACAGGAGTGAGCGTTCGACTCAGAGAGTAAAATATCAATTTTAACCATAATCTCTATAACTATCTAAAACTAATGCAACCTGTGGAATGAAATGCAACATCAGCAATAAATTCACATCATAGCATCAAAAAGGTAATTTGGAGCACTCACACACCCTGTAGTATCAATCATAACATATGGGAGCTGATCCCCTATACAGCTCTCTTAAATCCAACTCGTGCCGTAATTACTTAAGCTCGGAGTTCCACTTAATAACAAAATAGAGGGTCCCAATAATTACTCAAGCCGTGACTACCCCTCGAAGGATCGGGTCCCAGCGAATTACTCAAGCCGTGACTACCCCGTCCTATCCATAGTCCACACCACATCACACGCACGCCAACGCACGCACACTGCTCCAAATTACCACAACAACATCCATGGCACATCAACAGTTATGAATGCAACATAAATCGTGCCTAGAGTTTAACTACATAAATATATGCATATAAGTGATGCATGGGCATGCTTGAACATATAATAATATCGAAATTACAATTAAAATTAATATTCTACTCACAGTACACCGATGACTATTGTGGCTGCTGGATGTAGAAAAATAGCTGACCTCGATCACCTAATAATTAAATTATAAATTTATTAGTACTAAGTTAAGATAAAACTCTAAAGAGGCAATAGACAGCCTAATTCATGCCGGAAATCCGGCAGAGTTTCCCCTATACCTGGGACCTACCCAACCTGCAAAAAGGCTCAAATAATACTTCTAGATTCTCAATTTCCACAATCACATCTCATCAATATCACATGGCCCCTCCTGGGCCCTCCAAATCAGACAATACTCAAAATCTTAAAAATTACGTTTTAGTCTCTATAATTGATATTTTGCAAAAATCCACTCAAACAAGCTCCAAAAATTCTAAAATTTCGCCCCGCATCCCCTAATAATATTATATGACTATTGCAAAAGGAATTATAATTTTTCGATAATCCACGAATATTTTATGAATTTTATTCTAAATCGATATTAGCCAAAAATGAGCAACTTAGAGTTCGGGTTTACCTATGCCAATTCTCGACACTGAACGTTGAGCGTAACGAAAATGCTAGGATTGATCGTAATATTGACCACGTTCGAGACGGCCGTCGCAGGATCGGCCGAAAATGCGACCCGACGCCGGTGAGCTATCCTCGATCCGATCGCACCTAATTTAAGTCCAAATTTTGTTAATAATTATCCTAAAATTATTTTTAAATTTTGGGAATCGAAAAAGTTCGAAAATCTCACCAAGCGATCTGGACCGTCCGATTATCGCCTTTTTCAAACGGTGTCCAATCGGAGCGGGGCCAGTCCTATCTTGAAGATCTCGTCGTCCTGAGTCCATCGGTGGCCTCGGATTTCCAATCCGACGGTCGGATCGCTGGAAAAGTGGCCGGAAAGCCACTGCCGTTACTTTCTGTCTCCTCTTTCTCTCTCTTCGAAACTCGCCGGAAACTCCACCATTCCGGGCATGGCTGGTCGGAAAATGGAGCTGGGTTCATGAGGGGTTGGTGGCACCTTGGATCGCCGGCTTTAGTGGCCGGAATCGGCCAGAAAACGGCCCGCTTCTCTCTCTCTCTCTTTTTTCTTTCCTTCCCTTTCTTCTCTCTCTTTCTCTTCCTCCCTGCCGCCTGCTGCCGTGGCTGTCGCCGCCTGACACCGTCCTGAGGTGGGGGAGCGCCACCGGTGCCTCGCCGGCGCTGGTGCTGGTCGGAAGCGAGAGGGAGAAGGTGGGGGAGAAGGTGACGCGGGGGAGAGGGTGAGGGGCTGTTGCGTTTTTAATTTCTGCATTTTTTTTTTAACTTCTAATTACACTATTAGTCCCCCAACTTTTCAGGAGTTTACGATTAGGTTCAAAAATAATTTTTATTATGTTAAAATTTGATAAAATTCTAATAATGATAAAAATAAATATAGTCTAGGAAAATTTAATTATTTTATTTTCATTTACTAAATTAAATTAAATTTATTTATTTATTTATTATTATTATTATTATTTTAAATTTTTGGGTTGTTACATTCTTCCCCTCTTAAGAAAAATTCGTCCTCGAATTTTCGAATAAACAAGAGATAAGGAAAAGAAGATTATTAGAACAAGTGCAATCATTACTCCTCCAGCTATGCAGAGATTGGTAAAACATTTATTCTTCAAACTCTTCGTGTATTATATATGATATTCTACCGCTCTCTGATTCTACTATAGTATCCTATTTGTCATCATCTCTTTCTAGAGATGCTCTTATCTCTTGGCTATTCACTGACCACTCTTTTGACATCTCAGGTATTCATTATAACTCTATTACTCTCGACTTAATCTCTGATGACTTTAATTAACTTTGGCGCTTACCTCACCTTTATTACGCCCTAACGTGTCTCTTAGTGACTTCAGTCCTCATCCCTTTGTTTCAATAATCTCTGTTTCCCCAAAACATGACTTATGTTCCTTATCTTAAGGCATCCTATGAGTAGCTTTCCTGTAGCACCTAATCTAGGCATCTTGTTCGAGATCTTCACTCTTCTTATGACCTCAGTGGTCAATACCTATAAATCTTCTCACTCCCATGATACTCCAAATTTTTAATCTCTTTTGTGTCATTACTAAGGTACTTAGACCAACCTCTATCCATCTTATGCAATTAGTCAGGTAGAGTCTCCTCCAAGGGCCAAGTGTACCATTTATCAACATTAGAAAGTAAACTGGGTCTCTCCTTCTAGGTAACAAAAGTGTTCATATTCCCTGACAACTCAATCCATGCGACTTTATCAATTCTCACTCCTCCTCTGGAATGAGAATATCTAGACTTTTTCCTAAAGCTTCTTAGTATGTGGCCTACTTCTGACATATTGGCACTTAGATCGAGGCTCTACTACTCCTTTAATCTATCATCTCATAATAACTTGTTTTAAACATCTCTTAGTGTGTTCCTAGCATACCTATTCCTTCTTATCCTCATCATTATAACTGGCTCTATCGAGCTTTCTTCCTGTCCTTTACATCTTATCCACTTCCCTTTTTCTATTTCTGCTATTGTTGATATCTTTTCAACCTGCTGCGCTTATTCCTAAATCTTAATCTTATTTCACCCTTACACCTTTTTCTTTAAGAATGTTCATCCTATCATCAACTTTAACTTTCATTTTATTTCTTAGTTACTAGTTCTATTACTTCGGGAATTCTAACCTTACGATTTACTCCTACCAGCACATTCTTCACCTTATGTAACACTTGTAATTAACCATAGAAAATTTTTCTTATATCCCATTTTTCCAACTTAACTATCAGAACATTATCATTCTCTACCAGCCTTAGTAGGAAATTACTTATCCTGGATGGATATGAGCCCCAGAAACTATAAGTTCCATCTGAACTAACATGGCTGTGGGAAATGTGTGACATGCCTTAATTCTAAACAAAATACTTCACATGTTCATTCTCCTTAATATAATCACATATACTGCCCATAGCTTTCCAAACTTCAGTCTCCACTTTTCCCATTAGCAACAATTTTATTCACTGTAACTCATTAGCAATTAGCACTTCCTCCAGCTCATAATTCAAAAGGGTTGTAAGCCCTAGTAACTAGCTCGACTTAATTACTGTTATTACTCTGATCGTCCTTTCATACTTAACACTAGGTATATACTTACTGTCATTCTCATATCAAGAAATTGTGTATGAATTGGTGCCTACCAAACTCTCAAATAATTAGGTCTCCTTGACTTAGTCTCTGTTCCTTATATAACCTTTTAGAACCAAAAGCACAAGCTAAACTTGAATAGAAAGAAAAATATTCTCTTATATTCAATTTCGCCCGATTGTCCATATAACAACGTTTAACCTATGTTTCTTGGTCTTTCTCTTAAAATTTCATCATCTCCTAGCACAATTGTGCTCTACCTATAAGATATCATCTGCATGAACCCTTTTACCGTACCATTGTCCTCCCTGACATAATATTTTTATAATTTATTAACTTTACTTATACTCAACCTATGATTCATATCCATCATCGTTTATATTGTGCCTTAACTTTTGTTGAATTCTGAAATATTTCTTTTACTAATAGATTCTTCCAACACTAATTCCACCCTTATCTATGGTCATTAATTTGATCCTTGAACTTTCTAGTGATTTATAACCACCCAGACTTGTCGCTTTTCATTCTACCCCTACTGTTGTTCTGTCGTTAATGCTTCACTGCAAAGTGATTCTGTTGATCACACTAAAAATGTTTGCCTAACATTCATAACGAACCTCTAACTACCTTCTCACTATCTCAAAAGTCTAACCTAAAACTTATGTGTCATTGTCTATAATTCTTTCCACTCATCATACCTATTTGATCCCTTAGACTGACTTTTATTCAACTTACTGCTTACTAACTTCTCTTTCTCTACCTAATTAGGTAGTCCGCAATACCATCGCACACCTTCTAGCATTTACTCATTATTATTGTATTCCATACCTTCATCACTATTCTCACTAATGTGGTCCCATTTTGGGTTTTTCCATCCTTGTCATTCTCCTTGCCAAGAATAACACTTAGCCTACCCTATATCTTAACTTTGTTCCTTTTATTATGCGCTCTTCAGGTTGTCCTTCCGTTTATCTCCTTTGTCTTACCCAAAATAGAACTTGACTATTCTATCCCTGGTTCCATTCTTCTTCCTAACATGACAGCTGTACCTGCAAACTATATCTTTCAGAGTTTCTACCACGTCATCACATGTCTATGCTACTCAGATTTGGTCCTTTGACCACTCTAGCTAGTACTTCCACTAGCATTTAGATTATATTGCATCTGTAATCAATTGTCCAAACTTTCATTCTGCACTTTCTCTATCCATTGGCCTTCTATAATTTATCTTTGCTAATTTATTACTCTTGACACTATTATAATTAGATTATACTATTGTTTTGAACGATATGAAGTTAGAAAGGAACTCAGGAAATTGCAGTCATACCTTTATCGTATGATTTCTATTCTTATCCTTTAGTTTACATAATACCCTTACTACCTCGAGAACTGATTCTGCAGTAATTTTATTTATTTGTTATTATTATTATTATTATTATTTTTCCATGTTTACTCAATTAGCCAAAACTTAAGATTTCGGGCACCCAAACCTGTCATCCAATTCAAAGGATTTATATCCATCATGATCTTGATTATATATGATTCCTATAGCGGAACTTGTATCCTCTCCAGGATACCCGAGCCAACTACTCTCTACCACACTCTACAGTCCCATCTAGGACACTATTCCATAAGTCATCATTATCAGTAATAACCTTGGATCCCTTCTGAAAAGATAGAACTATACCCTAACTTGCTGCAACAAAGGTACTACATTTACCACCTTGCCCAAAACCATGTCAAATTAATGTCTCCTTTATCATATCATAGCTCTGTAAATCATCAATTCATAGTTTCGACCTTCTCTAAGTAGTAGGGTTGTACTTTATTCCATACTGATACACACAAGGTATACTATTCTCACTAAGCTCTAAGCAAAATGTCTGTCGTACTACAAAACCATCCAAAATTCCATACCAAAGACCAGATTGTCTCACTCTATAGATGTCACCTTTACTTGCAACTAATTCGCAACCTCTGGTCTGATGGCAACTCTTGATGTAACTCTAGCTCATGCTAGGGTAACTGAGTCACTGACTCTAGTTATCATCCAACTGTAACCTTTCAATATTCTAACTCTAGACTCTTAACCAGGAGTTCCCAACTCCTCTACAGATATAGAACTCTGCTGGCATAACTGTACTAAAACAGAAGTTATCCGTAAACACCCTCATTATGGAGCACAACGGGGATGCACGTAGCTCTACACAATAATCTCATGTCGGTACTGTAATCTGCAGCTTACAGAGTAGACATCGAGAACATTGTATAGTTACTATAATACGTCCTGACAGACTAGGTCTCCCAATTTCTTATCTCTCTTGAATCTTATATTATTAAAAACTTATTACATTGGGTCATCCATCGATGATCGCCGATGGGTATCCTCATCCTTAATTAGGGCAACTGTACTTTCAAGACTTACCTTTATGTAGTCGTGCCTTGCACGAAATGGGCACACCATTTAAACCCATACAGACAGAAACATAGCATTTCTTGGAGTACGTATCCTCATGATGGACCTCACATGTCTACTAACTCTATTTCACATTTCTATGTACTCCACGAAAATCAAGATACTAATTGAGGCACTTTTATATTTTCCGAGGTATAAAGCAGAATCTAGAAACAAAGAATTACAGAAAAAGACGAAACAGAATCCTATACTCCGCATGTAACATCCTAACAAAACTCCTTTTACACTCCCAAGTATATTCTTTCCCATGAATCTAGAGCCTAAGCTCTGATACCACATTTGTCACGACCCAACCTATGGGCCGGACCAGCACTAGGACACAGGCCTAAAGCCCCCGAGGCCCGTAGTAAGCCTAACTGTTCATTAACCCAACTCTAAGGCCCATTTGGGCCCAATTTCAAAAAAACAAACGGACAGAGTCCGGCCATAAAATGGACTTACCAACGGGGAGTTTTCGACTCACCCGACCTGTAAACACAATATATAGTCAATTGGGGAGCTCAGCTCACCCTCCACATACTCATCAATATAATAATAAATGGGAGCTCAGC
Organism: Hevea brasiliensis; assembly: GCF_030052815.1. NCBI lineage: Eukaryota > Viridiplantae > Streptophyta > Magnoliopsida > Malpighiales > Euphorbiaceae > Hevea > Hevea brasiliensis. Next base: position 47,413,362 of record NC_079509.1, read on the forward strand.
TCCCTCCTCCAATCCATCAAAATAGACATAGAATATTAAGTTTACAGGTCCAACATGATAATAATATTACAGACCAAATTCAAATAATTACTTGCTAACACATGCGAAAATTCTAGGAGTAAATAAAATTACACAAATATTGATAAACAACCTGCGAAGTAGAAAAGCAGGTTAACCCAGAATAAAATATCCTCCTGTGGCCTGTAAAAATTTTTGAACAGGAGTGAGCGTTCGATTCAGAGAGTAAAATATCAATTTTAACCATAATCTCTATAACTATCTAAAACTAATGCAACCTGTGGAATGAAATGCAACATCAGCAATAAATTCACATCATAGCATCAAAAATGTAATTTGGAGCACTCACACACCCTGTAGTATCAATCATAACATATGGGAGCTGATTCCCTATACAGCTCTCTTAAATCCAACCTGGTGCCAGCGAATTACTCAAGCTCGGACTTCCACTTAATAACGAAATCGAGGGTCCCAGCGAATTACTCAAGCCGTGACTACCCCTCGAAGGATCGGGTCCCAGCGAATTACTCAAGCCGTGACTACCCCGTCCTATCCATAGTCCATACCACATCACACGCACGCCAACGCACGCACACTACTCCAAATTACCACAACAACATCCATGGCACATCAACAGTTATGAATGCAACATAAATCGTGCCTAGAGTTTAACTACATAAATATATGCATATAAGTGATGCATGGGCATGCTTGAACATATAATAATATCGAAATTACAATTAAAATTAATATTCTACTCACAGTACACCGATGACTATTGTGGCTGCTGGATGCAGAAAAATAGCTGAACTCGATCACCTAATAATTAAATTATAAATTTATTAGTACTAAGTTAAGATAAAACTCTAAAGAGGCAATAGACAGTCTAATTCATGCCGGAAATCCGGCAGAGTTTCCCCTATACCTGGGACCTACCCAACCTGCAAAAAGGCTCAAATAACACTTCTAGATTCTCAATTTCCACAATCACATCTCATCAATATCACATGGCCCCTCCTGGGCCCTCCAAATCAGACAATACTCAAAATCTTAAAAATTACGTTTTAGTCTCTATAATTGATATTTTGCAAAAATCCACTCAAACAAGCTCCAAAAATTCTAAAATTTCGCCCCGCAGCCCCTAATAATATTATATGACTATTGCAAAAGGAATTATAATTTTTCGATAATCCACGAATATTTTATGAATTTTATTCTAAATCGATATTAGCCGAAAATGAGCAACTTGGAGTTCGGGTTTACCTATGCCAATTCTGACACCTGGAACGCGTCCAGAACGTCTGAAAATGCTAGGATTGACTGTAATATTGACCACGTTCTGAGACGGGCCGTCGAGCAGCCGGATCTGGCTGAAAATGCAGTCCCGACGTCGGTGAGCTATCCTCGATCCGATCGCACCTAATTTAAGTCCAAATTTTGTTAATAATTATCCTAAAATTATTTTTAAATTTTGGGAATCGAAAAAGTTCGAAAATCTCACCAAGCGATCTGGACCGTCCGATTATCGCCTTTTTCAAACAGTGTCCGATCGGAGCGGGACCAGTCCTATCTCGAAGATCTCGTCGTCCTGAGTCCATCGGTGGCCTCGGATTTCCAATCCGATAGTCGGATCGCCGGAAAAGTGGCCGGAAAGCCACTGCCATTACTTTCTCTCTCCTCTTTCTCTCTCTTCGAAACTCGCCGGAAACTCCACCATTCTGGGCATGGCTGGTCGGAAAATGGAGCTGGGTTCGTGGGGGGTTGGTGGCACCTTGGATCGCCGGCGTTGGTGGTCGGAATCGGCCGGAAAACGGCCCGCTTCTCTCTCTCTCTCTCTTTTTTCTTTCCTTCCCTTTCTTCTCTCTCTTTCTCTTCCTCCCTGCCGCCTGCTGCCGTGGTCGCCGCTCGACACCGCCCCGAGATGGGGAGCGCCAGGTGCCTCGCCGGCCCAGCCGGGCCTGCGAGAGGGAGAAGGTGGGGGAGAAGGTGATGCGGGGGAGAGGGTGAGGGGCTGTTGCGTTTTTAATTTCTGCATTTTTTTTTAAAAACTTCTAATTACACTATTAGTCCCCCAACTTTTCAGGAGTTTACGATTAGGTCCAAAAATAATTTTTATTATGTTAAAATTTGATAAAATTCTAATAATGATAAAAATAAATATAGTCTAGGAAAATTTAATTATTTTATTTTCATTTACTAAATTAAATTAAATTTATTTATTTATTTATTATTATTATTATTATTTTAAATTTTTGGGTTGTTACACTTAAATTTTCATATATCTAAATATATGATTGAAATAAACTGAAATTATATATTAACTTTCACTTTATCTTATATTTAAAATTTAAATAATTATATATTGAAAGATAAAATTATTAAGTTAAACATTATCTAATATCAAAATATTAAAAAGTTTTTTTATACATATTTTTAAATATTAAAAAGTCAAAACTCAAAAATTTTTGAAATATGTAATGAATATAATTTTTATTATTTTTTAATTATAATTTTTATTCATAATATATATATATATATATTAAATATATTATATATTTTAAGATAAAATTATTAAGTTAAGCATTTTTTAATACTTATGATTGACATTATAAAGAAGTAAAATAAATGAAATTAAAATTATTTTAAAATTTATAATAGCTTTAAATAAAATTAGCATTTTTAATTATGTTATCTATCAATTAATTATAATTACAAGGCTTTGTTTATTTTATAAAATTTTTTTTTAAAAAATATTTTTTATATTTTTAAATTTTAGAGTTCTTAAAAAATAGGTTAACAAAAAATATTTTATTAACTGAAGCTATAATTCCTCTTTTCATAAGAATAAACCATTTATTGGACTTGACAATCATGGGTGGAACTAAGGTGGGACAAGGGAGAGACTTGACCGCTGAACATTTTCATAAAATTTTTAATAATTGATCTCAAAATTTCTATTGCCCCTCCAAATATTTATAAAAAAATCTTCAATAAGTGTAGTGAAATTTAATTTTTTTTGTTAGTTGGCCCTCAAAATTTCTATTAGTCCTAATAATTTATGATTTATTTATTGTCATTTAACTTCAAGCATAAAATTTACTTTGTTGTCATTAAATCAGTACAAAAGTTTAATTAAAAATTAATTATTCAAAGATCTAATATTTACACATTATTTTTTTTAGTTACTTAAAATTTAAATGCAAGTCAATTTAATAATTTTGTACTACACAATCTCAAATCACATGAAATTTTTTCAATTTATATTTTTGTTCTCTCTCTTTTTCATGGATATAATATGTAAAAATTATCTTTGTCTTACCTCTCATTAGTTTTTTAACCTTTATATAAATAAAATTTAAAAAGTATTTTGTTTATATTTGTACAAATAGATAAAGCTAGCGATATTAACTCTCACATAAACTTTTAGATTGATTAAAATAAATATACATTTATTTTTTCTCATATGTTTACTTTATTATTTTACTAATCTATAAATTTTTTATGTCTTTTTAATGTTAATGATTTTTTTTTATTTTTATATTATTATGCCATATATTCTAAATATTTAATGTTTATATTTATTTTTTAGTTTTAATTTATAAATTTTATCCAAGAATTTAGTATAATAATTTGATATCAACTAATTTTTTTTACAATTTTATTAATACAATTTAATTTGCAATTGTTCTTCAATTAATTATAAATTATATTTATTATTTCTTATAAATAAAAAATATTATAATTATATTTTTATTAGTATTTATTTAATTAATTAATAATATAAACTATATATTATATTTTTCAATTAATTTAATTATAATCAACAATTAACTGAATTTTTTTTAATTTTAATTATATTTAATTTTTTTCTCAATTTTAATTTAATTTGATTAAAATTTTAGAATCAACAAAAAATATAAATAATAAAAAATTTAATTCAATTAATTAAATGTATACTTTTAGTTGACATAAAATAAAAATTATCTGACTACACTCAATTTATAATTATATTAAAATATAAAAATATTTATATTTGGTATTTTAATATTATAAAATATAAAATATTATTATAAAATTATTTTCTTAAAAAAAATAAATTTTGTGAAAAGAAATTTTTTTTTCATTATATATATATATATATATATATATATATATATATATATATATATATATATATTTATTATTTATTTATAAAAGACAATTCCAATCAATGAATTTTGTCCTTCAAAAAACTTTTTAAACAAAGGTGACGCGGCTAAACATGATAGCTAGCAGCAGTCACCTGGAAAATAACGTAGTAACCTCCAGGCGGTATGTTTAGTAATTTAACGAAGATACAGGGGCACTAATATATCTGACGTCACGTGTCAATTTTAAAATGGCATAGGGCTCTTGCTTTAAACTGAAAAAAAAAAACAGAAAAAGAAAACTGCTGCAATCATTTTCTCCATTTCTCGTGCAAAAAATCGTAAAATTTTCAGTTGCAATTCAAACGCATACCGAACCAAAGCCATTACAGCACTTGGCTTTGTGGAGACTGAGGGGTAGTATTAGAAATGGACTCGCCGACGTCGACCGGAGGATCGTCGGCTCGGATCGTGCCGGCGCGATCGTCGATGATTGAGTCGATCCGTGGGTGCGGCTTGTCGGGGGTCCGAATCGATAAGGAGAGCTTGAGGAGGAAACTGCTGATTCCGGAGTATCTGCGTCACGCAATTGGTGATTCCATCAAGTCCAAAGACCCCGTCGGTGAAGCCGAGCGTTACTTCAATACCGGTGAACTTTACGCCCGTGAGGAGGCTCCTGAGGGCCCCATGGTCGTTTTTGTCAATTCTAGGAGTGGCGGCCGCCATGGACCTGAACTCAAGGAACGGCTTCAGCAGTTAATGGGCGAAGAACAGGTTACACCTTTTTTTTTTTTTTAATTGTGTAAAATATGTATTTTTTGTTTTATTTTTTTTTAATTATGTAATGAAGAAGCAAAAGTTTCGCTGAATGTGATTAGCACTTCTAACTACGTCAGCTATCAAGTTCAAAGATGTAAGTTTCCCTTCAATGAGAGTCATGGATTTGTATAGTGGAAATGATTCATTCGGTGTCGAGTTAAGATTGATACACAGTTTTTTTTTTTTTTTTTTTTTTTTCTTTATTGATTGGTGAACACTGTACTCTTGTGAGTGATTACCTAATTGATCACAGTTAGGTGATCCAGTGTATTTTCAGTGTCATTTTGTTTGGAGCTTCTCTTGGTTGTTTGTTTTTAATTTCTTTTTTTTTTGGTTAATTTCCACATGTTCCGTGGAGTTGGTCTGACAAAGTTGCTGTTTTGAATCGGAAATGATTTGTAATGCAGGTTTTTGATCTCTTTGACGTGAAGCCTCCCGAATTTGTGGAATTTGGGCTAGTCTGCCTAGAGAAGTTGGCTGCCCTTGGTGATTTTTGTGCCAGAGATACTCGAGAAAAGATGAGAATTATGGTATATTCACGATGACAAATCATCATGAGCATATTTTTTCTGGATTTATTTAGTGTGATCGCTTTGAGGATGTCATACGTTGGTATATGGGCAGTTAATCTCTCGTCAATAATCTAGAATACTTGTACTTTACGTTGTAAAGTTCTTGGATGACTGCGCAGGTTGCAGGAGGTGATGGTACAGTTGGTTGGATACTGGGGAGTCTTGCATCACTTAACAGACAGGGGAGGGAGCCAATTCCTCCCGTAGGAATCATTCCTCTGGGTACAGGCAATGATCTGGCAAGGAGTTTTGGTTGGGTAGGCATTTTTTTCTATATATTGAATTTTGGCCTGCTTGCTTCTGTCTTGCTTTTTTTCTAACTGTGGCTGCAATTATTTTCTTTAGGGAGGCTCATTTCCTTTTGCTTGGAAATCGGCTGTCAAAAGATCCCTTCACAGGGCTATTACTGGTCCAGTTTGCCGTCTAGATAGGTAAGTATTTTCTTATCATGTAATAGCTGTTACTCTCTTTCAAAATTACTTGTACTACATATTTCTTGTTTCTCAAATTAGAGGCTTTGGAATGGATATTGTGTCTTTCCTTATAGCCAAGGACTGTAATTTCCATGTTTTGATTGATCTTGAGTTTCCACTTTTCTCAATATGATATTTGATATATATTTCTTTTTGACATGATTACTTGATATTTTAATTTATTGAAAATTTATTGCTGGTACTCTATGAAATTCTTGTGATAGTTTCCAATGATTAGTACCAAATATCTTTAGCTGGTAAAAATCGCAGCACACTGGATTGGAGCTTGGCATTATACAAGGGACAAAAGAATTATACCGTTGAACCACTGCATATAATGTGCAATTATGGTAAACTCTATTATAAGATAGCTACAAATATAGCTAACAATTGAAAGCTATAAGGCATGAAAAAGAAATATATATTTAAAGTATGCTAAAACCTAAGATTCTTTCCATAAATGGGTTTATTAGACTATGTCATTGAAATTTACTTTTGATTTGTATTCATATTGAGATTCTTATGTTATTTTCATCAAATTAATTTTATAATTCATTTAGATACACATCATTTCAACTTCTTAAATAGTAGCATATTACAAAGCTGTTACTTATATATATGTATATATTAATTTCCTTTGAAATAGCTGTTATCCATAATTTTGAAATTTGACATGTCTTGATGTCAAGATTAAATACCTTGCTTATAGCTTTGAGGTTCTTGCTTTGTAGTTCTGAATAGTCATGGGTTGAAATGTGGTGTTATGTATCAGAACTACACTTAATCTAGAAACAGAGAAAGGAAGTTAGAAAGAGACTTCGTTAAGAAAAGAAGGAGAAGGGCTAGAAAATTTAGAAAGAATATAGAGAAGAAGCGAGATAACTCTTTGTATTTGATTATTGAATGAAAAATACAGGTGCTTTTCCTACATTTTATAGTCAGTCCCCTCTTATAACTGTCACAAACACACTCAACTAATTAAAACAGATTCTCTAACAGTTCTATAACTACTTCCTCCCTCTTTATTAATTCTTATATTTTCCCTCACTGCTTACTAACTGCTCTACTTCCTTAATCATAACATTCCCCACTCCTTACAATCTTGTCCTCAAGAATGATGAAAGAAACAACAATCAACAAAAATATGTTGCAATTATAGACTAAATGCTACTACTTGGACCTATAATGAATTTTAATGTGCAAATCTAATATCCTGCACACTGGAATTGGTTCTTCATATTTGCCTTTTTTTTTTTTTTTTGTGCCTTCTCCATTTTCAAATTCATCTTCTTGAAGAATTATAGATGTAGCTCCCTTCAAGATTAATTTCTTCTTCGGCCTTCTTGATTTCTCCTATTTATCCTCCATAGAAATTAGGTAAGCACAAGAATATAACTCAAAATCAAGATCAAGGTCCTCTTGAATTAGTAAGCTCAATCCATCCCCATCGTTGCAAGAAATTTCAGGTTTATGGATTGTGGTTTGTGCAGCTTTAATCTCCAATGCTATTTTCCGATCCAACATTTCTTTGGGATGTGCCGCTTGAATTTCTAATATTGCAATTTTCTGTACAAACACTTCTTCCATTTCTAATTGAGACAAAATCATCCTTTGTGTCATTGAACAAAGGACTTTCATTTCATAGTGAACTCCTGTTTTCCCCATTGCATTATCTGCTTGCCCCTCATCACCCTCTTCAGCATTTTTCTTCTTAGAATCCTCACACACAGTAAATTTATTAGCAATGAAATCCTGTTCCATCTCAGTGCCCTTGCCATTCTTATTGGAAACTTCACTTGAGGCATCTTGGTCTTCATTTGGCTCTTCATCCTTTGGATGAGAATTAAAGAAGTCTCTGGGAGTAGGCAACTGTCCTCTGTTCTCAGAAGCCTTGTTCTCGGATATGGCCAATTCATCCTCATTGCTATAGACTTCTTTACCTTTAACTTTCATCATAATATTCATGAAGGCTCGAAATTCTTTCCTGAAAGAATTGAGTTCCAAAAAAGTTTTCTTTATTTCCTCCTTTAAGCCTTGAGACACTTCTTAGAAATTCCTCATCTTTTCTTCCAACTCAGCAATCCTAATCATTTCTTAACTTACTATCACAGATCTAGTCATATTTCCAGCTTACAAGAGCTGAAAATTGAATTAGTCTCTTCATGTACCAGATATGAAACCCTAACAGAGCTTCAGAGCTAATAATTGGTAACAAAAATAAAGAATAGAAGAAAAGAAAATATTGAAGAAAGATCAAGAATAGAGGAGAATTTCAAGAAAAGAAACAGAAATTCGAGGAAGAAAGATGGGTTTCCAAAATTGAAGGAAGAAACCCAATTTTAGGGTTCTTGGGAAAGGAAAAATTAGAAAAAGAAGAAAGAAATATAGAGAGAAAGAGATCTATATTTCAAGGAATAAAAACAAGAAAGAAAGAGAAGAACGAAAGGAAGATAATGAGAAGGGAATTTCGATTCTCAGAAGAAAAAAGAGCAGAAACAGGGTTCTGAAGAGAAGAAGAAATAGAGCAAGAAATAGTAGGGAAAAAAGGGAATTTCTGGGAAAGAAGAGAAGAAAATTCAGGGTAAAAAGGAAGAAGAAATTGAGAAAGAAAGGGAAGAAATTTAGAGGGAAGAAGAGAGAAAGAGAGAAGATAAAAAAGAAACTTGATTCTGGCCTAGGTGCAACTCAGATGAACCATTTTTCAGCTTAAGTCCTCTCAGAACCAAGTTCTGATACCAATTTGTGTGTATCAGATTTGCACTTAATCCAAAAACAGAGAAAGGAAGCTAGAAAGAGATTTGGTTGAGAAAGAAGGAGAAGTGGGAGAAAATTTAGAAACCATATTGAAAAGAAGAGAGATGACTCTTTGTATTTGATTCTTGAATGAGAAATACATGTGCTTTTCTTACATTTTATACTCAGTCCCCTATTATAACTATCACAGACACACTCAACTAATTACAACATATTCTGTAACAGTTCTATAACTTCTCTATTAGTTCTTACATTTCCCCTCACAACTTACTAACTACTCTACTTCCTTAATCATAAAATGTGGGAGGCCTTCCAGTGTAAGATTTGCATTATGTTTGAATTTTGAATGGTTTATTTATTATTTTTTATTAAAAAGGTTGGAACTTGCCATCAGAGTTTTTTAATTCTTTTTCACCAATGAAGGGATCCGTGAGATGGAGTTTCTTCAATATATTAATTACTAACTTCTCTAAAAATATTGATATGAGTGTGATTAATTAAATTTACATTTTGTCATGATCATTCCTTCATAAACATGTGAATCCATTGTGACTAACAACAATTGAATAAAATCAGTATGACTAATAACATTTACGTTCTTAATAGTTATAATCATTACTTTAACAAAATATGAATATGAGCTCTTCAGTTTTATGTGCATGCATGTAGTGGCTAATGTTTATGGATCACCTTATTCCGCTATATCTTTCGCCACTTAATTTGCATAATTCTGTCTGCCTAATTAGTTATATTTTATTCATGAAAAGACCCTTGTTTTTTTATGATAGGTGTAGCTTGATTTCATCATTTCTTTGTAAGTTGCACTTACAAAACATTACCCTTTGATGTAGTTGGCATCTTTTAGTGATGATGCCAAGTGGAGAAGTTGTGGATCCACCCCATTCTCTAAAACATACGGAAGAATATTCTCTTGATCAGGTTGTGAATCTTGCTACTTCAAAATTTTACTCTTGTCACTCAGTTGCTATCGAATGCTTGTTTTTTTTTTTGCTCACAAATTAACTGCATAAATTTTAGGATTTTGGTAAAGTGCATATGAGTAGTCATTTAGTTTGTTTCTTTGCTTCTTCCTTAAGGAATCCAAGGATTTTACTTTTCTCTAACTCTCCTCTTTTTTCCTCTACCTACCCATCTCTCCAAATCTCATCTTAAAAAAGAAAAAAATAATAAAAGGTTTGTGTGCATTTTCCAATAATAAAACAAAAATTTATTTAATTGTACAGATATAATGAAAATTGCCGAAACTTTGGGACCCATTTTTGAGATACAGTGAAAATTCTCACAAGTTTGGGGCCCATGTTTGTTGTAATTTGGTTCTGTTGAGTGTTTGACTTTATATTTTCATATTATGGCCTAACCTTCTTGCAGTTGCAGAGTTTGGAAGTTGAGGGGATGTTGCCTGAGAATATGAATTGCTATGAAGGAGTCTTTTATAATTACTTTAGCATAGGTATGTTGATATGACTTCCAAAAGGGGGGTAAGCTGTTTTGTTTACATGCTTATGATTCATATCATACAAAGCTTTTAATTTTGTTTTTGGTCTTATAGGAATGGATGCTCAAGTGGCATATGGTTTCCACCATTTACGTAATGAAAAGCCTTATCTTGCACAAGGTCCTATAACAAATAAGGTTTGATTGGATCTTTTTACCCCTTTAAATATGAGTTTAACTTCATATATATTAATTTCCTCACAACTATAATACGAACTATAAGATTTTATTACGAAGTTCCTTATGCGTTTCATCTTTCTTAACTTGATTAAATTCCTTCTAAGTATTAATCTAGTTTACTCTCTAGACCATGATTTTAAATAACGACTGTTACATTATGTAACGACCATTATTTATAGGTTTTAAGGCCTTATAATCATTACCCCCATTATTTATAGGCTGAAAAAGATATATTTGTAATGGCCGTTACACCCATTACTTAATGGTAACTACCGTTATTTAACGTTAAGTAACAGTAATGGTCTATTACTCACATGGATATCTTTTGTGTTCTTTATTTTTTTTTTTTCCTTGTCCAAGTGGAGCCAACAACTTATTATTTTATTTTGTTTCTGGTTTCTGTGGGTTTAACATTCTATTTCTCACTCTCTTAACTATCAATTTAAAATTTTCTATCTTTCTACAAATCGTTTACATCTTGAGCTCAAATCATCAACTAGTGAAGTTTTATTTGAAGTGAAGGAGAGAGCAGTGTTGTCACCAGGTACCCCGGCGATCACTTAGGTGCCTGGACAAAATCCAAGCACCTTGCCTGAGAAGCCTCCGGGCAAGGCGATCTCAACTAGGCACCACCTAGGCGCCCAGGCGAGGCCTATGCTGGGCGAGGCGAGGAAAGGCCAAAAAAATGCAAGAAATTAAAAAAAGAAAAGTTGAGAGAAAACATGACCACATTCTCCTCTTTCTTTCTTTCTTTCTTTCTTTCTTTCTTTTTTAAACATTTCCATTATTTTTCTTCATTCTTCTCTTCTATCCTTCAAATTCTGAAACTTTTTTGTTGTTGTCACTTTTTTTTCCCTAAAACCAGTATATTATTTGAAATTCTACACGTATTCTATATTTTTTTTGTCTAAAATTCTGTCACATTTTTATTATTCTAGCCAATGTTTATTGTTGCTTTTCTTGCTTTTATTACTCCTTATTAGAAGTATCGTAGAGTTCTTTGGATTTCATTGTTCTTATACCCAGTAGTGGAAATAAAAGAATCTTTTCATTTTTCTCCTTCGTCTATGATTTAAATTCTTACATCCATTAAATACATTACTCAACTCAACTCAACTAAGCCTTTATCCCAAAAATTTGGGGTCGACTATATGGATTCGTTTTCTCCACTCTAAACGATTTTGGATTAAATCCTCAGAAATGTGTAATGCTTCTAGGTTATGTTGTACTACTCTCCTCTAAGTCAATTTAGGTCTTACCCATTTTTTTCTTTCTATCTTCTAACCTAATGTGCTCTACTTGTCTAATTGAAGCCTCTGTATGTCTACGCTTCACATGACCAAACCACCTCAATCTCCCTTCTCTCAACTTATCTTCAATTGGCACCACTCCTACCTTTTTTCTAATCCTCTCATTACGGACTTTATCTAGTCTAGTATGGCTACTTATCTACCTTAACATTCTCATCTTTGCAACTCTTATCTTTGACGCATACGACTCTTTCAGTGCCCAATACTCACTATCATATAATATAGCCGGTCGTATGGCTGTACGGTAAAATTTTCCTTTCAATTTATTAGGAATCTTGCGATCACATAAAACTCCCGTGACACGTCTCCACTTCGACCATCCGGCTTTAATCCTATGACTAACATCCTCCTCACATCCCCCATCTACTTGAAGGACTGAGCCTAGATATTTAAAGTGATTATTTTGGGACAGTACTACTCTATTCAAACTAACTCCTTCTCTATCACCAGTTTGGCTTTTACTGAACTTGCAATGCATGTATTCTGTCTTCGTTCTACTTGACTTAAAACCCTTTGACTCTATAGTACTTCTCCAAAGCTCTAGCTTTCTATTGACTCCTTCTTGTGTCTCATCTATCAGAACAATATTATCCGCAAACATCATGCACCAAAGAGTGCTCTCTTGTATATGTTTCGTCAATTCATCTAAAACTAATGTAAAAAGGTAAGGGCTTATGGCTGATCTTTGGTGCAATCCAATTAAGATCGGAAAATCTCTTGTGTCCTCTCCCACTGTGCGCACAATAGTAGTTGCTCCTTCATACATATCTTTCAACATTTGTATGTACCTAATAGATACCCTATTTTGTTCTAACATATTCCATAAGACATCTCTTGGAACACTATCATAAGCTTTTTCCAAATCAATAAAAATCATGTGTAGATTTTTCTTCACATCTCTATATTTTTCCATCAAGCTTCTAATGAGAAATATCGCTTCTATAGTTAAACGACCGGGTATGAAACCAAATTGATTGAGAGAAATAGAAGTATCATGACGTAGTCGATGCTTTGCAACTCTCTCCCACAACTTCATCGTATGGCTCATGAGTTTAATTCTCCTATAGTTTGTGCAACTCTGTATGTCTCCCGTATTTTTAAAAATAGGTACTAAAGTACTCCTCTTCCATTCATCAGGCATTTTTTTTGAGTTTAGAATCTTATTAAATAATTTAGTTAACCATGCCACTCTCATATCTCCTAAACACTTCAACACTTCAATTGGTATTTCATTGGGTCCACAGGCTTTACTCACTTTCATTCTCTTAAGTGCTTCCTTTACTTCTAAAGATCTAATCCTTCTAGTATAATTCACATTCTTTTCTATTGTTCTATAGTTTATATTCACGCTATTACCATTTTGACCATTATTAAAGAGATCATTAAAACAATTTCTCCATCTTTCTTTAATGTCCTCATCTTTCACCAACACTTTTCCTTCTTTATTCTTAATGCACCTAACTTGATTGAGATCTTGACATTTCCTTTCTCTCCTCCTTGCTAATCTATAAATATCCTTCTCCCCTTCTTTAGTTCCAAGTTTCTCATATAACTTTTCAAAGGCTTGTGCTCTTGCTTGACTAATTGCCTTTTTTGCCTCTTTCTTTGCTATCTTGTACTGTTCATATGCCTCACATCTTAAATTTTTGTACCCCTCTTGAATATTATTTTTTAAGGATACACTCAATACATTCAATGAATATTATTTTTTTAAAATTTTGTTACATTACACATTACAATCTATCTAAGTACTCTATTACAATAATCTAGTATACTCTAGTATTTACAAGTTACCATTCTAATCTATTCTAGTGTTCTTAATTCTTAAGATGGATTTTTTTTATTTTTTATTTTTTATTTTTTTATTTGGTTGGGATCAAAACAAATGCTTGAAAAATCTATAGCATCATCACACACAAACAATAAAAAGGATACAACATAAAAACATAGATGAATGCTTTTGATCTTGAAACTTAAAACATATAATATATTATGAAATATGAATATGAAATTTGTCAATTTATTGATTGTATAATATATTAGAGTTTTTTACATTGTATATTTGATTATTTATTATTTTAGAATGAATTAGCGCCTCATTTCGCTCAGGCGAGCGCTTAGGCAAGCGCCTTGGGCGATGAGGGACCTTCTTGCCTTAAGGGTGCCTAGCACTTTTGACAACACTGCAATTAATCACACTACATACATATTATGCAAAGGGTCAGTTATTTGTCTTTATTGTTCGTATTTTTCTCATTTTCAGAAGAAAATTATGGTTTATGCTTAGTTGTTTATGCTCATTGGTCTTTGTTGTTGGTGTTTTTGCTATGTTTTTATGGCATTTGTCTTTGTTGTTGGTTTTGCATGTTTGTTGAAGAAAGTTATAGTTTATGCTTATTTAGTTGTTACTATCTACTTAATTATTTTTGTTTTAAATTAATTAATGCTAATGATGCTTAAGAATGATGGATTTAATGTATTTATTAGATGTATTTATGCTTATCATTTAGTTGTGTATCTTAGTATTAATTATATCTTTAAATATCTATTCATTTCATAAACTTTGGAAATTTTTCGAAAAAATTTGCGTAGCAATAGGTCATTATAACATTCTAGCCGTCATAGGCCTATTTTCGTTACCCGCAGCCACAACTATGAGTGTGGTTGCAACAACAATTTAAATCCATGCTCTAGATTGTGAGATGCTAAATTACTTATTCTGCATGAATCTTTCAACTTGGAATATAAGTGAACATGTGAAACATTTGGGTGCAATTCAATATATGATTTAGAAGCATTGGAAATTTCATATTTTCATTTTAGTTGTTGGAATTTAGAGTAGTAGAAAGGTTTTATTACTCATATCATAGTTACCTGATTTGCTTTTCTCTGCTACGAACCATGATATGGAACATGCATCTTAGAACGCAGTGTGTTAGCATTCTAGATCACTAGAACTGGCATTTCGGTTCTTGCTTTGCGTTTGATTAGCAATTATGTTTCCTATGGCAATGCTTATCGATAAGAAAGGACAATTGAGTTTTGATAAGGGAAACTAGCAATACATTGTAAAAGAAGAAGAAGCAACACCCAAATGAAGTAAAAACAAGAAGAGAAGTAGAATAGGGAATGGAAATGGATTTTTTTTGCTTAAATTAACATTAGGAGAGATCAGGCGAGATTTTTTTGATTATTTGTTATTTATTATGGGGAAGTGTGAAGGTTTAGTCTTGTGGCTAATTCCACTAATTTTTAGTAAGTAAATGCTAGAAATCATAAAAAAATTGACTAATTTATTAGGTTAGGGGGCAATTAATATATTAACTCCTAATTTGTTAAAATTTAAAATAAATAAATTTTCAATCGGCTAGTTTATTGGTCTATCCCATAATCTAATGGTAAAGCTTTTATGGGACTTGCATTTTTACTAACGTTACAACAGCAACAACGACAACGACAACAACAATGACAACAACAACATCTAAGCCTTAATTTCAAACTAGTTAAGGTTAGTTATATGGATTTTTTTTTGTCATTCAACTCTATTAGACACTATGTCCACATTCATATCCAAAACTTGTAAAATTTGTGAATTGTTAGAAATAAAACTATTTTTGGGACTCTCACCTATAAGTTTGAGCTTTTAGGTTGAGTGATTTCTTAACATGGTATTAGAGCCTCTCAAACCAAAGATTCAGAGTTTGAATCCTAGCCGCCACCATTTATTAATTAAATGTTTCAACACAAGATAAAGTGGGTTTGTGTTTGTTTATGCTTCAAGCCTAATTGGCATTCGCATGGTTGTGTGTTAAAGATAAAACAATTCTTGGGACCCTCACATATAAGTTTGAGCTTTTAGGTTGAGTGGTTTCTTGATATAATGCAAGAGTCTCTCAATCCAAAAGGTACATAGTTCAAATCCTAGCCGCCATCATTTACTAATTAAACATTTCAATACAAGGTGAAATGGGCTTGTGCTTGTTCACATTTCAAGCTTATTGGGCATTTGCGTGTGGGTGTATGTTAGAGATAAAACTATTTTTGGGGCTTCACCTACAAGCTTGAACTTTTACCTTGAGTGCTTTCTTGATATGGTATTAGAGTCTTCTAGATCAAAAGGTTTAAAGTTTGAATTTGGCAGCCTCTATTTATTAATTAAACATTTTAGCATAAGTTAATTAGGCCTGTATTTGTTCACATTTCAAGCCTAGTGGGCATTCACATGCAGTTGTATGTTAGAGATAAAGCTATTATTGAGGCTCTCACCTATGAGCTTGAGTTCTTGATATGGTATTAGAACCTTTCACACTAAAAGGTCTAGAGTTTAATTCCCGGGTACCCTCATTTGCTAATTAAACTTTTTAGCACAAGTTAAAGTGGAGTTGTACTTGTTCACGCTTAAGACCCAATGGGCATTCACGTGGGGTGTATTAGAGATAAAACTATTATTAGTGCTCTCACTTACAAGTTTAAACTTTTAGGTCGAGTGGTTTCTTGATATAAATTATAAAAAGCTATAATTTAAAATTTCTTAAAAAAGGAAATTATTATTTAATTAGGTGTTTTGGGACTTAGGGATTATACTAGTTCATGTACCATGAAGTAATTGATATAGTTCTAGTATCACATTCTAATTTGGCATATTAACTAAACCTACCCCACGTAGCTTATATCAAGCTAAGTGGTGTACCATGTACCTGTACCACATTCTAAGACGTATAATGTTCCAGGTAAATACGATTCATATGTTTAGCAGACTATGGCTTGGTCTTCATTTGCAACCATGGTCTAATCAATGGATATTTTGTAATTGTTGGAACTAAATATTCCATAGAGTTGAATTTGAAGTTCAAACATTAGCTTTAAAAAGATAAAAAAGAAAAAAAAATGGTGGGAAACCTGAAATTTTGCTTTAATTTTCATATCATTGCCATTTGATGGGTGAATTAATGTCTCTTGGCATGTTGACTGATATTATGTTTTAAATATTTACCACAATTCTGATGGGGATTGAGTCGTATATTTATTCTAAAATGTGATGTTATATGTTCTTACAGTTAATATACTCTGGTTACAGTTGCAGTCAGGGTTGGTTCTTCACACCGTGCGTAAGTGATCCAAGTTTAAGGTTAGATATTTAAATCTTATGTCATTTACTTTATGCTTATTATTGTTATTTGGGTGTGTTTGGGGTAGTTTTTATGTCAGGTCATGAAGTTTGTTGCTGCTTCTTGTACTTGACATTGTTTTTTTGAATCACTAGGTTATGTTTTGATTCACTTTGGTGCACTGGATTTAAAATTTTATTTTTATAAGTTGGTCATTATGGTTTCAAGCTTTAACTTAAGCTTCTGTTGGACACATGGTTTCCCTTGCCCGTAAATTTCCTGCATAACAGCCTCAAATTTTTACTATAATCTAGAATTTTTGATGCATGACTGCTAAAAGTTTTGCTGTAGGCCTATACATGAAGCAGTAGATATTTATTCTACTAATTCTATTAAGATCACATTGTTTTAGTGAAAATTGTATGTTTTTGAAAACGTTATCCATACCTCTTAATTAAACCATGGAGGTAATCTTCTATTGATTGTTGTTACCTGCTCAGCCAGTATTATTACTCGTTCATATTTTCACCTAATGAAACATTTGTCTTAAAGTTCATTGCTCTTTGTTTGGTTGTTAGTTGAACTCTTGACTCATGCTTTCTAGTTGTTCTATAGTTCACCGATGTTGGGTTAGGTGTCCTACTTCTATGGGTATATTATGTTGTAAGATGTGCTCCTCAAAGCATAGTTTCTTTTTGACCCACTCTAAAGTTCCATTATTTTTCGTCACCTTGTAGCAGTTACTTAGGAAATTTGATGGAGGATGAGTTTCACTTTAAAGAGTGATGGAACGTTGGCAAAGATTTGATTTTCAAACCACTTTCCTTTTTTTTTTAATTATATTTTTATCAAATACTATTGTTTTTGGAAAAGTTGATACTTCTCTTTTTTTAAGTTTTTTATTCTATAATTCTTTTGCAACTTTTCACTGCAATACTATGACAATGTTTTCCCTTCATTACTTTGTGTGCTAATATAAATTTTCTGGTTGAAGGGGACTGAAAAATATCCTGAGGTTGCATGTTAAAAAAGTTAATTGCTCAGAATGGGAGCATATTCCAGTTCCTAAAAGGTAGAGTTTGATTCATACAACTTTTGCTTGAGATACATAAAGATCTGAGCAACGGTATGTATGTAAGCATTACTTCCAATAGCAGCAATAACTGTTTGCTTTTATACTTCCAATAACCTTTATCCATGTGAATTATTATATGTGAATATCATTTGTCTTGATGTTTGTTACGTATTTATAGGAAGAAGCATAGGAATAAAGTGTAAATAATATTGTAGAGAATTATAGAACAATTGTAATTGGCAGGAAGAACTACCCTTCCCGCCAATTACAATTGTTATATAATTCTCTACAACACTATTTACACTTTATTCCTACACTTCTTCCTATAATATGTAACAATTTTCTCTTGATCTTTTGAGAAAAAGTTCCTATATCACTGAATTTAGATATCACTGAATTTACTGAGGCACCAACATATGACTGCTTTTAATTGTTATTGTGGTGGTGGTTGTTAAATTTGTTCTTTACCTTTTCTGTTCCTGTTTTGCTTGTGTCTCTCAGTGTAAGGGCAATAGTTGCTTTGAACCTTCACAATTATGGAAGCGGAAGAAATCCATGGGGCAGTCCGAATCCAGAGTATTTGGAAAAGGTATCAGTTATTATTACATGGGATGATGTTTATCACAATTCTTGACTGTTAATTTTTTTTTTCCCATGTTGCATTTATGACCTGTAATCCATGTAGAAACTTTGATTTAGCGGTACGCATGAATGAAACTTTGAGCTTGTTTGTGATTGTGGTTCCAATCTGCTTTTTGGAAAAAGTACCATTTTAGTTGCTCAACTCAACTCAACTCAACTAAAACTTTATCCTAAGAATTTGAGATCGGCTATATGAATTCTCTTTCTTTATTCTACCATTTTAGATGCTATTGAAAAAAAAAAATTGATAAAGCTGTTTAGCTGTTTTGGAGTTTTTGTAACTAAAGTATGTTAAATTTAACTTAAAACTAATTTTTAATGGTCTCTAATTAATATATTTAAGGTGGTGCTTTTCCCAACAGTACCTCAAATAATAATGCCAAATGGACCTTATTCAATGAATTGGTTATGTATTTTTTAGGGACTTTATTTATTCCCTAGCATGATTTCTATATGTTTCATTTTTTATTTTGGCAGAGGGGGTTTGTTGAGGCCCATGCTGATGATGGTCTCCTAGAAATTTTTGGTTTAAAGCAAGGATGGCATGCATCTTTTGTAATGGTTGAACTCATATCTGCTAAACACATAGCCCAGGTATTACAGTTCTGAAATTTTATTTATTGTAATGTGGAAGCACACTTAGTCTGTGAAAGTAAGAGTTGAAATTTGGCATAAACATGATGATTGTGTTAGCAATTCCTTCCACGCTATAGGTGATAATCTTTCTCTGCTACATGATCCTTTGATGTTACCTTCAAGTATTTGATGCATCATTTAATGCTGTTGTCAACTAATTGCTAGATGTGATCATGAGCTAGGAGACAAATGCACGAATCCGAGACAGAAGTAGAAAATATTGTTGAGCAATTGATAATCCATATATATATATATATATAGATATTGATCGTGAAGAAATTTCTTTATACGTAGGATTGAGAATTATTTAATTAAAACTGAACTGATGCATTTTAGTGAAAATCTGCAAAAACTGCTGAGGGGGTATTTAAAATGATGGATGAAGTCCCTCGAAGATCCGTAGGACTAGAGGAATTGAAAAAGCCTAATAGGATGAGAAAAAAGTTTGGTGTCTTAATAATATTTTTTAAAAGAGCTCTCTTAAAGTTACTATAATAGTGCTTTGGTAATAAAACTATGCAAATTTGAGAAGAATTTGCGTGGGTATTGTCCTCTTTGTTTCCTCTTCCTCTTAATTGTGCTGTTGCTACAGTACCTATGGCACTGTACTCAAGAGTTATCTAAATATTTACTTCTTTTTTCCAGCCCCAATTAAATCCACAAACCCTAACTCCTTCCCTCCAACTTCAAACCCTTAAATCTTGTACCCTGGGCAGAACACTCTTAACTTCTTGATGTAGTTGCAGTCAACGAAAACTAAGGCTGTTTTCGTTAACACTGTTGTTTTTCAGCTTTAAGTTTTATGGAAACAAGAAATCATTTTTGTTCAATTTCTAGATTTTCATAAAACGCTTATTTTTCTATATAATTTGTATTTTTGTCTCCTTTAAATACATTGTTTATTAGCGCTAAATCAACAATAAACAAGTTTATTGTCCTTAATGTTACCAAGTTGCTGGTGCATCTTTCATTAAATCTCATCCTACCATTACTTGATCCATTCACAAAATCTTATAAAATAAACAATTCCCTTTACCAATTGTTTGCAGTAGCTTTGATAATGATTTTGAGATTACCCCAACTCATGGCCAAAAATCAAGCTTACTATGTTTTCCTTCGTGTGGTAACAGCTTGGCCTCAAAATAAAATAAAGAATTATAAATTTTCTTCCACATTTGATCCTTGGAGATAAAAAGAAAAAAAAAGGATCTAAACAATAAGAGGATGATGATAAGAGAGATATAAGTGATTGCTACATGCTATTTAATGGCTGAATCTGGTGTTGATGTGTTGGAAAAAAGATGAAATTGAATAGGGTAGATGATTGTTCATTGTTGATTAACAATATCAAAAAGTATTATTAATTTCCTGAAATAAGTGAGAACGATAGATGTTCAGTGATGATAATGGAGATGCCAAGTGATGCCTGCAATAAGTAGGAGAGAGATAGTGGATGATTGTGCAAGATTATAATGGAGGATAAAAGAGGAGGGTTTAATTTGGTCTTTACATGGACATATGAGAACAAACATGAGAAGCAAAAAAGACGAAACCTTGCTTTTGGGCTTCTTGTTTCGCTGTTTTTATTTTTAAAATCACTTGTAAAAAAAAGCAGAGGAAACAGAAATCAAATGATTTCACCAAACATTTTCTAGTTTTTTTAAGGAAAAGAAAACAAAAAACCAAAGACAATAACAATACTGAACATATCCCAAAATTAAGAATAATTTTGATTTAATTTTTTATTGTAAAATTAAGAATTTTAGGTTTATATTATTTAGAAAATTTAATTAGGAAGTAGTATGTCTATTATTTAGGAATTAGATTATTGATATGGATAAAATAACTTGACCTTTGAGATACTAACACATGTCATCACCCACCAACATGTACGAATTTGTGTGTCCGAATTGAGAGCTTATTGAATTGCTAGCAAGATGGACCATGACCAATTGAAGGCCATAGGGTTCAATGCCAAACTGGCACAATATAGATGATCGACCCGAGTTTGACTTCTACCTGGATAGGGGATTTATAGCGCATTAATCATTAATGTGATGTCAAGCATACATGGATCTTCCTAAGAAGCCCCTCAATGAATCGTTCATGGGAAGATATCATCATTATTACAACTCCAAAAGCCAATCTCCCTAGACATTGTAGGGTTACTTAATAAGCCCAAACATCTCTACAAGAGGCTCCGCATGCAAGCCACTTGCCAACCCGTAATTGCACATACAAGGCAGTCGTGCCCCATCCTCTAGAGGATGTAACTTGTTCCACTCGTTGTATGCCCTAGCAGGTATAAATAGGAGAATCCAAGAGTCAAGGACACCTACAATCTAGTATCAAAACCCTATTCTCTACATCTATTTCCTCAACGATATCCTTAGTGATATCCTTAGTCACTAGACTAACTTAAGCATTGCAGGTTCACTGATGAGGAACCTTCTACTCTTGCTGTAACCCTTTGTACTCTTAGAAGTACCACCTAATATCCATCCAAGGCTTATACTTCTTCCACTCATATCAATTATTATTTAGGAATATTTAAAAAGTTCTATTAGACTTGGTATTTTTCTTGTTAGATTGGTTTAGTATTTTCTTATTCGGAATTCCTATCCTAATACTTGTTGGACTAGTTGTTGTACCATAAATATATGTCATATAGGTACTTTGCTAGAGATCTTTTTATCATTTTTAAGGTAATAGAAAATGGCAATCATATTTCTTTTCCTCATTAAGATATTGATGTAGAACCAATAACACTCAAAAAGGAAAAATTTAAATAAACTCTCAAATTTGATAAATTCACTATTGTCAATAATAATAAACTCTCTTAAGAAAATACCTAATTTACATAGGTATTTATAGGGCTGGCAATTTGTGTTTGCTGGTCATAAACAAGTCATGTCAACCTACACGTATAACATATAATATGAAAATGTTTAACCTGAACATGATCTATTTAATTAATAATTAATCGTGTCAAAATATTCAACCTTAATACGGATATGGTCAGTGTTATTAAAGGCGAGAAAAGGCACCGGGCGAGGCGCTAGGCGAGGTGACCCCATGACGCCTTGCCTGGCTGAGGCAAGTCGACTTCCCAGAGGCGAGCGCTTGAGACTCTAAGGCAAGAGGCGTTAAAGGCGATGCCTTTGAGAAATAACAAAAGCTTTTAATTTTTTTCTTTAATTTTTTATTTTAAAACAACAAATAGTTAAAAGACTTAACATGTTCTCTCTCTCACGACGCCAACAGCAACATTGAAGAAGACTAGAGACCATAATACGGTATTTCTTGATTTCTTCCTCTCATTCTCTCTTCTTATTCTTTCCTCTCTCTCCTCTCCTCTTCTTCTATTATTCTTTTCTCTTCTCTTCTCCTTCTTATCTCTTCTTATATTCTTTTTTTTCCTCTCAATCGTGCCACAACAACACAACAACACTTTTTTTATTTCTTTTTAACTTTTTTCTTCTCCTTTACTTTTTTTCTCTTCTTCTCTTATTCTCTCATCACGCCATCTTTTACAGCAGAACTTGTAATTTTTTTTTAATTTTGTTTCATTTTAATTTTTTTATTAGATTTGTTACTTTTTAATTTATTGTTTCATTATTGGTCAGATGAGTATTGTCATGTGCATTTTGTTAAATGGGGGTTGTGATTTTGACATGATTTTTGTTAAATGGGTATTGTGATATGATGGGCTTGAGAAAGAATTAATTTGTATTTGCAAAAAAATTTTTCAAGTATTTGCAAATAATTTTTTCATTTTGAAATGGGTATTGTGGCATATTTTATAATGTCTCCATTTTTATTTCTTTTGTTGCAAAGATCATAGATGTGAAATGTTGAATGTAAACACAGTGGTGATATACAACTTCCTTTTAGGCATTACCAAATGTTGTAAAAGTCTTGTGTAATATGTTTTTTTTTATTTATTAAACTAGTTAAAAGTATGATATTTTTATGTTAAAAGCATATATATATATATATATATATATATATATATATATAATTTAGGCAATTTAAGCTATAGCGTCTTGCTTCAAAAAGGCCCTTGCCTCGCCTCTCGCCTAAAGCCATAGGGTACCCTATCACCTTGGTGTCACCTCTCGCCTTGATAACACTGGATATGTTTATGATACCTGTTACACAACACTACCTATATAACCCATTTAAATAAATGGGTTATTAACGTGTCATGTGAAACAACACAACATGTTTAACCCACTTAATAAATGGGTTATTATAAATCTCACGTGGCATGACATGTTTAACTCATGGAGCACATTTAACTTGTTTAACATGCCAAGATGCATATTAAGCAACATCATCAAAATATATAAATATAACCCAAATATTCAAAATTATCTAAATATCCAAACATCTAAATATTCAATTATCCAAAGGTCAACCAAATATTCAAACAACAGCCAAATATCGAAACATCATCCAAATAACAAAGAACGTTAAAATTACACAGACACTAAATGTTCAAGTTGTGAATATGAGTTTCACAACATCATTGTATTTCATAACATTGTTGATGAAGTTAGAACATTAAATATGAGCTGGTTTAGGTTAGGTTTAGCTCTTTATATTTGTGCTCTATAAATGAAATTACATAGTTTTAATATGTAAATAACATGGGTCATAACAGGATTAAATGGGTCAAAGTTAACCTATTAACCTAACTAAATAAACGGGTCATTTCGTGTCTTATCGGTGAAGTGAGTCACCCAACTAAACCCATATTTATGGCGTGTTATGAACAAGTTGACCTATCTGAACCTATTTATGCTAAAGGCCTACACCCAAACCTGTTTAATTGCATGTTGAGTCGTGTCGTGTCAAAAATTGTTAGCTCTAGGTATTTATAGACCAATAAGTAATCTACTACTAGGATTAGGAATTCCAAAATAATAAATAGTGAAATACTAAACCAATCTAATTGAAATATCAAACCAGCACTCACTAGAAAATTTTAAGCCATGGAACTCTGAAATAATGAAAATGCTACTTAATTAAATTTCCTAAATAATAGAACCTTACATTAGAAAATTTGAATTAAATATATTAATTTTACAATGAAAATTTGAATCAAAATATGCGTCAAATAGTCTTTACATGTATGTTTCGTTTCTGACTGAATAAATTGG
Organism: Hevea brasiliensis; assembly: GCF_030052815.1. NCBI lineage: Eukaryota > Viridiplantae > Streptophyta > Magnoliopsida > Malpighiales > Euphorbiaceae > Hevea > Hevea brasiliensis. Next base: position 47,437,756 of record NC_079509.1, read on the forward strand.
CTTAAATTGTTGCCATAGTTAATAGATTAGACTCAAATTTATACAATTGAAAAATTGGAGAAAAAAAAAAAAAAGAGAGGCAAAGTTCATGCTTTTTTGGTCATTAGACCAAAATATATGGTCGTGTGTTAAGTGGGTATTAAATGGGTTAGACATGTCATATCATTTCATTTTATTCATGTACAACATCGATTTCCTGTTTAGGTCATGTATTTTATGTGTTGACTCAAATTTGTTATGCAACTCTTGATATGGCACCAAGGCACATTTTAGGCTGAATTACCAACTTCACTCGGTTTGTTAATTAAATATGGAAGTTTTCATGTGTTGCATGAAGGAATATGGAAGTTTTCACGTGTTGCATGAAGGATAAGTGCAAAAAAAATTCACTGTAATGCCTATTTTGAAATTTTAACAGTTGAATGCTATCTTCCAATTGCAAAAACATCCTTCTGATCTATCTCTTGAATTTTTCTTGTATTATGTCAGGCTGCGGCAATTCGATTGGAAATAAGGGGTGGAGAATGGAAAGATGCATACATGCAGATGGATGGTGAACCCTGGAAACAGCCAATGAGCAAGGAGTACTCTTCATTTGTGGAAATTAATAGGGTGCCCTTTCAGTCCATTATGATCAGTGGAGAGTAACTTGCTGGTTTGCCCACTAGCCCTTGATTCAAGTGTGGCGTCACTAGGTTTATTGCTTTCTCAACCAAGATGAGTGATCACTGATCAGTGTAAAGTATGGTTTTCTCCCCAGGGGCTTGTAAATTATAGTTATCTGCTAGGTTAGTAGCTGATGGGTATTTGTATCAAATTTCATTTGATTGCCAATTCTTCATTTCGTTTTTTGGTTCACTTGTTGGAGGAATGTTTAATTACCAGGCGTTGCGAGTGCTTAAATAAATGATTCCACAAGGAAAAATGGGTCTTATAGAATTAAATTTGTAGCAGTGAATTCATTAACAGTAATTATTGACTGGTGATTAGTATTACTGTTTGACAGTTTTTAGGCTTCCATTTACGGTTCATAAACAGCTTTAGAGCATGCTTGTAATACAATGTAATAAAATATGAATAAGATTTTTTTTATTATAATTTACAACACTTGCTAATCTACTAAACGCATTGCTTAATTCTTGTTATTTGAGGAAATGAAAGGATAAATAGAATTTTAAACATTTGTAAAGAATAAGATTTTAATAATATCCTATGATGAATTTCCTAAACCCTTTTGTCTACGCTTGTTCCGAGGATGAGGGGTATATGCATAACTGTGGGTGGGGGAGCTGTGGAAAAAGGAGGGGAAGAGTATATGTTTGGGTAATATTATACTGCCAAACTGGTTCATGAAGTCCACATGCCAATGGATACCATGAGGGGGTGTGCATTGATTAATTGAAATGTAAAAATATGAGAATTGAATTGATGTTATGAGAATCAAATTGAGTGATTATTTTGATTAGTTTGATTTTGAAGTTTTAAAATTCCTTGGACTTTGTTTTTCATTTACAAATTTTTTTTCCTTTTCATTCCTTTTAGGGAAAGCTTTTATTTATTCTTTGTATTTTGTGTTTTGACGAAATCAATTATTTGATTCTTATATTTTAAAAATTATATTATTTAATTTTTATATTTTACTTGTGTTAAACTCTTTAATTTTTTCGTTAATTTTTTTATTAGTAAATAAATTTTAATTCTAATAAAAATACTATTTAATCTCATTTGAGCAAAATTAATAAATTGATTCTTATATTTTAAAAAATATTATTTTTTAGTGTCTCTATTTTAATGAAATTGGTTAATTGATTTTTATTTTTTGGAAAACATGTTTTTGAATGGAAATGAAAATTTTGCTATTTGGAGATAAATTTGAATTTGCAATCTTGATTTTAAATTGTTAAACTAATTCCCTGGACTTCATTGTTGTATTTTCTCTAATGAAAAATAATTTTCTTATATTATCATCTTGAACTTTTATTTTTTTATTTTTTACAGATAACTTATATCATTTTTTATCAAAATATGAAAAATAAAGAGAGAATGAATAGATAAGGATGTGGGTGTAGAGGGAAAGAAATATCTAGAGAGATAAATAAGAGAGAGCAAGAGAAAAACAGAGGAAAAGAGGGTAAGATCAGTTTGGATATAAAAAAAATAACTAGAGGGACAAAAAGTTAGTGGTATCAAATTACAGAAACTATCTAATGTGTTTTCAAAATATATGAATCAATTAATTAATTTCACTTAAATAGAGAATGAAATAGTAATTTGACTGGCATTAAAATTCATTGACTAACAAAAAAATTGATGAAGGAACTAAGCAATTTAATAGACTAAAAATAAAAGACTAAATAGTATATTTTTTTAAATATAGGGACTAAATAATAATTTTTTTCCTTTTATTTCATTCTCCCTTGCCTTAATACGAAGCAAACAAAAAAATTTGAAAAATATGAAAAAACATAAAGCCAAATCATAAATAATAGGGAATTAGGGAATGAGTAGATTTAGAACAGTGCAACAAAACCGTGTGTCTGAACTTACATTGCAACAACACCGTGAAAAATAAAGTGAAGCAACACTGCAAAAGCACCACCGAAGCAACAAATCATATGTGAAATGAGCAATATTAGACCATTGGAGAGGCTAAAGCTCAATATGCTAAATATTCTTCTAAGAAGATGGCAAAGATAAAGAGATCATTGAACTAAAGAGAGGGGTTGCGTTGTTAAACAAAAAAGAAGAAGACAGGACGAGGAGAAGGAGATGGGGAATTATAGTCTATAGAGAGAGAAGAAAGTGAGGACTAAAGAGAGCCAGAGGAGGTATGAAAGAAAATGAGGTGAAGGAGGAGGTGACAATGGAGGCACAAATAGGGGGAAGGAGAGAAGAAAAGCTTAGCTTTAGAGAAAGTTAGCGTTAGGCTTTTATATGGAAATTGTGGACTGGACTTATGGCAAAAATGAGCACCTAAGACCTCTCTCTCTCTCTCTCTCTCTCCTCTCTCCAAATCTCTCCCACACACACATTCTCTCTCTCTCTCTCTCTCTCTCTCTCTCTCTCTCTCTCTCTCTCTCTCTCTCTCTTCCTATTTGTCTCTCTCTCCAACTCTCTACCTCTATCTCTTAATTTTTATCCAACTCTTCTCTACTTTCTTTCACTTTGATTAATTAAGAGATCAAAAATTATGAGAGAGAGAGAGAGAGAGAGAGAGCAAAGGGTTGTCAAATTTGACTCATGCATGATAATTATAGACCAAGGCTTCACTTTGCACACTGCATACCAGTTTGCCTTGTTTCGTTTTAAGTTAAGATAAGGGATGTAAACCACTTGTTCAACTTAGGAAGCAAGGATGAATGGTTCATATTTATTTAATCGTCACTGATTATTGATTTCCATTAAGTTATAATATTTGTGAATCTTAATACCGAAGTTCAAAGTTAAATCAAACCATTCACACTTGAATAGAACAGTTCTCTTTATTGATAAAACATGACACTCTAGCCGAACTAACATCATCAAAATACCATAGTAGTCATTGGAATTATCGCATTTTGTTTAACCCTTAATGCAAACTCTACTATTTGTCAAGGACCAATTAACACCATGACTGACAGCGTGAACCTATAACCATTTATGAAATAAACAGAATATGATTTCACACTTCTCAATGGTCCTTTCGCTAATTCCTTGATGAACTTATTGTCTATATTTGAACGTGTTGCCTAATAAAACATAACAATAATATTTTATGTGATTATTACATACTAATTAATTGGCCACTTACAATGACGTGAAAAATTCACTCGTACCTATATAAGATTTGAACCAAATTGAAGATTTTTTTGCTAGAGCTTCATTAATTTCTGCTTCACTAATATTTTGTAATGTCTATTGTAGCACATTCAGGAATAAACTAAGCATATGATTAAATTGCAATCATTAGATGGAAAGAAAAATTCACCACAATGACATTTGATCAGTTAATTTGAGATTTGATATGTTAAACTTACTTGACATATATGTCAACTTCATAGCAATTTAATAGGACATATATTTGGACAGCCTTATACTCTTCATCCTCAATTTTGCTCTCCCATATGAATGATTGGGATACTTGAAAATAGATTGAAAATAGATAAATTTCCTTCAAATTATTCAACATTTTATAATACAAATTGAAAACAACAAAAATCTTAGTTTTCAATAAGCTATTTTGCTATGAATTATTTCGTATAGAAAAACAAGTTTTTTAAACCTTTGTGAGGAACTAAAAGGAAAAACAAAATTAAGATATTCCAGGTTTGTTTTAATACAAGAACAACTAGCAATATTTCTTATAGATATATGTCAAAATGATAGGCAAAAATTGTTGAAGATTGATTTCAGCACTCAATAAACACAATTTTCAAATATTTTAGGAAGGTTTTATATGCTATTTGCTCTCTTGCCAACGTGACTATTTCTTTATCATTTGAAGAAACACCTATAGAGGTCAAGAATAACAAAAATACTTTTTACTTTTCAAGGTATTACCTCTTTAATTTTTATTTATTTATTTAAATTCATATATTAGAATTTATTTCATTTAATAATTTATGTTTTGCTATTATTATTAATCATTTATTTTTAATTACATAATTGTGTAAGAGCTATAGATGATATCCATATTTCTACATCTATTACAGTTGACCAACAAATTTCATATTGTGGGAAAAAACTGAGCCAACTCAAAGCATAATGTGAGTGTACTTTTTCAACATGAGATTCACATTTTTTATAACTAGTTAGGAAAAAATCGTAAATAATTCAAGAATTTGTTTAGAAACCATTACCAAATTAGAAAATGAGTTTCCTATGCCCCCACAAGGTAAACATTAATTGATTGATTCTAGGTATACCAATATACATGGTTTTCTTAGTTCATATTATGGACAACATTATCATTTGCATGATTATGGAGAGACATCAAATACAAATGGTTCAAAACAGTTATTTAATTATATGCATTCTTCATTAGGCAATATCATAAAGCATTATTTTAAGATTGTGAAAGCACAATTTCCTATCCTTAGAGACATGCGTTCGTATAGTGTCAAGCGGCAAAAGTATACACCTATTTATTTGCTACATATGCAGATGAAATTGTCGCTTTGAAATATGATGACTAACAAAATAATAAAACCAGTACTTCAAGAGAAAATGAAACCTTAATATTAATCCAAGTCAATTTCATCAGATGAGCAATATTTGAAATAGAATACCATAACATGTGGCAAAATTATAATAGCCAATAATTTTATTTTACACTTTTGTAATAAACTTATCGTATGTATTAGTTAATATTTTTTTATTTAATTTATAAACATTTATAGTGATGACCTCAAAATTTTTTATTGTTAATACAAATATATTTACTCAATTTTTTTTTTCTCAAACAGATATTTATTTTATTATTGTCATATGTTTTTAAAATAATTCATTATTAATTTTTTATTTGTAATGGTTTTCATGAAAAGATGATTGCAAATAGTTTTTAGAAAGCAGATAATAGAAAAAAAAAAGTGTTTTTGGTTTTTCAAAATCCAAAAAGCAAGAAATCAATAATAGTAACGAACGCACCCCGGTAAACAAATTTTTTCTTCGAAATAGTTTTTTTTTTTCTTTTCTAAAGGGTTTGTTGTACAATTTTACATTTTACATTTTTTAACCATTTTTTTAAACAATTAATTAATAAATAAAAAGATAAAAGAGACTAAACAATTTACTAAATTAAACATTAATGACTAATTAATTAGATTTTCTAACATTAAATCGCTAATAATTATGTGCAATTACTAATTTATCCCCCATATATATTTAAAATTGAATAATCAAATAAAATATATTTGTTCAATTATTTTAAACTAAGTAAATAATTTGATTTGATTTAATTTATTTCAATTAATATTTAAAAAAATATCGATGCTAGATATCGTTTAATAATCTTAAGCCTAATAAACTTTGCAACTTAATTATCATATTTTAAACTTTAATGTTAATTATCATTTCAAACATGAATTTATAAACAATTAGAAATGGCGAAACAAGTACTTGTATACTAATTTATTTAACTAAGAGCTGCATCACTATATCAAACAATGAAGGTAAAAGCATCCTTTCAAATCTCCCTTCTCACTCTAACCCTTTCACCATTAAAGTGTATATACTTCCATCTACGCATGTACTTTTTAACAACCATCATTTGCTTGTCTTCTTGGCCTAATATCTTAAAGGCATGAGTCAATCTTCTAACAGTATCCTCATCTGGTCTCACACCCAACTCTTCCATGTCTGCAAATACCTAGAGTTCCTCAAAAATAAAAATAAAGTTCAGTACTACGTCTGTACGGATGATTATCATGCAAATTTTAATTCGTATTAACTAATTCTAATCCTATATTGGGAAAAAGGAACAACAGAAAAAACTGCGGAACTAGTTTTGTGAAGAATTAACAGAAATGTAACTGGGAAAAGGACTGATTTTATAAATACCTCTATTATCTCGTCTGGCATGTTATGGTGATCATACAAAGAGATCATCCTTGAAAACAAGCGCTTTGAAATGGAGCGTGTATGCGTATGCAAAATCATGTTCCACAATGACTCGGCTTCATCTATTCTGTTGTCCATATCAAATGCCAGTAGAAGGGTGTCATATGTTCCCATTGTGGTTCCTTGACCTTTGCTCAACATCCACTTTGCTACCTGAGTAGTACTGATTAGGGTTACAAGCCAATAGAATTTTATGCACATCAATCCAACTTAACAATGTTAAACATTCATATGTACAACCTAATCATACAAAAACATGAAAATGTCACCACATGAATATTTCATAACAGAGAGGGTAAAAGCCGACCAGAGAACATTCTACCAAAAGTGACATTCAATAAAATGTTCATCTATTTTCTTTCATGACAGTATATTCAGGGTGTCATACTTGAATTACACGCAGCCACTGACTCCTCTTCCTCAAAATTCTTAAAGCTTTAGCCACTGCAAGCAATGGAAACTCTGTCTCCCAAGCTGTCCATTTATCTAATGCTCCATAGACAGCCTCTTTTTCATTAGGAAGTTCAGAAACCTATCATTTCAAGCCAACCAAAAAATAAATAAAGAGATTGCAAACTTGAAGAAATCTTGTTTAGATGCACTAGCATGTCTTCTCAAGGATTACAGAAACTTAAAACATTTTATGAGTATGTGAAATACAAGAATGATTATACACACTTACAATTCTAACAAGATTCAGTGCCTTTTCCCCAGATCTAGCTGGATCTCTTTTTTTCCACAAGTTGTGTCCTCTATTGCCATCTTTCTTTACAGTTTTCCTGCATTTATGTTGGAAATTTCTCAGTGAAACAAATATTACTACCTATAACAATTATAGCAGCAGCAGGACAGTTCTATAGAATGTAGTCAATTAACAACAAAACAAATAACAAACGTAGCTAAAACTTTAAACAAAACTGACAAAAAATATAAACAATAAATATAAACAATATGTCACTAACAAATGGTGGCTGGTAACTTATGAAGAACCAGATATCACCTACTCTTATCAGCTCTGAAATTAGGTTTTGATTGCCCACCTTGCTTGTGAGAGCACTTGGCATGAGGAAGCCTTGTTACCTGAACATGATATGAAAAATTTTATAGATGAATATTTTCAAATTACCCACAAACAAAATTGTAAGATAGGTCTTTCTTGCTTGCCTTCACTGTGAGGCTAGTAACCCCTATTGTCTTCTGCAAGAAAGAAATTCTGCGACTTGAAAACATAAACCCCAATGATAAAGCTACTTCATTTACCCTAATCTGAATCATAAATAAACTCCACATTAAAATTGCCATACAACAATGCGGACAGAAAAATTATATGGGAAGAACAAACAATAATAGCACAGCCAAGAGCTATCACACTATTCTTTGCTTCAGGCAACTAGAATACAAAAGGAAAACATGCCAAGAAATTTTTATTTTGAAGGCACCTTCATAGATCATTCTTTACTGTTAATATAAATATTGAATTAGCTACCACTGTATGATGCTCAATACTATAGGAAAGTAAAAGAAAAAAAAAAAAAAAACTAAGGTAACAAATAAAGGATGAAAAGCGCATGTTTTTTCAATCAAATAACAACAACAAATCTACTTTCTACAACAACCATTATGCTTCGTTTGGTTGATGGAATAAAATAAAATAGGATGAGAGTAGATTGGCTATTTCATGGGAAATAGCTTTTCTTAGATTTGGTTCAAAATTCAAATGTAGAATAATTATTCCATGGAATAACTACTTCACTATCTCAACTTATGGTTGAACATTTAAATGTTCAATAATCATTATGTAAAATGGATGTTTTTAAAATTCGAGGTACATATATTCTACATGTAAGTGCAGAATTGTTATTCCATGGTCATAGAATAGCTACTTCCTTCTTCCTAATCTATTTCATGTTGTTAATGAAAAAAAAAGACATCATATGTGTTTTATTGCCATGTTGTCTAAAAGTTACAACCAATCAAATACAAACTATTTTTTTTCCCTTAAAGAAGCTGTTGTTCTTGACTTTTCTACAGCAAATCTCTCCCTTAACTTTCTCTAAATATGCATGCATCAAATAGACTACCATTTATATCCAGTGTCAAAGTAGAATTCTTATCCAGTCATGCACCTTCAACTGAAAAGAACGAAGGCATGACTGTATGCTTCCAATCAACCTTACACCCGATGTTGAACCCACATTCCAGAATCTATGGTAGAAACCTATGGCAATTTGAGATGGTAATTTGAGGGACCAAATTAAGTGCAGAACACAACCAGTGAAATAAGCAGGATGGTAAAAGATTAAAGTTATGAAACCAAAATGAAATTCAATGATAAGTTTTAATTGAATCTAATTGTACGAAAAACCTATGCCAAAATATGATTTGAATTTCTACACTATTAATGGAATATGAAGCCACTCTAAGATTCTAGCAATTTAATTTCATTTTATTGAATATAAGTCAAAATAAAACAAGACATATTCATAGTACTTATAGTAACATACATTTTGGTGACACCCTTTCTGGGTCCCAGAACACCTAAGATTTTACAAGCATTACACACAGTTAAGCCCCCAAAACAATAAAGAAGTTGGACTTGAGTTAAAACTCAAGTGGTGTATGGGTGTAGTATGGTGAGGCTGTCATAAATTTATTGTTTAAATAATAATGTAAAAGATCAATATGGCCAAGAATAATCTCATTTCTTATTCTCTTTTTCTCCTATGGGAAAATTTTCAAATGTTGAATCTACTCCGACTCCACTCCACTCCTTTACAACCTAATTCAAACTAGGGAGCAAAGGTTGGTCACTTTCATGATAGCAATTTACAACCAAAAGCTTTTAGTGAGCTTTTGTTTACCTTATTGAAAGGTAGTAATTTGAAGAATTAAAAAATATACTTGCTATTTTCATTCGATGACCATTATGGAAAAGTAATAAAAATTTCTAAATAGTTTTTCCCACTATTAACAATCTCTTCAGAAAATTTTCTTAAGCTCTCTCTTTTAAAACCAAATTTTAAATATTGCTCTATTTTCGCATTTCTTTTACGCATGACATCAAGTTGGAAATGCTAATTTTAAAAATTACGATATTTGTTGAATTTCTGAACCCCCAAACATCTATAAATCTTGTATTTTAATAAAATAATAACATCTTGTTGCACCAGAATATTACATTTTTTTTCCTCAATCGTACAACTGATTTGAGTGACTGTCAATGGTTAGGAGCAACTACCTCTAAACAACCACAACAATTACCAACATACAAGGGAGGCATTTTGCTAGATGGACTTCAAAGGTCATCACCTTAAGAGCCCATGCAACTCAAATTTAATCAAGACGATGACGACCAAAAGCAGGTAAAGGCATCACATGCAAAGGTCATCTCTACCCTCATCAACCTCATCATGACAAAAAGCAAACTTAGACTCAAAAATTTTTACCGAGTAATTTTTTGTAATAGAAACTATAGATCCCATTAAATTTAAGTTCTATAGAACTTTCTGCATTTCTAAAATTAAAATTGCACAGGTTTGATATATCAAAGACAAGATAAGCAATCATGGAACAAGATAAGCACTCATGGATTCCAAAAGCATTCTTATTTTAGGATCTCCAAAACTCATCTTTCGCTTTTAAGGATATGGTACTCTAAAGCAACTTTAAAATCCTGTGATAAACTGGTACTGATTGGTTAACATTACTGAAGGATGGTCTTCAATTTCAAAACCAAATGTGGCTTACACTCAACTCTTCAAAGCAAACAAAAATGGACTTCTAGAATGCTAAGCAATAAGCAAAAAGCAATTTATAATAATTGGAAACATATCCATAAACAAATATAGAATTTAAACTATCATAAACATATATAGCTTAAGTATTCCACTGGTATTTAGAATTTCGGTTTCCTACCGTACTATAATAATTTGATCCTTTTCATGGTTGATAATTAGAAAAAAATGAGACTTTCTAAACTTAAAATAAAGCACATAATATAAGTTTCAATCATTCCATCAGCACTAACACTCTGTTCCACAAATTCTTGGACATAAAAGCTTATAATTAAATGCATACAAATATATTAGAAACCTTAAAAACAACTAAAACAAAAAGGAGAAAGAGGTGGAAAAAGGGAGTGAAAATCAGAAATTTGAATGTTATGCAGCAAATTAAGTGCATGTTTGGTTCTGTTTTATTGTTTTTTCATATTACACAATATGAGAAACAAAAGAATTCCAATTCGTTCTGATGTATACATTTCCATTTCACAAAATCCAAAACTCCATTTTAGCTCATAATTCAACACAAAATATTCAAAAAATCATAGCGAACACATACCTTGGGTTTCAAATCAGGCTGAGGAACTAATTCAGTACCAAGAGTTGCTCTAAATGAACAGGAATTTCCAATCACAAATCGATACAAACTAGTTCGCGCAATCGACGGAGAAGAAGAGACACGAATGCCAATTCTCCTTCTATCTCGGTTGGATTTAGAATATAACCCCACAAAATCAACAAACAAGAGACTATGACTGTTATTATTAGCGAACGCGAGAAATGAACTCGCTGCCTTCGTAGACGAAGCATTGGCGGTGGACATGGCAGTGGAGGAGGAGTGGAAGAGATGCTGAGGAACGGGAAAGAGCAACGGCGATTGAAGAGCCATGAGCGAGAACTCTTGCAGAGAGAGAGAGAATTCTGATTTTGGGGTTCAAGAGAGAGAGAGGGAGGAACAAGAAGTGCAGTCAGGGGGAGGAGTGCAAAGACGATTGTCAGGAGAAATGGGAAGTTGCAGCCAGAATGAGTACATAAAAAAGATTACAAAAAAATACCCTCTATTTCAACTGAGGTTTAGCTCGTAATAAAGTGATCCTTATAAACTGAAAAAAAAAATATATATATACGTATAAACCACATCATTTTGCTAAAATAATAATAATTTTAATAAAATTTTTACTCTCTTGTAAGCGGCATATATATACTGTTTATAACTGATGTAAGATCTCGAACTAATACCGGATGATTGAGTCACATCAAAACACTCAGCCTTATTTTTTATTTTTATTTTTACTCAGTGGCATTATTTTTTTTTATTAGTAGATAGACACACATAATTTAATAATAAAAATAAATATTTATTAAAATATAAGTCACACATGCACAAAAAAAAATATTTAATACAGTTAATTTTTATTGATGTGTTATTAAAATAATATTTTTAATTATTTTTAATATTAAAAATAAAAAAAATAATTCACATATTGACAAAATATTTCATAGTGCTCTATCAATACTTGATTAATCGCTCAATTGGCATCCACTCAACATTGAAGTATTCTACGCTTTTAGTATTGAAGATTCTACTATATGTTTATGGTGCTCTATCAGTCGTTGGCATGTTCTTTATGTGGAATATAAAATTTGAAAAATGTTATGGGTCTCTCAGTTAACCCTTAAATACTTTGTTTAACCCTAATTCTCTTACAAAAATTTAAAGTATGATATTACATCTTCAACTCTATTTTTCACAGCACCATATGCTTAAAAAATGGTTCACATCATTTATTTATTATATAAACACATCAATACATGTATCTAAATAAACATGCTCAGCATTACACGATGCACATTGTTCGATGTAAATTTAACTCAACTCAAATCAATTTCAAATGCTCATATATAAAAATAATAGAAGAAATTACCTCGTTTAATATGCTTAGGATTTAAAATGATTCTAAAATGAAAGTAGGCTGCAAGCTTGGGAGATCCTTAAAACTACCCAAGTGGATGTTGACTTAACTTATGGAGAATAATTGTGACAGAGGTGTATTTCTGATTTTTTTTTTAATTTTGTTAAATTATTATAAAATAATTTTATTTATTTGAAATTTTTTAATTCACATCAACAGCAAAAGTCGTGATTTGTTAATGGTAAAAATTTCAAGATATCACTTATCATAAAATGAGTCATTAAGTAAAAATGAGTGGAACTGTAAGTACTTTTCTTGTAATTTTCCTTTTTATTCTGCATAAGCAAATTTCTCTTCCACTTAAGTGATTTTTAATGAAAAAAGAATAACAAATTATTTTTTAGTAATATTGTAAAACCCAATATACCATTTTATCACAAAGTAAACAACAAACATTAAAGTGAAAAATAAGCAGAATCTCCTAATACATTTTTTATAATTTCCCCTAAAAAAATCTCATTTTAATCTATTTTTTTAATAGTTTGATTTCAATTTAAGTTAAGAATTTAATTCAATATTTTTTTATAATTTGATTTGGTGTATTTTTTATTTATTTTTTTTAAATTGATCTACTTAGCCTTTTTTTTTTTAACATAAAGAAATTTCATTATTAAGGGGATATTTAGTTCAACTATTGAGTACAGCTGATAGATGATGAACACCCAAAATATAATGTTTAATAAGTTTCAAAAAATAAAGGTGATAGTTGATAGGTAACTAATATGGTACCCATCAACTACAGTTGTATTTTTAGAATTGTTTCTTTATTTTGACTATATTATTATTTTTTTATTTAGTTCAAAATTTAATATGATTAATATTTTTATTTTTTTCATTTATTATTTTTATCTTTTTCATTTATAATTTTAATATTTTAATTAACACATTTTAATTTTATTAAAATATTTTTTTATTAATAATATAAAATATAAAATATTTATATATATTTAAAAACTTAAAATTAATTATAAGATTTTCCTTTATCAACAATAATAATTACTTTATTATTTTTTCTAAATTTTTAAAATTATTTAATTATTTTCTTATTTTAATAATAAAATAAATAAATAATATAATATATTAATAATTATATATTTATTTTAATAATATAATATATTAATTTAATAATTATATATTAAATTTAATAATAAAATAAATAATATAATATAATAAATTTATAATTTTATATTTATTTCAATAATAAAATAAATTATATAATATATATCCTTATTAATCATCTCACATATAAATAACAACAAATAAATATTGCTTTAACAAATACTTAACATAAATTAGCTATTATCAGCTACTAACTATCAGCTAACAGTTATCAACTATATTCAACAATTAAACTAAACAGGCCCTAAATCAAATCCAAAAGAAATAGCACTATAAATAGGAACAGGAGGGGAAGATCCCCTAATAAAATGTAGCCTAAAGATGAGCCACATGATTCGCTGATCTTCTAATCCTACACAATAGGAACAATAGAAACCGGCATAGAGTTTCTTAATAGACGTTTACAATCCTACACAATAACAACAAAGTACGAACCATCCTCCTCATCAGCCCGAAGCCCCCGAACAAGCAGTAGGGAATCCAACTCAAACGTTACACGTTGGGTAACTCTAGTCCGCAACCAGTCCAACGCCAACTTGAATGCCAAAGCCTAAGCTACCTTAGGATCTCGCAAGCCATCCATCTGCAATTGACAAGCATACAAAACAGCCCCATTATCATCCCGAACCATCCAACCAGCACCCTATTTGTCCATAACAGATAGTAACGAAGCATCCACATTACATTTAACAATAAAGAGCTTGATATAGGGAATTATCCTACAACACTCTGATCATGGATCTGATCATGGGTTTTCTATTCTGTAAAGGAATAAATTATAGTCTTCATAAATTAGGAGTTAATGATTAACAAATCTCCCAGTTGGGAACTTGAAGAATGCCTCCCCATATGGCCAAGCTTTATTTAGAATGCTTATGTTTAGACAGTTACTGTTGCCTGGATCATAGACTCAATCCCCAAACACAAACAGGCCAATATGCTTCTTTTTAGGCTCAACATCAGAGATTTCTCAATGAGAATGCAGGCAAAGGACAGTAAGAATCCTAAAAGAAAACTTAGTCTTGAGATGTTCTGTTTTTACTTGAGAAATTCCCCCATTTCTGTCCATTTTCATGGATTGGTACTCTCCCATTGCATACGAAGAATCAACCTAACTTTAGCAATTTTTAAAACATGTGATACAGGAATGTTTGGTGCAAAAGAATTTCAATAATTATTCTCATTCTTTCCCTTTTATTCTGCAGTTCCTCTGTATCACAATGCCTAGTTGTGGATTGTTAGATAGATGCATCATTTTCTAAGCTTAATTAAATTATAAGCTATAGCCCAATAGTACTGATATCTTCTCTGGAACGGTAAGGTTTTGAGTTTGAGTTCCAGTCAAACCCAATTATACTAAAAAAAAAACTAACGGGGCACAATAGTCATTCCCAATATGTGATGTATAGAATTTGAGTGCTAGTAAGAGCTAACGGTATCAAAAATATATATATATATATCCTAGAAAAATAAAATCATCAATTCTAGGACTTGCTAAGTTAGAGGATTCATTTTTCAGAAAATGAATACTTCAAAGTGTTTAATTTCTCAATATATTTTTATGGGCTATGATCTCTCTCTAGTTTCTTTAATCTTGTTTATAGATTCACCAAATCCAACAGAATAGTAATACTAATTTATTTCAAATGGATAAAATGTTTAATTTATTTGTAGAAAGTAATGATTATTTGAAAGGAAATGTAATTAATAGCATA
Source organism: Hevea brasiliensis (assembly GCF_030052815.1). Lineage (NCBI taxonomy): Eukaryota > Viridiplantae > Streptophyta > Magnoliopsida > Malpighiales > Euphorbiaceae > Hevea > Hevea brasiliensis. Next base: position 47,452,942 of record NC_079509.1, read on the forward strand.
TAATTAATTAGTTTCTTTTGGATTCCACACTGAAATTTATTTCTTAAAACACAAAAACAACTGATCACAGCCAACTAGAATGCTGTTATAGATGGCCAACTCTGCCACAGACTGCTAGTTTCATCAGAAATGGCTTAACTATTTAATTTGTTTTGATGAAAATATCCAAATAAAAGATAAGAAATGGTTACCTTGTGAATATTGTTTTTTCAGCTTTACCACTCAATAAGTGAGATGGATGAAATGTGGCGCACCTTGTCAAAATCCTCTCCTTCTACTCCATCAGTGACTTGAACCCTGTTTTTCAATTCTCCTCTTATCCCACAAATTTTCAATTCTTGAATGGCGGTGACTGATTTCAATCCTTCTGGAATCATCATCAGATAGTTTAGATTCATTAATTGTAAAGTCATAAGATATGGCATTGCACCTTCTTCTATTTCCCATTCTTCTAGTTCACATAAACTTGCAAATATAAGAGTCTCAAGTTGAGGAAAGCCATGGGCAGAGCAGACCATTTTAGACCCCTCATATGAATGATTCAACTGCAAAAATCTCAGATTAGGCAGCTTCTCCAAAATACCCATCGGATCTCGCTTCAAATGAGAATTCCACAAAGTTAACTTGGCAAGGCTTGCTGGTAGGTGTTCCAAGTTGTGATGCAAGGAATGGGGATCTTCTGGTATGACTCCATTTAAATGCACTTTCGTAAGACAATACTCAACTCAACTAAGTCTTTATCCCAAAAATTTAGGGTCGGCTACATGGATTCGCTTTCTCCACTCTAAACGATTTTGGGTTAAATCCTCAGAAATGTGTAATGTTTCTAGGTCCACTTTCGTAAGACAATGAAGACCAGAAAATGGCTCCAAATTAGGAAATGAATCTATGCTCTCCCTCTTCATCGTCATCTTCAAGGAACGGACTAATCAAAAAATAGGAGACCTTAGAACCTCCTCAACTTCCTTTTTTGTCATGAATTCTACTGCCAAATTTTGGAGATTGGTCAATTTCCATACTGCATCTGTTTTAATTAGATACTCTGCAGTTATCCAACTCAAAGTCCCTAGGTGTCTCAATTTATCCAATCTAAAATGCCCCATAGAAGTCTGATCCACAAACAGATGTCTTAAGCCTTCTAATTTTGATAATGCAGAAGGTAATATAATCATATAAGTATTTCGTAGATCAAGGGTATATAAACTCCGCAGATTACCAATGGATAATGGCAAAGTTATGACTCCAAACACAAGCACTTTGCTTTATTATCCATTCCAGTATGTTTCAGTGCAAGATATCTCAAATGAATCAAATGCCCAATTCCATAGGTATGTAGTAGTGATATATATAGTCAATTTTTAAAACTCTTAGCAGCCTAAAATTCTCAAAAATAAACTTTAGTTGCTGCCTTCTCATATAATACCCACTACTTCCATATTCAAAGCCACCACCGAGTTTCTGTCTCACTACATCAAGCATACCATGTTCAATGAAATAGAATAGAGAACGGAGATGTGAATCACCATTTTTTAAGGAAGGTACACAGAACTTACTTTTGCTTCCACCTTTCCCAGTAATGCGAGGATGAATGGCAATTCTACGCCACTTATTACTTGATGTCAATTGCAGAGTGAAGGAGCTACTGTTTGCTGCAGCGTCTTCTGTGTACTGTATAACTCCAAGGAAGTTCTCAGTCCTTGCCTTGGAAATACACATACCACGCACCAGATCATGAATTCTGCATGTTTTCACACCTATTCCAGTGTGATCTCTTTGGCTTACTTGAACCATACACCTACTTATAAGCTCTTCCAAATATTCTTCACCCTTATCTTCCATTGTGTCTTCTCCTTCTCCCATTGACGATTGTAATATAAACCCTTCAGCCATCCACATTGGAATCAATTCCCTTTTGTGAAACTCCCAATCCTCTGGAAATTGAGAAAGATAGAGAAAGCATGGTTTCAAATGGAAAGGCAAATCATGATAGCTCAAAGCTAATATTCCATACACTCCTCCACATTGATGATGTTGTTCCCACTTGACAAATTGTGTATTAATGCTTCCATGCACCACTTCCCACTCCTTCAATGACTTCTTTGTTGCCAATAAGCCCCCAAGTACAACAATTGCAATTGGCAATCCTCTGCATTTTTTCACCATTTCCCTGCCCAATTTCTCAAATTCTGCTGTGCAACCATTCTCCATATGAATGTCCCTTGGGAATGTTTTCCTATTGAGAAGTTCCCAGCTTTCATCATCTGTCAAAAATGGTGGTTCCACTGGGGAGCTCCATGGATCAGCATGAGAAGCAACTATCCTATTTCGGGTGGTGAATAGAACTTTGCTTCCTTTCTTACCCTTTGGGAAAGCAGGTTTCAAACAATCCAACGCCTCAGTTGTCCAAATATCATCAAGAACCACCAAGTAACGCTTCTCCTCCAACCTACTGTGAAGTGCTATAACCAGCTCTTCCTCATTCATCCCTTCGAACTCTGATTTACCCTCACTAGATGCAACATTTATCAGGATTCCAACCAAAACATCCTTGATGGAGAATTGCTGAGATATGAAGATCCAAGAATAACAATTGAAATGTTGCTTCACTTTAGTAACATTGTATACTTTCCTAGCAAGAGTCATTTTACCAAGTCCTCCCATGCCCACGATGGAAACAACACGCATTCGCTCTTCCTTCATCATCAATTGAGCTTTAAGATCGCTAATTGCAGCATCCAAGCTAATGAGAAACCCTTCCTCAGCATGTGGAAACGATCTTCTATATCGTTGTTGTTTCTCATTCCCATAACTAGGCCCCTCTCCCTCAACAAGTTTGACACCGTAAGTCTGCATACTTGTGGATATATCCCCAATCTTAGCTCGGATAGATGAGATCTGGGTTCCTATTTCATGGAGATGAAAAGCCTTAGTGAACTTGAAGGAAACCCTCTTAATGAATCCACGTACACCTTCTCCTCTGACCCTTGCAACTTTAAGAAGAAAGGCATCGATGACATCCTCAGCATCATAAGAGAGGTCTCTGATTTCAGTTACCCAGTTGCGAACGCGCTCATCTTGATCTTGACGACGGTCTGCTTCTTTCAAGAGGCACTGCATCCGCTTGAGTTCAGCTTGCAACCGCTCAACTTCATCATGCATACCATGTAGAAAAACTGATTCTTGTATGAGCAAATCAGCAATTCTTTGAACAGCCACAGAAACAACAGCCTCGGCCATTCTTCTCCTTCTACTACTTTTTGTTAGCAAGAAAGGGAAAATCAGAAGCAAGAGTTTGTTCTGTTTGGGATAAGCAGGGTCTCTGTTCTGTTTGTCAACAGCGGTCGTCGGTGGTAATGATCCAAAGACTAGTCAAAACAGGACAAAATAGTACGCTAAGAATATTCTACAATATTCCATATATATATATATATATTATTTTTTTCTCATTTCAATTTTTTTATAGATTCAATTTTTATTTTCATTTCAATTATTTTTAAATTATTTAATTATTATTATTATTATTATTATTATTATTATTTCCATTAAAATAGTTTTGAATAATTTTATTCATAGTAAAATTTAATTATTTTTTAACAATGCAGTTATGATCATTTTATCATATTATGATATATTATTTTTTTGTCTTTATTTTTTCAAAATTTTCATTTTATTATTAAAAATAATTTTTAATTTTATATAATATATCTTATAATCTTTTAACATGCTACCCTCTTTTTTTTTTCTTTTAACACTTGCAACTTTTGGTCCCACGTCCCAACTTTGTTTGTTTTTACATCAAAATTCAGGAGACACCAAGTGAAGCCCTTTTTTAAAAAAATTGTGAAAAATTATTAAAACATTCTCATATAAATTATTAATATATTTTTATAATATATTTGTGCCTTTCTTAATAATTTTTCTATAAACATTACTTTAACATTATTATTATCTACAAAATATTTAAAAAACAATATGAATAGGGCTTTTCATAATATATATTTTAAGTTATTAATATATTAAATATGTAAATTTATTTTATAAGTAATAAATAATTAAATTCAATTTACTATTAAATTATATAATTATAATATAATTATTTTATTTTTTAACAATTAAAATATTTTAAACAATATGTATATGCATTATTTTTATATACTAAACCTATTATTATAAGAATATTGTTATTATTATAAGATTATTGTTAGGCTTTTTCTAGGTAAATTAATTAATTTACTTTCTTTTAATCAGTATTATTATTATTATTATTATTATTATCTTTTTTTATTATTAGACTTTATAATTAAATATTTTTTATTATCAAACTAATTAAACTAAACTACATACGCGTAGTTAAGGTACAATATAATGAATGATTAAAATTTATTTTAATTAAATATATTTAATAGTTTTAATAATTATTGATAAATAATAATTTTTTTTATATGACATAAATATAACATTTTATATTATTATAAAATAGAACTATATATATATATATAATACCTACATACAGTTTTATTGTTTCTAAAAATAATGAAGGTCATTTTGCTTTTATAAATGAACTAGCATTATGTTCATGCTATGCATAGATAATTTATAATTTTTTATTTTTTAATTTAATTTTTAATTACATTCTAAATAAAGATATATTGCTATTAAATTAATTTTTAACTAAAATTTTTCTCTTATTTAATTTAATTTGAATAAATTTTTACCTGTTATAATAATAAAAATTAATTAATTTATAGTGTAATTAATTAAAATATCTATTTAATTTTTTTTTATATATGTTAATTATAGTTTTCATGATTACTACATTTAAAATATAATAAAATTACTTCATTTAAAAAATAATTTAAATTTCATAAAATTTTTATATTTTATCTTATAATTTATGTAAATAGATATTTATTTTTATAGATTATGAAAAATATATTAGATTATGAGAAAATGATGTTATTTTAAAAATATATAAATACAATTTTTTGTTATTAATGCATAAAAAAATAATAAATTACTAATAATGAATTGAATTATTTAATTTTAATAATAGTGAATGTTATAAATTAAAAAAAATATTTTACTATATTATTTTCTAAAAATATTATATCATTAAATTTTTATAAAGTGTAAATTTTTTTTATTAATCTGATATATTTTTCACAAAATTGATTATCGTTTTACATAAATTTATGATATAAAATAAATACATTTCATAAAAATTAAAATTTTAAAATATTATTATTTTTTATTAATATAATAACTATTAAAAATATATACTATTTTTTAAAAGATAGATCCTATAATTTTGATATTGTAATTTTAATTTTTTTTAAATCATCTTTTCTTGTAGTTAAAATTTTAATTTAATTATATTTACAAATTCATTTTTGAAATTCTAGAGATAATTTATGTATAAAAATATAGATATTCAATTAAAATTTGAAAATAATTGTGTTAAAAATTAATAATAATAAAATATAGATAATCAAAATATTTTTATAATTACATTCAATATGTAATTATAATGAAATAAAATATTAAAAAATTAAAGAATTATTAAGTAAGAAATTTATAAAAATTAATAATTAAATAAATATTAATTAAATATATTTAAATAAATAAAATTTAAGAATGATAGCTAATAACTTTTAAAAGAAATAATAATAAAAAAATGGAGCAAATCAAAAAATATTTGGGCATTTAGGTGAAATAAAAATACTTGGTGAGAGAAAAGTATTTGATGTATATCAAATATATCATATGACATACTATATATAGACAAATAAATAGAAATCATTTAAATAAAAATTTAATTTTATAATTAAATATTATTTAATTGAAAAAGATGGTAAAAGCATTCAAATTCAATTTTTATAATAGTAAAATATTTCTCATTTACTTAACCATTTCAATTCAAAGGTCATAAGTTAATAATAATAATAATAATAATAATAATAATAATAATAATAATAATAATAATAATAATAATAATGAAAGCATTAATTTGTAACACCCCAAAGTTTTAAATAATGTAACGCTCCAAAATTTTTAATAATTATTTTATGTTGATACTGATTAATTCATTAATATAATTATTTAGGTGATCAAGGTCAGCCATCTTCCTCCACCCAACCGCCACAGTAGTCCCTGGTTGATCAGTGAGTATATATTGATTTTATTTATAATTTCAATATTATTATTATACATACAAGGCATGCTCATGCATTTACTTATAATTATATGTATATAGCTATTATAGGCACGCTTTGTGTTGCATTGTGACTTGATGAAATTGATGTGGGTGTCGCCTTAGAGTAATTTGGAGCTGTGTGCGTGTGCCAGTGCGCGTGAGGTGTGGTACTGAATATGAGTAAGACGGGTAGATCGGCTTGAGCTGGTCTCACTCGAGGCTCGGTCCTTTTTGTGATAAGTTGAGATGAGTACAGCTTTGAGTTGATCTCGCTGACCCTCGCATTTGGATTATTAAGTGAAAGTCTAGCTCGAGTTGATCTCACTGGCAGAGGTTAGATTAAGAGAGCTGTGTGGGGGATTAACTCCCATATATATATATATATTTGATTGATGTGACACACCAGTGTGTGAGTACTCCAAATTATTCTTTATGTGAATATTATTTAAACTTGGTTGAATATGTTGATATATGCTGCATTTCATCCTTAGGGATGCATTAGCCCTAGATAGTTATAGAAATTGTATTTAAAATCAATATCTTACTCTATAAGTCGAACGCTCACTCCTGTTCACCTTATTTTTTTCAGGCTATAGGAGGATCCCTTTTTTTGTATAACCTGTATTCTTTTTCACAGGTTCAGTCAAAGAAGTTCTATTGTATTCTTCTTTTTTCTTTATCTTCATTTCATAACTCCGCATGTATCGGCAGTGTAATTTTTATTTGGGTTTGAAATAACTAAACTTTGGGGTTATAATATTATATATGTGACTGTGTATTGGTATTTGAGATGGATTATTTTATGAATGAGGGAGCTGAGCTCCCGTTTGATTAATTTGTGATTGATTGAGGATAGTAAGGGTGAGGTGAGCTCCCCAATTTAATATATTTTTTATTTACAGGTCGGGTGAGCTAAAAACTCATTGTTGGATAGTCCAATTTATATTTGGACTCTGTCCATTTATTTTCTTGAAATTATACTATAGTGATGGGCCTCATAGTTGGGTTAGAAATAATTAAACTTACTATAGACTTTGGCGGCCTTACGCTGACCCAAGTCCTAGTGCCGGTCTGACCCATAGTTTAGGTCGTGTCAAAATTGGTATCAGAGCTTAGGCTTCAGATTTTTGGGGAAGAGTGTATTTGGGAATATAAAAGGATTTTTATCAGGAGTCACATATGGAGTATAGGATCCTGTTTCATCTTCTTTTGTAATTCCTTGTTTCTAGATTCTACGTTATTCCTTAGGTAATTAAGAGTGTTTCAATTTAGCATCATAGTTTTCCTGGAGTACGTGGTGATGTGAACTAGAGTTAGCAGACGTGTTGAGGTCTGCCATAGAGATACGTACTCCAAGAAATGCTATGTTTCAGTCAGTATGGGTTTAAGTGGTGTGCCTATTTAGTGTAAGGCATGAGGACATAAAGGTGACTTTTGGTAGTAAAGCCACTCTAGATAGGAGTGAGGGTATCACTGCTGCAGTCGTCAGTGGATAGCCCAATCAAAAAAAGTTATAGTATCAGTAAATCCGAGAGAGATAAAAGATTGGAAAACTGGTCTTTGTGACGTACCATAGTAACTATGCAATGTTCTTAATGTTTATGCTGTAAGTTATAGATTATAGTACCGACATGAGATTATTGTGTAGAGCTGCGTGCTTCCCCGTGGTGCACCATAATGAGGGTGGTTATAGACAACCTTTGTTTTGGTACAGTTATGCCAGAATAGAGTTCTATTTCTACAGAAGAGTTTGAAACTGTAACACCCTAGGCAAATCCCACATCGACAAAACACAGGAGAGATGCTGGGTTTATAAGTTGGTGGTTCGTAACATCTAGTGACGCATTTTAAAACCGTGAGGGCTTCGGCCTAGAGCGAACAATATCACTAGTGGGCCGGGCCATTACATTTGTGGTATCAGAGCTGCTCCGCGTGCAACCTTGAACGATGGTGGGGCAAACCTCAGCGAGGACGCTGAGTCCCATAAGGGGGGTGGATTGTAACACCCTAGGCAAATCCCACATCGACAAAACACGGGAGAGATGCTGGGTTTATAAGTTAGTGGTTCGTAACATCTAGTGACGCGTTTTAAAACTATGAGGGCTTCGGCCTAGAGCGGACAATATCACTAGTGGGCCGGGCCATTACATTTGTTGGATTGTAACACCCTAGGCAAATCCCACATCGACAAAACACGGGAGAGATGCTGGGTTTATAAGTTGGTGGTTCGTAACCCCTAGTGACGCGTTTTAAAACCGTGAGGGCTTCGGCACTGAGCGGACAATATCACTAGTGGGCCGGGCCATTACATTTGTGGTATCAGAGCTGCTCCGCGTGCAACCTTAAACGATGGTGGGGCAAACCTCAGCGAGGACGCTGAGTCCCATAAGGGGGGTGGATTGTAACACCCTAGGCAAATCCCACATCGACAAAACACGGGAGAGATGCTGGGTTTATAAGTTGGTGGTTCGTAACATCTAGTGACGCATTTTAAAACCGTGAGGGCTTCGGCCTAGAGCGGACAATATCACTAGTGGGCCGGGCCATTACAGAAACTTCTAGGTAGGAGTTTAAACCCTTGAGTTAGAATATCAAAGATCACAGTTGGACAATAACTAGAGTCAGTAGCTCAGTTACCCTAACATGAACTAGAGTTATATCAGGAATTGCCATAAGACTAGAGATTCTAGTCTTAGTATAGCCATAAAGTAAAGGTAACACCTACAGAGTGAGGCCATCTGATTTCTGATATAGGGTCTTAGATAATTTTAGCATTACAATGGATGTTTTGCCTAAAGTTTAGTAAAAATAGTATATACTTTGTGTGACAGCAAGGCACAGAGTATGACTTTACTTTCTTAAAAGAAGATTGGATGCTATGAATGATGTTCATAGCCTGTGAAATCATGCTTTAAGGGGTTTGAAGTATGATAAGAGAGCAGATAGCCTGACATGGTTGTGGCAAAGTGGTAGATGCAGTATCTCTTTTGCAGTCAGTTGTGATGTAGGGTATAGTCTTATCCTTTTAGGAGAGATGGAAGGTTACTACTGATGATGGTGACCTATGGAATAATGTCCCAGATGGGACTGTAGAGTATGGTAGAGAGTTGTTGACTCAAGTATCCTGGAGAGAGTACAAGTTCCATTATAGGAATCATAAGTGATCAGATCATGATGGATGAAAGGTTTATGAATTGAATGACAGGTTATGGTAACTAGTATCTCAAGTTTTGGGTAATTGAGTTGATATTGAAAAATAGAATCCCTGTAGATCCCCTTCTCGAGGTATTAGAGGGTAATATGTAGTCTAATGGATAGGAACAAAGATCACACAGTGAATATACGACTGCTCTTCCCTAAGTTCCTCTTTAACTTTTTATTGCTCGAGACAAAAGTATACTCTAAGTAAAAGAAAGGATAAGGACAAAAGTTAGCATATGTATATATATAAAAGAAGTGCAGAAGAGAAAGATAAAATAGTTGAATCAAATGTAGCAAGAGAGATAACCTAAATGCCAATAGAAGTACTAGCTAGAGTGGTTAGAGGACCAATTCTGAGTAACATTAAGGTGTTGATGACTTGATAGAGACAGTGAAGGGATATAAGCTTCTGACATGACAGTCAGGTCAAGAAAGAGAATAGAGCTAAAGAATAGAATAGTTAAAGTTTGGATTTGGGTAAGATTAAAGGAGTTGGCTAAAGAACAAACTAAAAGGCCCAAATTAGAATAAGATTAGGAAGAGTAGAGTCAAGATATAGAGGAGGCAAAGTGCAGTTCTAGGAAAGGTAACAAGATAAACAGAAAAGTAAGGATAGAGAGCTTAGAAAAGGACAACATTAGGGAGAATATTCGTTAATGTATAGAACCTAAAAGTGCAGAACTCAGAGCAAGTTATAGTTGATCTAGTGTTAGGAGTCAGATCATGGAGCTCAGGGTTATAAGATCTGGAATAGGTTTTGTTTATTTTCCATCCGTAAGGTAGAATGAGGGGCAATAGGATAAGAACTTTTTAGATTGTTAATAGTATGAGAAAAATTAGGTGAGGTATGCAACCAAAGTAGGTAGTAACTAGAGTGTGTGCAATGGTAACTTGAATTGTCTTATTAGATAAAGAAGTAAAGTCCGTAGATAGTAAGTTGAATAAAACTCAACCTAATGGATTCAAATATGCCTAATGAGAGAAAAGAATGAGGGATAATGGCACAGGGATTTGATGCTAGAATTTAAAATGGTGAGACTTAGAGTTTATAATCGGGAGTTAGGCAAGTGTTTTCAGTGTGACCAACTAGGTAACTTTATGAGAAAACATGAGTGACAGTTTGATAATAGGTAATAGAACAATAGTAGAGGACAGGACAGGTATAAATATTACTCACAAGTTATTAAGAAGTATAAAGATCAAAGTAATGAATGGAAGACTAGAGATAGTTCTGAAAGGATTTGACAGTGAGAGGTATCTTCCAGAATACCACAGAAGACAGGAACACAGGATAATAATGCTAGATATGAAATACAAATGGAGTGTAAACAGATATAGTAAATTATGAGATTATATGCCTGGCAGAGCAGTGGTACAATAAGGAGTTGGTGCATTAAAATATTGTAGGTAGTGTACAATAATTGCAAAGAGATGATGAAAATTAAAAAAGGAGGATCAAGAGGTATAGGTAAATTTGAGACTGAAGTCTAAAAAGCTGTAGGCAATAGATGTGGCTATATCAAGAAGAATGAATGCAAAAAGTATCTTGTCTGAGATTGTGGTAACACCCACTTCTCCCTACCATGATAGTGCAGGTGGAAATTATAGGTTCAAGTATACCTATCTGACCATGAAGAGTATGTGACACCCTTTATCCATCTATAGTATAGCCGAGTAAAGCATGTCACACTCAGTGCTGGAGCGCCTTAACTCATCTTCTTACATTCCTAATTATCACATTTTAGTTTATTAAATTGGGATTTAATTATTTTGTCGAAGAAACTGACGGAATTTTTCCTAATTTATTAATAATTTTGACGATTTCTCACCTAATAAAAAGCTCAATATTATAATCTCAAAGGCATAAATTTTTCATAATCCTAACATTTCATATCATTTATTTCAGATTCATAATTTTCATTCATACATAACAAATAAAATTGGTACTCATTCATAAATGAAATACAAAATTTTCTTTAATTTACATAATTATAAATAATTACATAAGTCCATAATTTACATGAGAAAATAAATATCTAACACGAAATACAAATTACAAATTCTTTGATGAAGCCTAGTGGTCCTACCCAAAATGCACTATAGCGGAGGTGACACCTGACTCAATGAGGATCTGGACTCTCACCCAGTCTGAGATCTGCTGGGCTCTCTATCTGTGTCTTCAGTACCTACGCGTGGCAAAAAGCGATACACTAAGCAATACAGCTTAGCGGTGCCAATATGAAATAAAAATAAACTAAATAAATAAATATGCAGAAATTATGTTTTTATTTCATGTAGATTGAAATTTTGATAATTATTAGTAATATTATTAATTTAGTACTTTTTATATTCATTATTTGGTAATAAATTGTTAAGACTTATTTGGTTGCCTAAGTAACCTATACTAGTTGATTGGACTGGATAAACAGGTAAACTAGCACTGGGTACCAAGTATCTCGAGCCGTTACACCATTAGTTACATAGTATCTGCCAGGTGTATAACAGAACGGCTAACTAGCCATAATAAACATCGGGCATAAAACCGAGTATGTCAAGTATAACAAAATGGTCAAAAGCCATGATATCACAAAATGGCACTATATGCCATAAATCATGGAATGGCATGAAGCCATATGCAGTACTGCTATCGGAACCCTATTGGCATGCCAACCTATCCAAACCAATCATACTAGGCATACTAGGGCATGTTAACAAAGTTAATTGTTTAGTTCTTTGCCTTTGATGTTTGATGGTTACTATTCATGTAAAAATATTGACTTTTTCATAATTAATAGGTATGCTAGTTCTAATTACACCAAAATACCACATTTTGAATTTTACATTTGTTGACATCAGTTGCCAATTTCAATTCAAAATTCATTGGAAGAAATTCCAAAAATTTAGATTTGGTCACTTTGGTTTACTGTTCCATTGGACTAATCTATAGTAAAAATTTGGCTAAACTTTCTTCATCAAAGTTGTTCCTTAATGTGTCTTCTTTAATTCCCTTTTTGAATTACTACATTTGGAGTTTTGTAGTTCAAGTTATGGCATTTTTGCCATAACTGGTAGGATTGGTCCATTCCCAGATTTTCTAGGCAGATTTGGTTCTGGCAGTTTTAGTGTCCAAATTTTGGCTAGCAATTCGAATAGGTTATGGTCAGAATTTGGGTTTTTATTCTTCATGAAAGTTGTTCTGCATTGTCTAAACTTTCCATGAGTTCAAAAATCAGGCCATTTGGACCTCTCTACACAAAGTTATAGCCATATGATAAATACTATTTATTTGGTCATTTTCCAGGTCCAGATTGGGATACCCAGATTTAAGCAAATTTTAGGTCACTTTAAGTTGGTTTTCTAGGTAGGGTCTCTTCATAAAAAATGTGGCATTATGTCCCTAATTTCACTTCCAATTAGCCTTACACCAATTGAAGCTACACAAGCCAATTTATGGCTGCCCAAACTCACTGGACTCAAGTCCAGAATTTTTAGCACAAAAGGGCAGCACACCAATTCTTAATCCAATACCACAACAAACTTCATTTTATGGTCAAACCATGCCAAATGGTCACTAATTGACCATTCGAACATCAGTTCAGCATCAAATTGGCAAAACCTTAATTTTACTCAAACCCTAATTCTCAAAGTTTCCAATCTCACACTTCACATAAAATTGAGGATTCTAATTCACTTACACACATCAAAAGACATCTCTACACCATTTTAAGTCAATTGAAAATCATCAAACCCTAGTATGTTCATAGCTGCCGAAAATATATAGGTACCCTAACATGCACATTTTGTTCCAATTCTATCAATTTCTCATCATATTCATGATCTTAACATAGAATACATAGAGAGAGAAAAGGGAATTGGCACTAACCTCTTGAAGCAAGATTCTAGGGTTCTAATATTCTAGGGTTCTAATTTTTCACTTTCTCTTTGTTTCTTGGAAGCCAAACACTTCTTCAAGATGAGATGTCAAGTTTTCATGAAGGGAGTTATGGGTTTTGTAGTAAAAATTCAAGACTTTGCAAGCTTGATGAAAGAAATTAATGGAGGTGTGTGTGGAAGGAGTTTCGACCCAGGTGAGATAAGGAAGAAGATGAAGTAATTTTAATTTAATTTTTCCCTTTTTGGTTTTTTATAGTGGGGCTTGTCTAATTGTAATTAGTGGAAAATTATTTAATTGCATCATGGTGATTCATGCTTATGAGTAGATGGCAGATGTGAGGAGGATGTTAGTCATAGGATTAAAGCCAGATGGTTGAAGTGGAGACGTGCCACAGGAGTTTTATGTGATCGCAAGATTCCCAATAAGTTGAAAGGAAAATTTTACCTTACAGCCATACGACCGGCTATGTTATATGGTAGTGAGTGTTAGCCACTGAAGGAGTCGTATGCGTCTAAGATAAGAGTTGCAGAGATGAGAATGTTAAGGTGGATGAGTGGCTATATTAGACTAGATAAAGTCCGTAATGAGAGTATTAGAGAAAAGATAGGAGTGGTGCCAATTGAGGATAAGTTGAGAGAAGGGAGATTGAGGTGGTTTGATCATGTGAAGCGTAGATATACGGAGGCTCCAGTTAGACAAGTAGAGCACATTAAGTTAGAGGATAGAAAGAAAAAAAGGGGTAGACCTAAATTGACTTGGAGGAGAGTAGTACAACATGACCTAAAAGCATTATAAATTTCTGAGGATTTAACCCAAAATCATTTAGAGTGGAGAAAGCGAATCCATATAGCCGACCCCAAATTTTTGGGATAAAGGCTTAGTTGAGTTGAGTTGAGTTGAGTTGAGTATGGTGATTCATGCTTATGTCATAATTGAATTTTAAATTTCATTTTGTTTTCTTTTTCTTTCTTCTTTCTTTTACTTATTTTTAATTAATTTTCATTAATATTTATTCACATTTTATGTCATGAATCTCACTTACTTAAATGGACAAGTTGGTAAAAAATCATCTCTAAAGGTGAAATGACCAAAATGCCCTTCGTTTAGCTTATCGAGTTAAAATTGTCTGTACCGATTTACAAAATTTTCTTAGCATTTTCTTAGCATTCTATTGTCATCCAAGCCTCAATAACTCTTCACTGGAGTTCCAAAAATTATTTCACAGGGTTTTCCACGGGTTTAGGGTCGCTAACTGTCTTCACAGCCACTTCCCATTAGGGTTACCCATCACCGGAGCTTCGGCTCATTTAACCTTATCACATTTTATCTCTTAAATTTTTCCTTAATTTTTCTTATCAATATTTAAGTTATTTATGACTCCTCACTCTAGTTTAAATATAGTTCTAGACATTTTGGCTGTCCGGACAGACATTCTGGCTGTCCGGACAGACATTAGTTATCGGAACAGTAGAATGTATGGACTATCTAAAGTGAGGGCGTTACAACTCTTTTCCTCTAACAAAAATTTTGTTCTCAAAATTTACCTGATGTAAAAAGTTGAGAGAATTGCTGCCTCATCATCTCTTTGCTCTCCCAGGTTGCCTCTTCAGTGTTGTGGTGTCTCCAAAGCACTTTTACTAGTGGAATCTGCTTGTTCCTCAATTCTTTCACTTCTCGAGCTAGAATCCTTATTGGTTCCTCTTCATATGTCAAGCCTGGTTGTCATTCAATCTCTTCCATGGAGATGACATGTGAAGGTTGTGATCTATACCTTCTCAGTATAGACACATGAAACACATTATGGATCTTGTCCTGCTTTGGTGGTAAAGCTAGCCTATAGGCCACTGAACCTACACGCTCAATGACTTCATATGGGCCAATAAAACTAGGGCTTAACTTGCCCTTTCTCCCAAACCTTAAACCTTTTTCCATGGTGATACTTTGAGAAACACCTTGTCGCCAACTTCATATTCTATATCTTATCTCTTCAAATTAGCATAAGACTTTTGTCTGTCTGAGGCAACTTTCAAATTGGCTCTTATCAACTTCACCTTTTCTTCGATTTTTTTCACCAGGTCTGGTCCGACAAGCTTATCTTCATCCAGTTTAGTCTAGCACAATGGTGTTTTGCACTTCCTCCCATACAATGCCTCATATGGAGCCATATGAATGCTACTCTGGTAGCGATTATTGTAAGAAAATTCTGCCAGTGGGAGGTATCTGTTACAACTTCCATCAAACTCAATAACACAACTCCTCAGCATATTCTCAAGCACCTACCACATATTTCATTTTATTATTATTATTTCAATTTAATATTTATACTAATTCAATGAGTTTTAAGTTTTACCTGAATCACTCGTTTCGACTGTCCATCCATTTGAGGATGAAAAGCCGTGCTAACATGGAGTTGTGTGCCCAAGGTTTCTTGCAACTTCTTTCAAAATCTAGATGTGAACCTTGGGTCTCTATCAGATATCTCACTAGTGGGTGAGATACCCTAGTTATTCTATGAGGAATAGCTGTAGATGTTTCATCAATGGGTGTAGGTTACTAGAAGGATCTATATCCATCTGATCTGTTGGTTAGTTAGAATTCTCCAATTCTAACTCTATTTGCCTTCTTTTGCCTCCTTCTTGAACAAACTATTGTTTAAGAAATGTGGCATCTCTACTTACCACAACCTTTTGTGAAGTAAGCAAATAAAAATAATATCCAAAACTATCTTTTGGATATCCAACAAATCAACCCTTTTCTAATCTGGTTTCCAATTTATTAGTGTTTAGCTTTTTGATATAAGCTGGATAACCCTAAATCTTAACATGCTTAAGACTTGGTTTTCTTCCATGCCATATCTCATAAGGTGTGGAAAAAACTGATTTTGATGAAATCCTATTCAGAATATACAAAACTGATTCTAATGCAAATCCCCAAAAGGAGATTGGCATATCAGAATAGCTCATCATACTGCATACCATATCTAATAGGGTACAATTTCTCCTTTTAGATACACCATTCAGCTGTGGTGTTCCTGGAGGAGTCAGCTGGGAAACAATGTCGTGTTCTCTCAAGTATTCATCAAATTCAGTACTCAAATATTCACCTCCACGATCTGATCAAAGAGCTTTAATACTCTTTCCTGTTTGATTTTCTATTTCAGATTTAAATTCTTTGAACTTTTCAAAGGATTCATGTTTGTATTTCATCAAATACAAATACCCAAACTTTGATTTATCATCAGTAAAGGTAATAAAGTAATGAAAACCACCTCTAGCCATTTCCTTAAATGGACCACATACATCACTATGTATTACCTCCAAAATATTTTCAGCCCTTAGCCCTTGTCTAACAAAGGGTGATCTAGTCATTTTGCCCTGAAGGCAAGATTCACAAGTTGGAGTAGGCTCAGAGCCCAATGAGGATAGAATCCCCATTTACTCCAGTTTTGCAATCCTATCTTCTGTAGCATGACATAACCTTAAGTGCCAAATATATTTTAAACTTGAGTTGGTTTTCACCATGGCATTGTATTCATTTAGATCACTTGCATTCATTTTGTGTTTGTCATTATTATCTAAATAATAAGGACCATCATTCATATAACCCGAACCAACATATTTATTTTCAAAATAAATATTGCAAACATCGTCTGTGAATTGAAATTCATAGCCATTTCTAGTCAAACTAGATATAGAAATGATGTTCTTAAAAGCATCAGGTACATATAAAATATTAACCAAACACAAAACATGTCTAAACATGTAAAAAGATTTAGATCCTATGGCTAAAGCTTCAATAGTTGAGCCATTGCCAATCCGGAGTCTAACATCTTGAGAACGCAAGCTGCTACTATTTGCTAGTTCCTGCATATCATAAGAAATGTGAGAACTGGCACCAGTATCTAAAACCCAAGCTGTAGATGAACTATGAGTATCATCAGAATCTAAATAACAAGATATGGACATACCTTCCGAAGGTCTATCCTTCTTGTCCTTCAGAGAAGCAAGATACTCTGGGCAGTTCCTTTTCCAGTGCCCATCCTTCTGGTAGTGGAAACACTTTCCTTTGCCTTTATCAGCTTTAGTCTTCCTTTTCTGCTTAGCTATTTTCTTGGAAGGACCAGGAATATGAGATTTCTTTTTCTTATTGCCCTTCTTCTTGTTGGACTTTCCAGTAGAAGAAGATGCAATCAAAGCTACCTCTTTTCCTTTATTGCTTAGCATATTCTTTTAGGCAATAACTAGCATGTTGAGTAAACCAGCCAAGGTGCATTCCTGTTTAGTCATATGGAAATTTGTCACAAAATTCCCAAAAGACTCAGGAAGGGACTGAAGGATCAAATCCGTCTGTAGTTGGAAATCCATGTTGAAGTCAAGATGTTCCAACTACTTAATCAGCCGAATCATCTTGTAGACATGATCCCCAACATTCTGTCTCTCAGACATCCTCATGCGGAACAGTTGTCTAGATATCTCATACCTAGCATTCCTGCTGTGCTCACCATACAACTCTTGTAGGTGAAGGAGGATCTCACTTGCACTCTGCATGTTTTCATGCTACTTCTGTAACTCATTACTCATAGAAGCAAGCATGTAACACTTAGCTCTCATATCATGCTCCTTCCACTTGTCCAAAGTTTCATGTTCCTCTGGAGTGGCCTCTGGAGGTAAGGGACCAAGAACATTTGAGTTTAGAACATATCCTATATGTTCAAGGTTCGGGACAAATTTTAAATTTCTTAGCCAATCAGAGAGATTAGGTCCTGTCAACCTATTGCGATCAAGTATGCTTGCAAGGATATTGGATGGTGGTGGTTGTTCTGTGCTCATTATTATCAGAAAATTAACTGCAGAAAATAACTAGATTAATTAGTAAATGTATCATGTAATTAACCAAAATGATTATGGTCTTTTAATCAAATTGGTCCTCCCACTAACTTAGCGAATCCTACACTTCCAAAGTAGAAAACGGAAACCCTAGTTGGATGGATATCTAGTGGGTGATTGAATTCTTATAATTCTATTGATCATCCTCAGGTACATCTAATATTAGAATTACAATAAACTATAAGTGAGCAACTCTTTGCCCGTCACATCTCATGTGAGGTTCAATCCTTTACCTAGCCCCTAAAGCTCAAAATCTCAGGTACATCCATTATTGACTTATCTTGTATTAGTTAAGTTGATCCCATTGAGTCAGTAATTATGCAAATAATTTTAATGTCCTCAGGTACATCCAATATTAGCCACCAAACTATTTACATATTTACAACATCTCATGCTTAACAATTATTCTTAAGAAAATCTCTTAAATTAATTGCATCTTACGCAACTATTTAAAATTTCTTAAAATAATTGCCCCAATGGAGGGCCTATTTTATAATTACTTTAATTATAGCATATCCAACTTAATCATTTGTTTGGAAGATTTTATGGTCATCTTAATTACTATTAAGGTCTCACTTTGCACATTATCCATTTAGCATACATATATCATATAATTGCATACATTCTCATACATCTCATGCATTCATGGATAAATAGTAAATATGGTATGATCATGGACTTTCTAAGAGATTCAATTCTGAGCCACCAAGAATTGAATAAGGGCATTCCTAGGTGCATTTCATTCATTCATTTTACAAGAGTTGCTAAAGGATTACATAATCAACACTTGATCTTGAATTCCTCCCACTGGTCCCACCAATGCTCTTGACCTCCTTGAACTTCTTGCAATCCAATTACATAGTAATCCTTGGCATACCAAGGCGAATTTACAAGAATTTAAATAAATGAAATTACAACCCAAAAATTATTACAACCTTAATAATACATGCCCAAAATAAATTAAAATAAATTAATTAATTTACAATCCCAAAGAAACATAAAAGAAATAAATTCAATCACATTGGTCTTTTATATTCCATGATCATCCATCATGCATATCACTGTTTAACAATTAAATAAAACATACATACTTAAATTAAATTGAATATCTCATATTCAACTTAAAAATCTAGATTTGAATATGATTCAAACAAATTTAAAAATTCAGATTTGAATCACATTCAAACAAATTTAAAAATTTAAATTTGAATCACATTCAAACAACTTTTAAAATTTAGTTTTGAATCACATTCAAATAATTTTTAAAATTCTGATTTGAATCAAAATTTAATTGTGTGAATAAAACTACTAATTAAACACTTTAATTAGTCATAGGATAGGCCTTAGATCATACAGCAATTGCAGAATTTAAAACCAAACCTTGCGCCACCCATGAAGGCCAAAGATGGCACACCAATGATGGTGTTCTTCACCCAAGCCGCCACCTTTCTTGCAACCAGCAATGGATCTATCATCTTATGATTATTCCACACAATTAAATCATATAATCAACAATCTAAATGGAAAATATAACCTGGCTCTGATACCAATTGAAGGAGTGGAAGCATGAAAAACACAAGTTTATACCACTGAATTCAAAAATTTTCACCTAGGGTCACATGCATCATGCAAGATTTATTTTTATCTATTTGATTTCAATGATAAAGAACATATTAAAACTCTTTTAATATGTTTTTTTATCTGTATTTGCCATTTAATATTTTAGAATTAATCAGATTAATTTTAGAACCCTAAATTAAATCAAGAACAAATACACTAACCTCTTGATGCACTGCAGCGTACTTGTGCCTTTGGGATGTGTCTTTAGGACACCAGATGTTGTCCCTCTAGTATGTCCACACTAAGATCACCTATGGAAGCCCTTGAACAGCTTCTAAAGCTTTCTCTATTAATTAGAAAATCAAGTTTTACCTTTTAAGAGATTAAAGATATAAACAGGACACTAGAAATAATTTCTAGTATTTTTAATTCAAGAGATTGTTTGCTAATCTCTTGGAATTAATGAGAGATGAAGAAGAAGAGAGATGGGAGCCTCAAGGGTGGCGGCACAAAGGAGGCAGTAGTTGATTGTTAATTTTTCTTTTCATAACAACACTTATATAGCTAGGTCACTACTTAAAACCCTTGCCACATGTCACCTTCTGATTGGTTCTAGGTTTAATTGAACCAATCACATTGTGCCAAGTGTCAAACCTATATTTAATCTTAATTTTAATCATCTTACATGATTAAAAGACATTTGGCAAGCTTATTTGTAGTGCCATGTGTCACCATCACATGGTGTCACATTTCACCCTGTGAAATGACCAAAATGCCCCTGCGTCTTAATTTTGAGTTCTCAACTCAAAATAATTATTTCTCTTCTTCTAATCAATTTATATCAAATATAAATTAATTAATTAATCTCTATTAATTAATTTCTCATTAATTAAATTCATATTTAAACACTTTAAATATAAATTTAACTTATACTATACATCCAATAATCTAGATTTGGTTTCAAGCCATGCTAGAGACTTTGCAATCTAATTGCAAACCAAACCTATTTAATTAATCAATTAAACTCTTTAATTAATTAATTAAATCATATTTAATTTGGTGATTACTTGTGTATGTGTGTGACTTACTAGGCTCATGACTAATTGGCAATGAGACATGATATCAACTCTTAATATAATCAGAACTCTTTCTTACCATAAATGATTTCTCTAAATCATTTTATGCACCTCATAGACCATGGTTAACACCTAGCATTGCTTGCCATGGCCACCCAATCATTAATAAGGTTTACCTTAAATGAACCTATAATCATATGTTACCATGCACTCGAATCTCTCTGTTACAAAATCCCAATTCAAGCTAGAGTCATGGTTTATGTCAAACCCTATTTGCTATGAATATTATGTTCTCTTTTAATTCCAGTTCTTGATTAAAAAGATTTTCTCATCAGAAACTCTTTTCTAATTAAATCTATCTGTCCTGGCCAGGAACTTGAAACATCAAGAACAATTAAATAAACATAAGATTTTATCCCTATTTACTTAGAGGAACAGATTCCATCTTGATCAACACCTACCTCCATATATAACTAGTAGGAGCCAACACATGCCCATATACCCATACACAATACAAGTATGAAAGCAGTATCAAACTCAAACCACCTATATACAAGATAACTGTGTTATCTCAGGTCTAAAGATTATATGCACTGATATGATTTATGAAAATACATTGATAAGAGTAAACTCCATGTGCTTGTCATAAGCGTCACTGGTTCGGTCAACTTATCCTGTATAAGTGCCTATCATGTTTGTTATATGGCATGAGACTCACCATTTCATCTTATTTATATCTCATATAAATAACTTGGGAACACACATGAATACAATCTTTCTGGATAAGTTATGCCCTTATTATGAAGTATCCTCGATTGTGAACCTATTTATGATACTTTGTGCTAGAGATACTGTCACTCATATTCTTAACAACTTAAGAATAGAATTTCTAACAAAATATCAATGGACTTTTTCTATTACACATAAATATATTATGTAAACGGAAAAGTGGAAATGCCTTTTATTAATAAAAGATGTACAAGATACATACTAAATGATATGCTCTAGGGCATACTACTAATAGCAAGTACTTCAGACTTTTATGGTTTGTGTATATATAGCACTTTTCACCATACAAGTAGTGCCTCCATATCTTTAGTGCGAAGATGATTGCTGCTAACTCCATATCATGGGTGAGGTAGTTCTTTTCACGTGGCCTTAACGGCCTAGAAGCATAGGCTACCACTTTTCCCTCTTACATCAAAACACACCCTAGCCCATTATGGGAAGCATCACTGTAGACCACAAAGTCTTTTCCTGACACTGGCTGTGTTAACACTGGTGCCTCCATCAACATAACTTTTAACCTCTCAAAACTAGCTTGACACTTGTCATTCCAGTCGAATTTTACATTCTTATGTAGCAACTTAGTTAGTGGAACAGCTATCAGTGAAAACCCCTTCACAAACCTTTGTAATACCTAGCTAGCCCCAAGAAACTTTTGATTTTAGTTGCATTTCTGGGAGGCTTCCATTCCATCACTGCTTTAATCTTCTTGGGATCCACTCTAATCCCATCAGCTGATACTATGTGTCCAAGAAAGGTAATCTCAATCAACCAAAAGTCACACTTGGACAGCTTAGCATACAGTTTCTTCTCTCTCAATGTCTACAGAACAATTCTCAATTACTCATCATGCTCCTCTTTGTTCTTGGAATACACCAAAATATCATCAATAAAGACCACTACAAACTGATCTAAGTATGGATGAAAGATACGATTCATAAGGTCCATAAAAGCTGCTGGTGCATTTGTCAAACCAAACGGCATCACTAGGAATTCATAGTGCCCATACCGGTGTTAGTAGTATGCCCTAGAGCATATCATTTAGTATGTATCTTGTACATATTTTTATTAATAAAAGGCATTTCCACTTTTCCGTTTACATAATATATTTATGTGTAATAGAAAAGGTCCATTGATATTTTGTTAGAAATATTATTCTTAAGTTGTTAAGAATATGAGTGACAATATTTCTAGCACAAAGTATCATAAATAGGTTCACAATCGAGGATACTTCATAATAAGGACATGACTTATCCAGAAAGATTGTATTCATGTTTGTTCCCAAGTTATTTATATGAGATATAAATAAGATGGAATGGTGAGTCTCATGCCATATAACAAACATGATAGGCACTTATAAATGATAAGTATGCCGAACTAGTGACACTTATGACAAGCACATGGAGTTTGCTCTTGTCAATGTTTTGTCATAAATCATATCAGTGCATATAATCTTTAGACCTGAGATAGCACAGTTATCTTGTATATAGGTAGTTTGAGTTTGATACTGCTTTCATACTTGTACTATGTATGGGTATATGGGCATGTGTTGGCTCCTACTAGTTATATATAGAGGTAGGTGTTGATCAAGATGGAATCTGTTCCTCTAAGTAAATAGATATAAAATCCTATGTTCATTTAATTGTTCTTGATGTTTCAAGTTCCTGGCCAGGACAGATAGATTTATTCAGAAAAGAGTTTCTGATGAGAAAATCTTTTTAATCAAGAACTGGAATTAAAAGAGAATATAATATTCATAGCAAATGGAGTTTGACATAAACCATGACTCCAGCTTGAGTTGGGATTTTGTAACAGAGAGATTCTAGTGCATGGTAACATACGATTATAGGTTCATATAAGGTAAACCTTATTACTAATTGGGTGGCCATGGCATGCTATGCTAGGTGTTAACCATGGTCTATGAGGTTCATAAAATGATTTAGAGAAATCATTTATGGTAAGAAAGAGTTCTGATGATATTAAGAGTTGATATCATGTCTCATTGCCAATTAGTGATGAGCCTAGTAAGTCACACACATACACAAGTTATCACCTATTTAAATATGATTTAATTAATTAATTAAAGAGTTTGATTGATTAATTAAATAGGTTTGGTTTGCAATTAAATTGCAAAGTCCCTAGCATGACTTGAAACCAAATCTAGATTATTGGATGTGTAGTATAAATTAAATTTATATTTAAAGTGTTTAAATATGAATTTAATTGATGAGAAATTAATTAATAGAGATTAATTAATTAATTTATATTTGATATAAATTAATTAGAAGAAGAAAATAATTATTTTGGGTTAAGAACTCAAAATTAAGACACAGGGGGCATTTTGGTCATTTCATAGTGTGACACGTGGCACCATGAGATGGTGACACATGGGATTACACATAAGCTTGCTAAATGTTTTTTTTTTAATCATGTAAGATGATTAAAATCAAGATTAAATATAGGTTTGACACTTGGCACAATGTGATTGGGTCACTTAAACCTAGAGCTAATCAAAGGGTGACATGTGGCAAGAGTTTAATGTGTTAACCTAGCTATTTAAGTGTGGTTATGAAAAGAAAAAATAACCAGCAGCCACTCCTCTCCTTTGTCACACCACTTTGAGGGTTTTCATCTATTCTTCTTCATCTCTCATCAATTCAAAGAGATTAGCCATCAATCTCTTGAATTAAGAACGCTAGAAATTGTTTCTGGTGTCCTGTTTACATCTCTAATCTCTTAAAAAGCAGAACTTGAATTTCTAATTAATAGAAAAGGCTTTAGAAGCTGTTCAAGGGCTGCCATAGGTGTTCTTGGTGTGGACAAGCTAGAGGGACAACATCTGGTGTCCTGAAGACGAATCTCAAAGGCGCAGACACGCTGCAGTGCATCAAGAGGTTAGTGTAATCGTTCTTGATTTAATCTAGGGTTCTAAAATTAATCTGATTAATTTTAAAATCTTAAATGGTAAATACAGATCCAAAAACATATTAAAAGAGTTTTAATATGTTGTTTATCATTGAAATCAAATAGATAAAAATAAATCTTGCATGGTGCATGTGACCCTAGGTGAAAATTTTTTAATTCAATGGTATAAACTTGTGTTTTTCACGCTTCCGTCCCTTCAATTGGTATCAGAGCCACTATATTTGTCATTTAGATTGTTTATTATAAGATTTAATTATGTGATTTGATCATGAGATGATTGATCCATTGCTAGTTGGATCAAGAGGTGTGGCGGCATGCTTGATGAACTCCAACATGGTGCGCATGGCTTTGGAAGATCATGGTGCGCATGGTTGTTATTAAATTCTGTAATTATTGCATGATGAAAGGTTCATCATATGACTAATTAAAATGTTTAATTAGGATTTTTAATCACACAATTAAATTATGATTCAAATCAGAATTTTAAAAATTGTTTAAATGTGATTCAAATCTGAATTTTAAAAGTTATTTGAATGTGATTCAAATCTGAATTTTTGAAGTTATTTGAATCATATTTAAATCTGATTTTTTAAAATTGATTGAATAAAATTCAGATCTGATTTTTTAAAAAATGTTTGAATGTGATTCAAATCTGATTTTTTAAAAAATGTTTGAATGATATTCAAATCTGAATTTTTAAATTTATTTGAATCATATTCAAATCTGGATTTTTAAGTTGAATATGAGATATTCAATTTAATTTAAGTATGTATGTTTTATTTAATTGTTAAATAGTGATATGCATGATGGATGATCATGGACTATAAAAGACCAATGTGATTGGATTTATTTCTTTTATGTTTCTTTGGGATTGTAAATTAATTTATTTATTTTAATTTATTTTGGGCATGTATTATTAAGTTTGTAATAATTTTTGGGTTGTAATTTCATTTATTTAAGTTCTTGTAAATTCGCCTTGGTATGCCAAGGATTACTATGTAATATTGGATTGCAAGAAGTTCAAGGAGGTCAAGAGCATTGGTGGGACCAGTGGGAGGAATTCAAGATCAAGTGTTGATTATGTACTCCTTCAGCAACTCTTGTAAAATGAATGAATGAAATGCACCTAGAATGCCCCGATTCAATTCTTGGTGGCTCAATTGAATCCCTTAGAAAGTCCATGATCATACCATATTTACTGCTTATCCATGAATACATGAGATGTATGGGAATGTATGCAATTATATGATATATGCATGCTAAATGGATAATGTGCAAAGTGAGACCTTAATAGTAATTAGAATGACCATAAAATCTTCCAAACAAATGATTAAGTTGGAAATGCTATAATTAAAGTAATTATAACATAGGCCCTCCATTGGGGCAATTATTTTAAGAAATTTTAAATAGTTGCATGAGATGCAATTAATTTAAGAGATTTTCTTAAGAATAATTGTTAAGCATGAGATGTTGTAAATATGTAAATGGTTTAGTGGCCAATATTGGATGTACCTGAGGACATTAAAATTATTTGCATAATTACTGGCTCAATGGGATCAACTTAACTAATGCAAGATAAGTCAATAATGGATGTACCTGAGATTTTGAGCATTAGGGGCTAGGTAAAGGATTGAACCTCACATGAGATGTGATGGGCAAGGAGTTGCTCACTTATAGTTTATTGTAATTCCAATAATGGATATACCTGAGGATGATCAATAGAATTATAAGAATTCAATCACCCACTAGAAATCCATCCAACTAGGATTTCCGTTTCCTACTTTGGAAGTGTAGGATTCGCTAAGTTAGTGGGAGGACCAATTTGATTAAAAGACCATAATCATTTTGGTTAATTACATGATACATTTACTAATTAATCTGGTTATTATCTGCAGTTAATTTTTTGATAAAAATGAGCACAAAACAACCACCACCATCCAATATCCTTGCAAGCATGCTTGATCACAATAGGTTGACAGGACCTAATCTGTCTAATTGGCTAAGAAATTTGAAACTTGTCCTGAACCTTGAACATATAGGATATGTTCTAGATTCAAATGTTCCTGGTCCCTTACCTCCAGAGGCCACACAAGAGGAACATGATACTTTGGACAAGTGGAAGGAGCATGATATGAGAGCTAAGTGTTACATGCTTGCTTCCATGAGTAATGAGTTACAGAAGCAACATGAGAACATGCAGAGTGCGAGTGAGATCCTCCTTCACTTACAAGAGTTGTATGGTGAGCACAGCAGGAATGCTAGGTATGAGATATCTAGACAGCTATTCCGTATGAGGATGTCTGAGGGACAGAATGTTGGGGATCATGTCCACAAGATGATTCGGCTGATTGAGCAGTTGGAACATCTTGACTTCAACATGGATTTCCAACTAAAAACGGATTTGATCCTTCAGTCCCTTCCTGAGTCTTTTGGGAATTTTGTGACAAATTTCCATATGACTAAACAGGAATGCACCTTAGCTGGTTTACTTAATATGCAGGTTATTGCCCAAAAGAATATGCCAGGTAATAAAGGAAAAGAGGTAGCTCTGGTTGCATCTTCTTCTGCTGGAAAGTCCAATAAGAAGAAGGGCAATAAGAAAAAGAAACCTCAGATTCTTGGTCCTTCCAAGAAAATAGCTAAACAGAAAAGGAAGACTAAAGCTGATGGAGGCAAAGGAAAGTGTTTCCATTGCCAACAGGAAAGTGTTTCCATTGCCAGTAAGAAAGTGTTTCCACTGGCCAGAGTATAGCAATCTAAATGAATACAATGCCATGGTGAAAACCAACTCAAGTTCAAAATATATTTGGCACTTAAGGTTATGTCATGTTGCAGAAGATAGGATTGCAAAATTGGAGAAAATGGGGATTCTATCCTCATTGGGCTATGAGCCTACTCTAACTTGTGAATCTTGCCTTCAGGGCAAAATGACTAGATCACCCTTTGTTGGACAAGGGCTAAGAGCTAAAAAAATTTTGGAACTAATACATAGTGATGTATGTGGTCCGTTTAAAGAAATGGCTAGAGGGGGCTTTCATTATTTTATTACCTTTACTGATGATAAATCAAGGTTTGGGTATTTGTATTTGATGAAATACAAACATGAATCTTTTGAAAAGTTCAAAGAATTTAAATCTGAAGTAGAAAATCAAACAAGAAAGAGTATTAAAGCTCTTCGATCAGATCGTGGAGGTGAATATTTGAGTACTGAATTTGATGAATACTTGAGAGAGCATGGCATTATTTCTCAGCTGACTCCTCCAGGAACGCCACAGTTGAATGGTGTATCTGAAAGGAGAAATCGTACCCTATTGGATATGGTACGTAGTATGATGAGCTATACTGATATGCCAATCTTCTTTTGGGGATTTGCATTAAAATCAGCTTTGTATATTCTGAATAGGATTCCATCAAAATCAGTTTCTTTCTCACCTTATGAGATATGGCATGGAAGAAAACCAAGTCTTAAGCATGTTAAGATTTGGGGTTGTCCAGCTTATATCAAAAAGCTGAACACTGATAAATTAGAGACCAGATCAGAAAAATGTCGATTTGTTGGATATCCAAAAGATAATTTTGGATATTATTTTTATTTGCCCACTTCACAAAAGGTTGTGATAAGTAGAGATGCCACATTTCTTGAAAAACAGTTTGTTCAAGAAGGAGGCAAAGGAAGGCAAATAGAGTTAGAATTGGAGAATTCTGACCAACCAACAGATCAGATGGATATAGATCTATCTAGTCAACCAATACCCATTGATGAAACATCTATAGTTGTTCCTCGTAGAACAACCAGGGTATCTCACCCACCAGTGAGATATGGTTTTCTTCATGAAGAAAAACAAGAGTTGTCTACTCATGAAGAAGTAGATCATGGAGATGATCCGCTTACCTATGAAGAAGCTATATAAGATATAGACTCTTCAAAATGGATTGAAGCTATGAAATCTGAGATTGATTCCATGTATAAGAATCAAGTTTGGGATCTTGTTGACCCACCTGAAGGTATTATACCTATAGGGAACAAATGGGTTTTCAAGAAGAAAATTAGTTCTGATGGAAAGGTAGAGACCTATAAGGCAAGGCTAGTAGCGAAAGGGTTTCGCCAAAGGCAAGGAATCGACTATGAGGAGACTTTCTCGCCTGTTGCCATGCTTAAATCAGTTAGGATTTTACTAGCAATAGCTGCATACTATGATTATGAGATTTGGCAGATGGATGTCAAAACAGCTTTTCTCAATGGATACATTGAAGAAAACATTTTCATGGAATAACCTAAGGGATTTGAATCCCAAGATGGTTCCAAGGTATGCAAGCTAAAGCGATCCATTTATGGGTTGAAACAAGCTTCGAGGAGTTGGAACATCCGTTTTGATGAAGCCATTAAATCCTTTGGTTTTATCAAAAATGAGGATGAGCCATGTGTATATAAGAAGGTTAGTGACAGTGCTATCACTTTCCTTGTCTTATATGTGGATGATATACTATTGATGGGTAATGACACAGGTATGTTGACAACTATAAAGGTATGGTTGTCAAATACATTCTCCATAAAAGACTTAGGGGAGGCAACCTATATTCTTGGGATTCACATCTATAGAGATAGAGCGAAAAAAATAATTGGTTTATCCCAAAGTCTATACTTGGAAAAGGTGTTAAAGAGGTTTAACATGCTTGATTCCAAGAGAGGATTGTTACCAGTGAGGCATGGTATCCACCTTTCTAAAGAGATGTCTCCAAAGACACCTGAAGAAAGAGATAAGATGGCCAGGATTCCATATGCTTCGGCTATTGAAAGTTTAATGTATGCAATCTTGTGTACTAGGCCGGATATCGCATATGCTGTTAGTTTGACTAGCAGGTATCAATCTAATCCGTGTTTGGAACATCGATAGTATCAAGAATATCCTTAAGTACTTGAGAAGAACTAAGGATTTATTCTTGATTTATGGAGGTGGAGACTTGCAATTGGATGGTTATACTGATTCTGATTTCTAATCAGATATCGATGATAGAAAGTCTACCTCTGGATATGTGTTCATTTGTAATGGAGGTGCGATCGGTTGGAAGAGTTCCAACAGAGCACGCATCGCAGATTCCACTACGTAGGTCGAGTATATTCTGCATCGATGTCGCAAAGGAAGCTATTTGGATAAAGAAGTTCGTGACAGAACTTACAGTAGTTCCTTCCATTGAGTCAATAGTTCCACTACACTGTGACAACAATGGAGCAGTCATACAGGCTAAGGAACTAAGGTCTCACCCAAAATCCAAACACATAGAAAGGCACTACCACATTATCAGATATATAGTTGGGCAAGGCGATATAGCCATGCAGAAAAATAACATCAGCTGAAAAACCCAGCTGATCCATTCACTAAGCCTATGTCACAGACTCAGTTAGACCGACATCTTGAGAAGATAGGTCTAAGATATTGTAATGAATGGCTCTAGTGCTAGTGGGAGATTGTTAGTAGTATGCCCTAGAGAATATCATTTAGTATGTATCTTGTACATATTTTTATTAATAAAAGGCATTTCCACTTTTCCGTTTACATAATATATTTATGTGTAATAGAAAAGGTCCATTGATATTTTGTTAGAAATATTATTCTTAAGTTGTTAAGAATATGAGTGATAATATTTCTAGCACAAAGTATCATAAATAGGTTCACAATCGAGGATACTTCATAATAAGGACATGACTTATCCAGAAAGATTATATTCATGTTTGTTCCCAAGTTATTTATATGAGATATAAATAAGATGGAATGGTGAGTCTCATGCCATATAACAAACATGATAGGCACTTATAAATGATAAGTAGGCCGAACCAGTGACACTTATGACAAGCACATGGAGTTTGCACTTGTCAATGTTTTGTCATAAATCATATCAGTGCATATAATCTTTAGACCTGAGATAGCACAATTATCTTGTATATAGGTAGTTTGAGTTTGATACTGCTTTCATACTTGTACTATGTATGGGTATATGGGCATGTGTTGGCTCCTACTAGTTATATATGGAGGTAGGTGTTGATCAAGATGGAATCTGTTCCTCTAAGTAAATAGAGATAAAATCCTATGTTCATTTAATTGTTCTTGATGTTTCAAGTTCTGGCCAGACAGATAGATTTATTCGTAAAAGAGTTTCTGATGAGAAAATCTTTTAATCAAGAACTGGAATTAAAAGAGAACATAATATTCATAGCAAATGGAGTTTGACATAAAACATGACTCCAGCTTGAGTTGGGATTTTGTAACAGAGAGATTCTAGTGCATGGTAACATATGATTATAGGTTCATATAAGGTAAACCTTATTACTAATTGGGTGGCCATGGCATGCTATGCTAGGTGTTAACCATGGTCTATGAGGTTCATAAAATGATTTAGAGAAATCATTTATGGTAAGAAAGAGTTCTGATGATATTAAGAGTTGATATCATGTCTCATTGCCAATTAGTGATGAGCCTAGTAAGTTACACACATACACAAGTTATCACCTATTTAAATATGATTTAACTAATTAATTAAAGAGTTTAATTGATTAATTAAATAGTTTTGGTTTGCAATTAAATTGCAAAGTCCCTAGCATAACTTAAAACCAAATCTAGATTATTGGATGTGTAGTATAAATTAAATTTATATTTAAAGTGTTTAAATATGAATTTAATTGATGAGAAATTAATTAATAGAGATTAATTAATTAATTTATATTTGATATAAATTAATTAGAAGAAAAAAATAATTATTTTGGGTTAAGAACTCAAAATTAAGACACAGGGGCATTTTAATCATTTCACAGTGTGACACGTGACACCATGAGATGGTGACACATGGGATTACACATAAGCTTGCCAAATGTTTTTTTTTTTAATCATGTAAGATGATTAAAATCAAGATTAAATATAGGTTTGACACTTGGCACAATGTGATTGGGTCACTTAAACCTAGAGCTAATCAAAGGGTGACATGTGACAAGGGTTTAATGTGTTAACCTAGCTATTTAAGTGTGGTTATGAAAAGAAAAAATAACCAGCAGCCACTCCTCTCCTTTGTCACGCCACTTTGAGGGTTTTCATCTATTCTTCTTCATCTCTCATCAATTCAAAGAGATTAGCCATCAATCTCTTGAATTAAGAACGCTAGAAATTGTTTCTAGTGTCCTGTTTACATCTTTAATCTCTTAAAAAGCAGAACTTGAATTTCTAATTAACAGAAAAGGCTTTAGAAGCTGTTCAAGGGCTGCCGTAGATGTTCTTGGTGTGGACAAGCTAGAGGAACAACATCTGGTGTCCTGAAGACGAATCTCAAAGGCGTAGACACGCTGCAGTGCATCAAGAGGTTAGTGTAATCGTTCTTGATTTAATCTAGGGTTCTAAAATTAATCTGATTAATTTTAAAATCTTAAATGGCAAATACAGATCCAAAAACATATTAAAAGATTTTTAATATGTTGTTTATCATTGAAATCAAATAGATAAAAATAAATCTTGCATGGTGCATGTGACCCTAGGTGAAAATTTTTGAATTCAATGGTATAAACTTGTGTTTTTCACGCTACTGTTCCTTCAACCGGGTCCTGAATGCAGTCTTAGGCACATTTGCATCCTTTACCCTTAGCTGATGATACCCTGATCTGAGATCAATCTTGGAACATACACCTGCTCCCTTCAATTGATAAAAAAGATCATCAATTCTGGGTAATGGATGCTTATTCTTCACAGTCACTTTATTTAACTGCCGGTAGTCAATGCATAACCTCAAAGTCCCATCCTTCTTCTTTATAAACAGCACCGGAGCTCCCCACGGTGTCACTTTAGGGCGTATGAACCCCTTATCCAGTAACTCCTGTAATTAGATTTTTAGCTCCTTCAATTCAGTGGATGTCATCCTATAAGGAGCAATGGAGATTGGTGTTGTTCCCGATAGTACTTCAATAGCGAATTCTACTTCCCTTTCTGGTGGCAAACCAGGTAATTCTTTAGAGAAGATATCGAGGAAATCACTTACAGTAGGTATGTCACACAGTTCAAGCTTAGCTTGCCTAGTATCAACCACATGTGCCAAATAGGCTTCACAGCCTTTTCTCATCAACTTTCTTCTAGCAGTGGCTGAGATGACATTAGACAGAAAATCTTTCCTTTCCCCCATAACTATTATCTCATCATCTTTAGGAGTTTTCAGTGTAATCCTCTTCAATTTACAATCCATTATTGCCTGATAACGTGACAACCAATCCATTCTCAAGATCACGTCAAACTAGTGGAAGGGCAATTCAATTAGGTCTGTCGAGAACTCATACCCCTGAACCCTCAACGGGCAACATTTACACACTCTATTTACCACCACACTATGGCCTAATGGGTTAGTGACTATAATATCTTAGTCACTTTCCTCTACTTGAATTCCCCTTTCCACGAGTAGCTTAATGCAAATATATGAGTGCGTTGATCCTGGATCTACTAATGCATGCATAGGTATGTCATAGAAAGAGAACATACCCTGAAAGACATCTGGAGCATCCTGCTCCTCTTGAGCCCTCATGGCATATGCCCTAGCTGGTGCCCTTACCTTTGGCCTCTCAGCGGACTCTGATGCTGGCCTCTGTGAAGTACCAGTTGCCTTAGATTTACTCGGCCTTCTACCCCTTTGAGCTATACGGGTAGGTCTGTCTGCTTGTACTGGAGCAGTTATAGCAGTCCTCCTTAGGCAATCTCTGATCTGGTGCTCAATAGGCCCACACTGGAAGCATCCCTAGTCACTCACCAACATTCACCTTTGTGCCACTTATGACAATGTGGACACGCTGAAGAGGCTGCTGGGACTGGTCCCCTATACACCATCCCTGAAGAGCTGCCCACTAATGGTGTGGACTGGCATTTCCTCAGTGTGAACTGAGATTTGGGCATCTGGGACTGGCCCTAATCTGGTGTCTGACTAGAACCTTGAGCAGGAGGACCTTTGAACTTCTTACTAGCTGCAGAGGATGAACTGGACTGACCCAGACCTCTCTTTTATTGTTTATCTCTTCTGCTCAGCACATTTATTCTAACCCTTTCCACTTTTAGTGCAACTTCAACTAACTGAGCAAAGTATGTGATCCTCAAAGCCGTAATAATCAATTTAATGTTATCATTCAACCCCTCTTCAAATCTTCTGCACCTCTCAGCTTTTGTGGGAACTATCTCTCCTCCATATCGGCTCAGTCTGACAAATTCTCTTTCATATTTTGATACTGACAGCTGTCTCTGCCTCAGACTAATGAATTCCTTTCTCCTCTCTTCCAAATACACATTACTGACATACTTCTTTCTAAACTCTGTGAGGAAAAATTCCCATGTTATCTGGTCTGGTTGCACCTCCCTGGATACTGTGTCCCACCACTGATAAGCATTTTCCTGAAGTAGGGACACAGTACCCTCCAGGTTCTATTCTGGGGTGCAGTGAAGTTGTCTCAGTATCCTTGCAGTTCTATCTAGCTAATTTTCAGCCGTCATGGGCTCATCTTCTTTCTTACCCAGGAAATTCCTAGCCCCATATTTTCTTAACTTCTTCAAATGGGACTTCTGTGGTAGTGGTGGAGGTTGTGGCTGTGGTTGTGGTATAGCCCCAGTCATCTGCCTGAATAATTCGGTCATTTGCTGAAATAAGGCCTGCTGAGGCTAAACAGGTATCTCTTGTACTGGTGGAGTAGGTTCTCCCTTGTCTCTAGCTTCGACCATGGGTGGAGCATGACATGACTCTCCACCTCTTACTCAATGGCTCTATGCGATGTCGGGTCCATATCCTAACCAAAATAATAAAAAACAAGCAGATCTGCATTAGTGTCACCTCAACTCTTTAAAATGCAATGCATGATATGTACTCTATGTAAACCCAGAAACACCTAAACCGTGCTTTGATACCACTAAATGTGACACCCCTTACCCGTCTACAGTATAGATGAGCAAAGTATGTCACACTTGGTGCCGGAGCGCCTTAACTTATCTTCTTACATTCCTAATTATCACATTTTAGTTTATTAAATTGGGATCTAATTATTTTTTTCGGAGAAACTGACAGAGTTTTACCTAATTTATTAATAATTTTGACGATTTCCCACCTGATAAAAAGCTCAATACTATAATCTCAAAGGCATAAATTTTTCATAATCCTAACATTTTAGATCATTTATTTTTTGTTCACAATTTTTATTCATACATAACAAATAAAATTGGTACTCATTCATAAATGAAATACAAAATTTTCATTAATTTACATAATTACAAATAATTACATAAGTCCATAATTTATAAAACAAAATAAATATCTAACACAAAATACAAATTACAAATTCTTTGATGAAGCCTAATGGTCCTACCCAAAATGCCTAGTTTCGGCCAAGGTGAAATAAGGAGGAAGATGAAGTAATTTTAATTTAATTTTTCCCTTTTTGGCTTTTTATAGTGGGCTTGTCTAATTGTAATTGGTGGAAATTTATTTAATTGTATCATGGTGACTCATGCTTATATCATAATTGAATTTTAAATTTCATTTTATTTTCTTTTTCTTTCTTCTTTCTTTAACTTATTTTTAATTAATTTTCATCAATATTTATTCATATTTCATATCATGAATCTCAATTACATAAATGGATAAGTTGGTCAAAAATCATCTTTGAAGGTGAAATGACCAAAATGCCCTTCATTTATCTTATCGTGTTAAAATTGTCTGTACTGATTTACAAAATTTCTTGGCATTCTATTGTCATTTAAGCCTCAATAACTCTTCACTGGAGTCCCAAAAATTATTTCATAAGGTTTCCCATGAGTCTAAGGTCGCTAGTTGTCTTCACAGCCACTTCTCGTTAGGGTTATCCATCGCCGGAGCTTCGGCTCATTTAACCTTATCACATTTCATCTCTTAAAATTTTCCTTAATTTTTCGTATCAGTATTTAAGTTATTTATGACTCTTCACTCTAGTTTAAATATAGTTCTAGACATTATGGCTGTCTGGACAGACATTAGTTACTGGAACAGTAGAATGTATGGACTATCTAAAGTGAGGGCGTTAAAGCTCTTCCACTCTAATAAAAATTTTATCCTCGAAATTTACCTGATGCAAACAGTTGAGGGAACTACTGCCTCATCGTCTTTTCGCTCTCCCAGGTTGCCTTTTCAGTGTTATGGTGTCTCCAAAGTACTTTCACCAGTGGAATCTGCTTGTTCCTCAATTCTTTCTCTTTCCAAGCTAGAATCCTTATTGGTTCTTCTTCATATGTCAAGTGTGGTTGTATTTCAATCTCTTCCATGGAGATGTCATGTGAAGGGCCTGGTCTGTACCTTCTCAGCATAGACACATGAAACACACTATGGATCTTATCCACCTCTGGTGGTAAAGCTAGCTTATAGGCCACTAGACCCACACGCTCAATGACTTCATATGGGCTTGTAACACCCCCATATTAAGTAGTCTATACATTCTACTGTTTTGATGACTAGTGTCTGTCCGGATAGTCAGGATGTCTAGAACTATATCTGTGTTATCTAGAAAAACCCTAAATAAAAATTAATAGCAATTACATGAAAGTGAAATGGAAATAAAGAAAACAAGGCATAATAGGTTAAATGAACCGAGGTCACAGCAATGGGTGACTGAACCGAGAAGTGACTGCGAGCTCAATCGTTACCCTAATTTCGTGTGAGACACCATGACACCTCAAGCCTAAGGAAAATTGTAAAGTTAATGGTAATGTGAAAACCACAAAAAAGAATAGAGAACAAGCTCAAATAATTGAATCAGAGTTCAGGAAGCAATCTAGTGTTGTTGGAAAAACTGATCAGATCGAAAAAGGGCAATATGGTCAATTCACCCTTAGATGTGACTCTTGGCCTAAATGTCCATTAAAATGTGTGAGATTAAAATAATGAAAAATACTTAAAAATATAGAGAAGTGTAAGGAATAGAAAATGAAAGAAAAGATATTTCAATTTTTTTTATGGAATTATGACCTCACCATGAAGTAACCATAACCTAATAAAAATTATAATGTTAAATTATGAAAAAATTGGGATAATTATGATATAAAATATGACTAAAATTAAAAAGTCAAAACTCATCTTTTTCCCCAAATACTTGCCGTCTCTCTCTCTCTCTCCCTCCCAAATTCTCTCAAAATCCTCCATTGAAGCATTTAATAAGCTTCACAAATCCTAGTTTCCTTCCATAAATTTTCTAATTCTCAACCTTAAAACATGATTTTTTATCTTGATAAAAAGATTTGGAACAAGAAGGAGAAGAAGAAGTGAAGATTGGGAAGCTTGGAGTAAGCATAAGAGGTTAGTTCAAATTCAACCTTCTTTCTCCATTAATTTTTGAATTTAGGTTGAGAATTGCTAGAATTAATTCAAAAATTAAAGAATTAGTGTACTAAGGGAACCTTAGGGATTTCGGCAGCCATGGGAATTAAGGGGAATTGATGTATTTTAATTCAATTAACCATGTATACAAGCTCAAATAAGTAGGTAGATATGATTAGTATACTTTAATTGCATAAATTGTAATAATTAAAAATTTAGAGTTCTTGGTAATTAGAGTTTTTGTGTAAAATTGGAGACTTTAAGAATTGATGACCAATTGGTATTGTTGATGCTCAATTTGATCAATTGGGGTGTTCATAAGTGCAAAATTGATAATTGGAATTGAAAGGAATTGTGAATGTGATGAGGTTGAAATTCTGGCAGCTTGACCTTTGGCCACTTAAAAGGCTATAAGTTGAATTATGTTGCTCCAATTGGTGTGAATTCAATTGGAGATAAAAATAGAGTCATAATGCAACATTTTTCATGTAGAAACCTTGCCCAAAAATTGACCCCAAGTTGACCTAAAGTCTACTTGAATATGGAATTAGTATCTTGTTACTGGGCATAATTGACCAAATGAATAGTATATGTTCAAATGGTCATAACTTTGTGTAGATAGGTCCAAATGACCTGATTTTTTAACCATTGGAAAGCTTGGACATAGTAGAACAACTTTCATAAAGAATACAAACTCAAATTTTGGCTATAACCTAGTCAAATTGCTAACTAAATTTAGGTCACCAAAACTGCCAGAACCTTAATTTGCCCAGAAAATCTGGAAATGACTAATCCTGCTAGTTATGGTAAAAATGACATAAATTGAGTTACAAAACTCCAAATAGAGTGATTCAAAAAGAGAATTAAACTAGATACATTAAGGAACAACTTTGATGAAGAAAGTTTAGCCAAATTGCCACTGTAGATTAGTCCAACGGAATAGTGAACTATGGAGACAAAAACTGAAATTCTGGAATTTAATCCTAATAAGCCTTGAATTATAATTGGTAACAAATACCAACAAAATTGAAACTCAAAATGTGGTAGAACCATGTGTTTAGAAATTGTATACATATTAATTATGAAAAAGTCAATATTTTGAATAAATAGTAAAGTGAATAATAACCATAAATACAACTAACGTAAAGGACTCAAACCTTATATGTCTTTATGGATAAATTAAGTATATAAGAATTTAATTGTTGGATTATTTATTAGAAATAAGTTGAATGGATATTGAAACACTCTAATTATATGTTTCAATAGAAAAGGAGCCCTCTAAGGAAGAAGGAAAAATTGGACCAACTCAAGACTAGTTAAGAGGTTTGTGTACAACAACTAACTCCTTTTTTGTTTTCAAATTGAATTTTGAATTGAATGACTTGTGAAATTAATTTATGGCCTTATTTATATTGAATACTTTGATTGACAAAAATTATGTGTTGTTAGCCCAATTTCGGGAAATTATTTGAAATGAAATAAGAATGTGAATTGATAAATATTTTTTACGCTTGGAAAATTATTGAAATGGTTTGAAACCAAAGTGTCATAACTATATGTTTGAATTCCTCACTATCTTGCCTAGTGGGACGAATTAGATTTTTATTCCCTCTCCGGCTGAAGTGTTGAGGTGTGTGCCAGTTAAGGATGAATTGAATGAGTACTCATATATTTGTGCTAGCTAGCTTTGGTATTCCCCATTAGCCTTTGGTTATTGGGACGAATTGGAAAATTGTGTCATGATTAAGCTGTGTGACTTTTTAGAATTTTGTTTCATGATTGATGGAATGAAATTTGTTTCTATTATTAAGTGATTATTGGCTTTAGAAATAAAGCATGATTTTATATGTGTTAATAATTCAATTGATTTAGTTTAAAAAAATTATGATTTATTGGTTGTGTAAATTATTATTTTCTTAAAGTTGTACACCACTGAGTTTTTAGCTCAGCAATAGCTTTTATTTGCTGTCATAGGTAAAGAGATAGATAAAGCAGTAGAGTAGGCGGCTAGTGACGCGAAGTAATCGTTATTTTGGAGTCATTACTAGGTATATAGAATATACCCTTGTAAATATTTCTTTTAATGTATATGTATCTGTGTGTGTGTGTACATACTTGACTTGAGCAGTTGTACAAAACTTTTAAAATTTTATTTTGATCAATGTAAATATTTGTAATGTAAGCCAGTTATTTCTTATTAATGAAATCTTGAGCTTCTTTTGAAATTTTTTTTTATAATAAATTGCCTGAAATTGTGTTGATTGAGAATGGATTGTGATGAGTTTAAATGGAGTTGTGGTTTAAATGTATATTGGGAGTGTTTTAACAGGTTTTAAAGAACTGTTTTCTCCATTTACAAACGGAACTCTATCAAAATTTTCGTAAAAATTTTAGAAATTCTGGAAAGATCAAAATTTATTACCATGATATAAACCCCAATAAAAGTTCTTTAATGATAATTATCTTCTCTTTTTACCTTGAAGGAAATTGAAATTGTTTAAAATCCCTTATAATATATTTATTGGATTATCGGTAGGCGAAGTTCAATAGTTCATTGGATATATTACAGGATCATGTCATGCCTTATGTAAGGGTAACGTGTGACATGTTTTAGTGGTATCAGAGCTAGTTTTCAAAGCATGCTTTGAATTGTGAATTTGAGTATTTTTCTTTATAAGTACAACTACTCAATGTCATTGTTTGATACATATGGTGCATTACATTATAAATATGAATTGACGGAGGGAAATCTCCTTTTGTTGTTTATTCAGGAGATAGAATATTCTCTAAGTGAACATGGAAGAAGGAGATTGCTCAGTTGAGCAATTAGTTGAGGCTGAGGCACAAGGGGAAGCCCCAGCTCTTCAGAATGCTAGTGGGTCAGCTACACCAGCTACTCCTATGCAGCAAT
The DNA here is from genome assembly GCF_030052815.1 of Hevea brasiliensis. NCBI lineage: Eukaryota > Viridiplantae > Streptophyta > Magnoliopsida > Malpighiales > Euphorbiaceae > Hevea > Hevea brasiliensis. Next base: position 47,492,720 of record NC_079509.1, read on the forward strand.
TCCCTGCACAGTTTGCTCAATAAATGGCTGCTTTGTTCCAATAAATGGCTGGAAACATGCCAACCCAAGCCCCAACTCAAGCACCAGTAGTGCAACCACAGCCTCCAACCAGGCAGTATGACAAGCTGATAAAATATGGGGCTACTGAGTTTAAGGGAACAGTGGACCCACTGGAGGCAGAGCAGTGGATTGAAAGAATGGAGAGAGTATTTAAGAAGCTGCACTACACAGAAGAACTAAAGTTTGAGTACTCAATCTCACTACTACAGGGGGATGCATATGATTGGTGAAAAACTATCCCCTATAGTTTGGTGGAACCCCCGGTGTTGACATGGGATGACTTCCTTAAAGAGTTCAGACAGAAATACGTCCTAGAAACCTATGTGGACATGAAACTGTAGGAATTCTTAAGTCTGAAATAGGGGAGCGGAACAGTGGCCGAGTATGAAAGGGAATTTTTTTGCCTGAGCCACTATGCTGGGAGCTTACTCACTACCAGTAGAGAAAGATATAAATGGTTTGAGGCTAGATTGAAGCCTAGTTTGAGAATGCAAGTGGTCAGATTCCAGCATGATAATTTTTCTGAACTGATTTCTCAAGCTCTAGAGTTAGAAAGGATAGAATCAAAAAGGGCACTCGTGAAAGAGAAGACAGAAAAAGAGAAGAGTGAGAAATCAGTGGATCAGAGTTTCAGTGGTAATACTGGTAATAGGAAGAACTTCGGGGGACATAGTAGAAAAAAATCTGGTAGGGGAAGATTTTCGGGACAGAGATCACCTCGATTTGGTTAGCAGACGACTAGGAGTTCTGTCCCTCCCCATCCATGTGAGACATGTGGTAAGAACCACGGAGGGGTATGTTAAAAAGCCACCAGAGCCTGCTTTAATTGTGGTGGTACAAGATATTTTGTAAAGGATTGTACTAGTCCTCGCAGATCTGGGCCACCCACCACCATTGAAGGGTTAGTCCAAGGTTCTGCTAAAAGAGGTTCATAGCCAACTAGTAGAGGCAGAGGCGGTAGGTAGGCGTACCTCGAGCGATCGAGATCTGATTAATCGATCGAGCAAGGTAGTGCTCTAGCCAAAGTATATACCATACGGCAGAGAAAAGAGGTAAAAACATATGATATTGTAGCTGGTACATTTTCTATCTTTGAACAAGATGTGTATGTGCTATTTGATCCCAAATCTACTTATTCTTATGTTAGTGCAAGCATTACTTGTTTTACTATTGTCCCTTATGTGAAAATGGATTTTGAGGTGCTAGTAACTAGTCCATTAGGACAGAAGGTTAGGGTAAACATAATGTATAAGGATTGTCCTTTGGTGATCCAAGGACATACTTTTCTATCTGATTTGATAGAAATGCCCGTAAGAGATTATGAAATCATCTTGGGCATGGATTGGTTAGCCACGCATCATTCTATGATTGACTGTAGACTTAAGACAGTCACTTTTGGTCTCCCTCAGTATGGTGATGTGGTAATACATGGGGAGAGGCAGTTATTGCCATCAATTCTCCTTTCAGCTGCACTTATTAAGAAAATGATTCGAAAGGGGTGTGAAGCATATTTGGCCCACGTGATAGACACCCAAGTAGGGAGTCCAGCATTGAGGGACATTCCTATAGCATGTGACTTTTCGAATGTGTTTTCTGAAGAATTACCAGGGTTACCTCTAGAAAGAGAAGTGCCGTTTGAAATAGAGGTTATGCCTGGTGTGGACCCAATCTCCATCACTCCGTATAGAATAGCACCAGTTGAATTAAAAGAGCTGATATAGTTACAAGAGTTGCTTGACAAGGGCTTCATCCACGCCAGTGTGTCACCTTGGGGAGCGCCAGTGTTGTTTGTTAAGAAGAAAGATGGTACTCTCCATCTGTGTATCGACTACAGGCAGTTGAATAAGGTAACAATAAAGAATAGATATCCATTGCCCCGCATAGATGATTTATTTGACCAGTTGAAGGGTGCAGCTGTATTCTCCAAAATTAATTTAAGATCGGGCTATTATTAGTTGAAGGTGCAAGAGCAGAGCATTCCAAAAACTACTTTTAGAACTTGATATGGCCACTATGAGTTTCTGATTATGCCATTTAGGTTAACCAATACTCCGGCTGCTTTTATGGACCTGATGAACACTATCTTCAGGCCATATTTAGATCAGTTTGTTGTGGTATTCATCGATGACATCTTGGTGTATTCGAAGAGTGCAGAGGAGCATGATAAACACCTAAGGATTATGCTACAAACCTTAAGGGAGAAATAGTTGTAGGCCAAGCTATCGAAGTGTGAATTGTGGCTGAAGAAACTTGCTTTTTTAGGGCACATTGTATTAGCTGAAGGAATTTAAGGTAGATCCCAACAAAGTTGAAGCTATCCTTAATTGGAAACCACCTAGAAATGTTACAGAAGTCCACAGTTTTCTGGGTTTAGCTGGTTACTACCACCGTTTTGTGAAGGGATTCTCTATGTTAGCATCTCCAATGACCAAGCTTTTTCGAAAAGATGTAAAATTTTAGTGGACTGATAAGTGCCAGCACAGCTTTGATGAGTTGAAGAAATGTTTAACTGAAGCTCCAATCCTGACTTTACCTATCCCGGGTAAAGAGTACACTGTATACAGTGATGCTTCCCATAATAGGCTAGGTTGTGCACTAATGCAAGACCAAAATGTTATTGCTTATGCATCACGTCAGCTAAAACTCCATGAGAGAAACTACCCTACACATGACTTGGAGCTAGCAGCTATAGTATTTTCTCTGAAGATCTGGAGACACTATTTATATGGGGAGAAATGCTATATCTACACAGATCACAAGACTTTGAAGTATTTGGGCACACAGAAAGAGCTAAATTTGAGACAAAGGTGGTGGCTAGAATCGATTAAAGACTATGAGTGTTTAATAGATTATTAACCAGGGAAAGCAAATGTGGTGGCTGATGCTTTAAGTCGTAAGACTATGGCTAGTTTAAGAGTTTCTCCTTTGTCCATGGTACATGAGTTGAGGGCATTGTATGCTAATCTGGAGATAGATAATGAGGGACAGATAATAGCCACCTGGCAAGTGAAGCCATTGCTAACTGAACAGATAAAAATAACAGCATTGAATGATGAAGAGTATGTAAAATTGATGGAGGAAGCTCAGGATGGCAAGAAACATGGATTTTCAGTGAATGATGATGGCTTACTGTTACACCAGGGCAGAGTATGCATTCCAAATGATGTGGAATTGAGGCAAATCATTATGAAGGAAGCACATGACTCTCCTTTTGCTATGCACCCTGGTGGGACTAAAATGTATAGAACGGTAAAAGAGCACTATTGGAGGATGGATATGAAGAAGGACATAGCGGAGTATGTACCTAAATGCCTAACTTATCAGTAAATAAAGGCAGAACAATAAGTGACAGTTGGTTTGCTACAGCCATTGCCAGTTTTTAAGTGGAAGTAGGAAAGAATCATAATGGATTTTGTAATGGGACTTTCTAGAACACAGAAGAAGCATGATGCAGTATGGGTCATTGTGGATAGATTGACCAAATCTGCTCACTTTCTGCTAGTGAAGATGGACTATGGTTTAGACAGATTGGCTAAATTGTACATTGATGAGATAATGAGACTTCATGGAGTGCCAGTATCGACTGTGTCAGACAGAGATCTAAGGTTCACTTTTAGATTCTGGGATAGTTTGCAAAAAGCCCTAGGAACTAGATTGAACTTCAGTCCGGCATTCCATCCACAGACAGATGGCCAGTTTGAGAGGGTGATTCAGATCTTGGAGGTTATGCTACAGGCTTGTGTGATTGAATTTGAAGATGGTTGGGATACACACTTGCCTTTGATTGAGTTTGCTTACAATAATAGCTATCAAGCAAGCATTGGGATGCCTCCATATGAAGCTTTGTATGGCAGAAAGTGCAGAACTCCTTTGTTCTGGGATGAAGTGGGTAAAAGGAAATTGATTGGCCCAGAAATTATCCAATAGACAGAGGAAAAGGTTAAACTTATCAGAGATAGCCTCAAGGCTGCATTAGACCATCAAAAGTCCTATATTGATCTGAAAAGAAGGGATATTGAGTTTGCAGTGGGTGATAAGGTATTCCTCAAAGTTTCCCCTTGGAAGAAAATTATGAGATTTGGCAGAAAGGGGAAATTGAGTCCTCACTTTATTAGACCATATGAGATTCTGGAAAGAGTGGGTCCTTTGGCATGTAGACTGTCACTACCTCCAGAGTTAGAAAAGATACATAATGTCTTCCATGTGTCTATGTTGAGGAGGTACAAATCAGACCCCTTTCACATTCTACATGTTGAGGAGATTGAAGTAAATCCATACCCCACTTATGAGGAAGAGCCTATAGAGATTCTGGCAAATGGGGTGAAGCAGCTGAGGAACAAGCAGATACCACTGGTTAAGGTGTTGTGGAACCATCATTTAGGCTAGGAGGCTACTTGGGAGCGTGAGGAGGACATGACAAGACAGCACCCACAGCTGTTTAAAGACTAAAACCATGTAAAATTTCGAGACAAAATTATTTAAAGGGGGGGGGGGGAGAATTGCAATACCCCCATATTAAGTAGTCTATATATTCTACTATTCCGATGACTACTGTCTGTCTGGACAGTCAGGTTGTCTAGAACTATATCTGTATTATCTAGAAAAACCCTAAATAAAAATTAATAGCAATTACATGAAGGTGAAATGGAAATAAAGAAAACAAGGCATAATGGGTTAAAAGAGCTAAGGTCATAGCGATGGGTGACCTAACCGGGAAGTGACTGCAAGCTTAGTCACTACCCGAATTTCATGTGGGACACCATGACACCTCAAGCCTAAGGAAAATTGCGAAGTTAATAGTAATGTAAAAACCACAGAAAAGAATAAAAAACAAGCTCAAATAATTGAATCAGAGTTCAAAAAGCAATCTAGTGCTGTTGGAAAAACTAATCAGACCGAAAAATGGCAATATGGTCAATTCACCCTTAGATGTGACTCTTGGCCTAAATGTCCATTAAAATGTGTGAGATTAAAATAATGAAAAATACTTAAAAATATAGAGAAGTGTAAGGAATAGAAAATGAAAAAAAAAAGAAATTTCAATTTTTTTATGGAATTATGACCTCACCATGAAGTAACCATGAACTAATAAAAATTATAATTTTAAATTATGAAAAAATTGGGATAATTATGATATAAAATATGACTAAAATTAAAAAGTCAAAACTCATCTTCTTCCCCAAATACTTGCTCTCTCTCTCTCTCTCTCTCTCTCTCTCTCTCTCTCTCCCCCAAATTCTCTCAAAATCCTCCATTGAAGCATTTAACAAGCTTCACAAATCCTAGCTTTCTTCCATAAATTTTCTAATTCTCAACCTTAAAACTTAATTTTTGATCTTGATAAAAAGATTTGAGACAAGAAGGAGAAGAAGAAGTGAAGATTGGGAAGCTTGGAGTTAGCATAAGTGGTTAGTTCAAATTCAACCTTCTTTCTCTATTAATTCTTGAATTTAGGTTGAAAATTGCTAGAATTAATTCAAAAATTAAAGAATTAGTGTACTAAGGGAACCTTAGGCATTTTGGTACCATGGGAATTAAGGGAAATTGATGTATTTTAATTCAATTAACCAAGTATACAAGCTCAAATAAATAGGTAGATATGATTGGTATACTTTAATTGCATGAATTGTAACAATTGAAAATTTAGGATTCTTGGTAATTAGATTTTTGGTGTAAAATAGGGAATTTTTGAGAATTTATGACTAATTGGTATTATTGATGCTCAATTTGGTCAATTAGGGTGTTTATAAGTGCAAAATTGATAATTGGAATTGAAAGGAATTGTGAATGTGATGAGGTTGAAATTCTGGCAGCTTGACCTTTTTCCACTTAAAAGGCTATAAGTTGAATTATGTTGCTCCAATTGGTGTGAGTCCAATTGCAAATAAAAATAGAGTCATAATGCAACATTTTTCATGTAGAAACCTTGCCCAAAAGTTGACCCCAAGTTGACCTAAAGTGTACTTGAATCCAGAATTAGTACCCTGTTACTGGGCAGAATTGACCAAATGAATAGTACATGTTCAAATGGTCATAACTTTATGTAGAGAGTCCAAATGACCTGATTTTTAAACCATTGAAAAGCTTAGAAATAGTAGAACAACTTTTATGAAGAACATAAACTCAAATTTTGGCCATAACCTAGCCAAATTGCTAACCAAAGTTAGGTCACCAAAACTACCAGAACCTTAATTTGCCCAAAAAATCTGGAAATGACCAATCCGGCCAGTTATGGTAAAAATGGCATAAGTTGAGATAAAAAAAAACTCCAAATAGAGTGATTCAAAAAGGAAATTAAACTAGACACATTAAGGAACAACTTTGATGAAGAAAGTTTAGCCAAATTTCTACTGTAAATTAGTCCAATAGAACAGTGAACTATGGAGACAAAAACTGAAATTCTAGAATTTAACCCTAATAAGCCTTGAATTACAATTGGTAACAAATACCAACAAAATTGAAACTCAAAATGTTGTAGAACAATGTGTTTAAAAATTGTATATCTATTAATTATGAAAAAGTCAACATTTTGAATAAATAGTAAAGTGAATAGTAACCACAAATACACCTAATGCAAATGACTCAAACCTTATAAGTCTTTATGGGTAAATTAAGTATATAAAAATTTAATTGTTGGATTATTTATTAGAAATAAGTTGAATGGATATTGAAACACTCTAATTATGTATTTCAGTGAAAAAGGAGCCCTCCAAGGAAGGAGGAAAAATTGGACCAAGTCAAGACTAATTAAGAGCTTTGTGCATAACAATTAACTCCTTTTTTATTTTCAAATTGAATTTTGAATTGAATGACTTGTGAAATTACTTTACGGCCTTATTTATATTGAATACTTTGATTGATAAAAATTATGTATTATTAGCCTAATTTCGGGAAATTATTTGAAATGAAATAAGAATGTGAATTGATGAATATTTTTAACGGTTGGAAAATTGTTGAAATGGTTTGAAACCACAGTGTCATGACTATATCTTTGAATTCCTCACTATTTTGCTTAGTGGGACGAATTGGATTTGTATTCTCTCTCTGGTTGAAGTGTTGAGGCGTGTGCCAGTTGAGAACGAATTGAATGAGTACTGATATATTTGTGCTAGCTAGCCTTGCTATTCCCATTAGCCTTTGGTAATTGGGACGAATTGGAAAATCGTGTCATGATTAAACTGTGTGACTTTTTAGAATTTTGTTTCATGATTGATGGAATGAAATTTGTTTTTATTATTAAGTGATTTACTAGCTTTAGAAATAAAGCATGATTTTATATGTGTTAATAATTCAATTGATTTAGTTTAAAAAAAAATTGTGATTTATTGATTGTGTAAATTATTATTTTCTTAAAGTTGTACACTACTGAGTTTTTAGCTCAGTGATATCTTTTATTTGTTGTCGCAAGTAAAGAGATAGATAAAGCAGTAGAGTAGGTGGCTAGTGACGTGAAGTAATCGTTATTTTGGAGTCATTACCTAGTATATAGAATATACTCTTGTAAATATTTCTTTTAATGTATATGTATCTATGTGTATGTACATACTTGACTTGAGCAGTTGTATAAAACCTTTAGAATTTTATTTTGATCAATGTAAATATTTGTAATGTAAGCCAATTATTTCTTATTAATGAAATCTTGAGCTTCTTTTGAAATTTTTTTTATAATAAATTGCCTGAATTTGTGTTGATTGTGAATGGATTGTAATGAGTTTAAATGGAGTTGTGGTTTAAATGTATATTGGGAGTGTTTTAACAGGTTTTGAAGAACTGTTTTCTCCATTTACAAATGAAACTATGTCAAAATTTCCGTAAAAATTTTAAAAATTCCGAAAAGATCAAAATTTATTACCATGATATAAACCCCAATAAAAGTTCTTTAATAATGATTATCTTCTCTTTTTACCTTGAAGGAAATTGAAATTGTTTAAAATTCCTTGTAATATATTTATTGGATTATCGGTAGGCAAAGTTCAGTAATTCATTGGATATATTACGGGATCATGTCATGCCTTATGTAAGGATAAGGTGTGACAAGGCTAATGAACCTAGGGCTTAACTTACCCTTTCTCCCAAACCTTAACACCTTCTTCCATGGTGATACTTTGAGAAACACCTTGTCGCCAACTTCATATTCTATATCTTTTCTCTTTAAATCAGCATAAGACTTCTATCTATCTGAGGTAACTTTCAAATTGGCTTTTATCAACTTCACCTTTTCTTCGATTTATTTCACTAGGTCTGGTCCCACAAGCTTATCTTTACCCAATTCAGTCCAGCACAACAGTGTTCTGCACTTCCTCCCATACAATGCCTCATATGAAGCCATATGCTACTCTGGTAGCTATTGTTATAAGCAAATTCTACTAGTGGGAGGTATCTGTCCCAACTTCCATCAAACTCAATAACACTACTCTTCAGCATATTCTCAAGCACCTACCACATATTTCATTTTATTACTATTATTTCAATTTAATATTTATACTAATTCAATGAGTTTTAAGTTTTACCTGAATCACTTGTTCCGACTGTCCATCCGTTTGAGGATGAAAAGCCGTGCTAAAATAGAGTTGTGTGCCCAAGGCTTCTCGCAACTTTTTTCAAAATCTAGATGTGAACCTTGGGTCTCTATCAGATATGATGGGAAGTGGGATTCCATGCAGTCTAACTATCTCACTGATATACAATTCTGCTAGCTTCTCCAGTGAGTAGTCAGTTCTAACTGGCAGAATATGAGCTAACTTGGTTAATCTATCTATTATCATCTATACTGCATCATGTTTCTTCTGGGTGAGTGGTAGACCCCTAACGAAATCCATAGTGACCTGGTCCCATTTCCATTCAGGTATGCTTATGGGCTATAACAAACCTGATAGAACTTGGTGTTCTGCTTTAACTTGCTGACATGTCAAGCATCTAGTTACATAGTCAGTGATGTCCTACTTCATACCAGGCCACCAGTAATGAGGCTTCAAATTATGATACATTTTAGTACTTCTTGGGTGCATAGCATAAACACTATAGTGTGCTTCTTTCAGAATGCTTTTCTTCAATTCCCCATCATCTAGTACTCACATTCTTCCTTTAATGTACAAACACCCATCTGCTTTCACCTCATATTCTGTCATCTTCCCTTCTGTGATTCTGCCCATATAATCATTAACTTCTCATCTACCTTTTGCCCATCTTGTATCTGTTGTAGCAAGTTTGGCTTTACTTGCAACTCAGCCAAAATAGCTCCATCATGAGCTAAGGACAAATGGGCATGCAATGATCTCAATGCTGCAATAGACTTTCTGCTCAAGGCATCAGCAACTACATTTGTCCTCTTAGGATTGTAGTCTATTACACAATCATAGTCCTTCAAGAACTCAATCCATTATCTCTGTCTAAGGTTGAGCTCCTTCTGGGTTGGCAAGTACTTCAGACTTTTGTGGCCTGTGTATATATAGCACTTTTCACCATACAAGTAGTGCCTCCATATCTTCAATGCGAAGATGATTGCTGCTAACTCCAGATCATGGGTGGGGCAGTTCTTTTCATGTGGCCTTAGCTACCTGGAATCATAGGCTACCACTTTCCCCTCTTGCATTAGAACACACCCTAGCCCATTATGGAAAGCATCACTGTATACTACAAAGTCTTTTCCCGACACTGGCTATATTAATATTGGTGCCTCTGTCAACATAACTTTTAATCTCTCAAAACTGGCTTGACACTTGTCATTCCAGTCGAATTTTACATTCTTATGCAGCAACTTAGTTAGTAGAGCAGCTATTAGAGAAAACCCCTTCACAAACCTTTTGTAATACCCAACTAGCCCTAAGAAACTTCTGATTTCAGTTGCATTTCTGGGAGGTTTCCATTACAACACTGCTTCAATCTTCTTGGGATCCACTCTAATCCCATAAGCTAATACTATGTGTCTAAGAAATGCAATCTCATTCAACTAGAAGTCACGCTTGGACAACTTAGCATACAGTTTCTTCTCTCTCAATGTTTATAGAATAATTCTCAATTGCTCATCATGCTCCTCTTTATTCTTGGAATACACCAGAATATCATCAATAAAGACCATTACAAATTGATCTAAGTATGGATGGAAGTTACGATTCATAAGGTCTATGAAAGCTACTGGTACATTTGTCAAACCAAACGATATCACCAGGAATTCATAGTACCTATACTGAGTCCTGAATGCAGTTTGAGGCACATCTGCATCCTTTACCCTTAGCTGATGATACCCTGATCTGAGATCAATTTTGGAAAATACACCTGCTCCCTTCAATTGATCAAACAGATCATCAATTTTGGGTAATGGGTATTTATTCTTCACAGTCACTTTATTTTACTGTTGGTAATTAATGCATAACCTCAAAGTCCTATCCTTCTTCTTAACAAATAGCACTGAAGCTCCCTACGGTGACACACTAGGGTGTATGAACCCCTTATCCAGTAACTCTTGCAATTGGATTTTTAGCTGCTCCTTCAATTCAATGGATGTCATCCTATAAGGAGCAATGGAGATTGGTACTGTTCCCGGTAGTACTTCAATAGTGAATTCTACTTCCCTTTCTGGTGGCAAACCAAGTAATTCTTCAGGGAAGACATCGGGGAAATCACTTATAGTAGGTATGTCACACAGGTCAAGCTTAGTTTGCCTAGTATCAATTAGGTGTGCCAAATAGGCTTCATAGCCTTTTCTCATCAACTTACTTACAACAGTGGCTGAGATGACATTAGACAGAAAATCTGTCATTTTCCCCACAACTGTTATCTCATCATCTTCAGGAGTTTTTAGTGTAATCCTTTTCAATCTATAATCCATTATTGCCTGATGATGTGACAACCAATCCATTCTCAAGATAATGTCAAACTCGTGGAAGGGCAATTCAATTAGGTCTACCGAGAACTTATACCCCTGAATCCTTAACGGGTAACCTTTATACACTCTATTTACCAACACACTGTGGCCTAATGGGTTAGTGACTAGAATATCTTGATCACTTTACTCTACTTGAATTCCCCTTTCCATGGGTAGCTTAATGCAAATATATGAGTGCGATGATCCTGGATCTACTAATGCATGCACAGGTATGTCATAGAGAGAGAACATACCCCGGATGACATTGGAGCATCCTGCTCCTCCTGAGCCCTCATGGCATATGCCCTAGCTGGTTCCCTTGCCTTTGGCCTCTCAGCGAACTCTGATGCCGGCCTCTGTGAAGTACCAGCTGTCTTAGATTTACCCGGCCTTCGACCCCTTTGAGCTATAGGGGCAGGTCTGTCTGCTTGTAGTGAAGCAGCTGTAGCAGTTCTCCTTGCGCAATCTCTGATCTGGTGCTCAATAGACCCACACTGGAAGCATCCCCCAGTCACTCGCCAACATTCACCTTTGTGCCACTTATGACAATGTGGACACGCTGAAGAGGCTGCTGGGACTGGTCCCCTATACACCATCCCTGAAGAGTTGCTCACTGATGGTGTGGACTAGCCTCTCCTCGGTGTGCACTAAGATCTGGGCCTTTGGGACTAGTACTGACCTATTGTTTGATTAGAACCCTAAGTAGGAGGACCTCTGAACTTCTTTCTTGGTGCAGAGGATGAACTGGTCTGACCCGGACCTCTCTTCTGTTGTCTATCTCTTCTGCTCTGCTCATTTATTCTAACCCTTTCCACTTTCAGTGCAGCTTCAACTAATTGAGCAAAGTATGTGATCCTTAAAGCCATAATAAGCAATTTAATGTTATCATTCAACCTCTCTTTGAATCTTCTGCACCTCTCAGCTTCTGTGGGAACTATCTCTCTTCCATATCGGCTCAGTCTGACAAATTCTCTTTCATATTCTAATACTGACAGCTGTCTCTGCCTCAGACTAATGAATTCCCTTCTTCTCTCTTCCAAATACACATTACTGACATACTTCTTTCTAAACTCTATGAGGAAAAATTCCCATGTGATCTGGTCTGGTTGTACCTCCCTGGATACTGTGTCCCATCACTGATAAGCATCATCCTGAAGCAGGGACATAACACCCTCCAGGTTCTATTTTGGGGTGCAGTAAAGTTGTCTCAGTATCCTTTTCATTCTGTCTAGCCAATTTTCACCTGTCATGGGGTCATCTTCCTTCTTACCTAGGAAATCCACAGCCCCATATTTTCTTAACTTCTCCAAATGGGACTTCTGTGGTAGTGGTGGAGGTTGTGGCTGTGGTTGTGGTGTAGCCCTAGTCATTTGCTTGAAGAATTCGGTCATTTGCTGAAACAAGGCCTGCTGAGGCTGAACACCTCTTGTACTGGTGGAGCAGGTTTTCCCCTACCTTCAGCTTTAACTATGGGTGGAGCATGTGTCACACCTTACCCCTCTGTAAGGTATAACATGATCCCATAGAATACTTAATGAACTATCGAACTTCACCTACTGATAACTCATTAAGTACCCTACAAGGGATTTTAAAACAATTTTCTTACATTTTGGAAGTGGTGAGTATATTGGTAGGAATTAAAAACCATTTATTCAAAGTTTAAATACTAATAAAAATTTTTGTCCATTTTAATTTTGCCGCAAATTTTATAAAAATTTTGACATAGTTCCATTTGTATTTGGAGAAAACAGTTCTTCAAATACCTAAAAAAAACACTTCTAATAATTTTCTCAACTCCCAACCTCCAATAAATCTCAAATCAACTCATTTCAATTCACTTCAAAATAATTCCACAGTCCAAATCAAAATTTATCATCTCAAAATATTTAATAACATCATTCACAAGGCATAAAGTATGAAATTCACATGTACAAATATTAATTTATAGAAGGAAATCCAAAAATAATATTATTACAATTTATTTTTAGAACTGCTCAACTTTACATTGATACGTGCAACATTTCTATATTTACATCAAAATTAACTATGAGGGTATAAAATAATACCCGTACAAAAAGACCGGTGTAGTCCTCAATTCAATAGCAGCTCACTCTGCTGCTTTCTCCTTACTCTTATCTGCGACAGCAAAATAAGCTATCGCTGAGTATAAAAATACTCAGTAGTGCACAATAAAAATTTAAAATACAATACATAAATCATTCATTGCCAAAATACAATATAAATATTTCTCAGTCACATTTCACAATTATCAAAACTCAGAATAACACAATTTAGTCAAATAATTTAATAAACACAGTGTTGTCAAAATTATACATAACTTAAGCCATGACACAAAATTTTCAATCAATGCCGTGTTGTACACCACGACAAAGCAATCTACAACCTTACTAATCGAAATCAATGAGGGAGGTGGCTAGCTAGCTAATGAGTACTCATCCGATCTCAACCTCAACTGGCAAGCCAAAGAGGGAGGAAAATGAACGATCTCAACCCCATAAATGGAGGAGGAATAATGTGATACTGTCATGCTAAGTGTGAACACAAAATCAATTCAAAATAATTTATTCAAATAATTTATGAGAAATCTGGTCAATTTTCAAAGTCATATTCACAATTATAAATGGCAACACAATTCATAATTAACTAAAAAAAAATCAAATTTTCAAGAATCATATATTTAAACAAAAATTAATGTGCACTGACCTGACGTGAGTCGCCTCTAGGCCTTGACTCAGTCTCTCCAAGTTTCCAAGTCTTTTTTAGCTGAAACACACAGTTTCATAGTGTTTCAGTACCATAACTTAGCATAAATCCAAAAATAAATTTAACTTCACTTTTACCTAGCTTTAATGTGCTAAATTCGACGTTCTCGAAATTTTTGTATTTCGGGTTACTATTCACTATACTATTCAAGTCAAATTGTTGACTTTCTAAGGCTTAATAGGTATGGGAACTCCAACTTCACCCACATACCACATTTTGGTCATTAAATTTGTTGGTTTTGGTCATTTTCTCAAAGCTCAAGTCCTTTAGGCAAAATTGTCAAATTTTCAGTTTTGGTGTCCCAAGTTGCATTGTTCCATTGGTAATTTTACTGTTGGAATTTGGCAAAACTTCCTTCACAAAAAATGTTCCTTATTGTCTTAAGTTTATTTTCATTTTTGAATCACCCCAATTGGAGTTTTTTAGCTCAAGTTATGGCCATTTGAACCATGGCTGTCGGATTAGAAACAACCCAGATTTTCTGGGCAATTTTGGTGCTGGCAGTTTTGGGTCACCAAATTGGGGTGGCCAAATGACTTGGTTGCTGGCAGAATTTGGGTTTGTGTTCTTCATGAAAGTTTTAGTTCTATATCTCATCTAACCACTGGTAAAATTTCAGGTCATTTGGACCTGCCTAGCTCGAGTTATGACCAAATGAACAAACACTATTCATTTGGTCAGTTTGTACAGGGCAGCCTGCACTTTTCCAACTTTGGTCAATTTGTTCACTAGGTTTTGGTCACTTTTTGGGCATGGTTCCTGAATGAAAATTGTGTCATTTTATGTCTATTTTGATCCCCAATTGGTCCCATATCAATTGGACTTGTAAAATTTCATTTTTTGTCCTTCAAAGTTGACTTGGTCATGCTGCCAGCAACATGACCACACTCCCTCCGAATTTAGTTTTAATTCCAATCATTCCAACACAACTCATTTGGTCATAAATGACCAATTTTCACTTCACAATAGGTCAAAGACACCATTTACTCATTTCTTACATTTTTGGTTCATAAACCCTAAGTCCCAAAACCCTAACTTACTAAATTGTTGTATTTAACTACATTTAATGCTTTTAACTATAATCACTAAGTTAATTGGGGTTTATATACTCATTCAAATCCATCAAACTATGCAAATCATACTCCCCTTCAAGATGGCTGAAATTTCAGTAATGGTCCCTCACAATTTTTTTCTTTTCATTTTAAGCATATTACAAGCTAATTCAAACTAAAAACACAACAATCAAATCTCAAACTTTCAAATTGATATACTTACCTCAACTTTAATACCAAATCTTCAATTTTTCTCCTCCTGTCTTCTTTCTTTCTTGTTAAATTTCTTTCTCAAGGGAAGGGAATAAGGTTTTATGAAGTGATTATGAAAAAAATTGGGATTTGGTAAGGGTTTCAAAGCTTGAAGACAAGCTTTGATGGAAGAATTTCCATGGAGAATAAGGGAGAGAGTGAGGCGGCAAGTTTGGGTAAGGAAGATGGATTTAATTTTTTTTTCTTTTCTTTTCTTTTATCTATTTTAGCTTATGGAAGACCCCAAAAAAAATCTAATTAATTAAATATTAATTATAACATTTATGGCATCATGCATGATGTCATGCTTGATGTCATCTCCCTAAACCTTTTTCATTTTCTTTTTTTTTTATTAGTTCTTTAATTTAATTCTTGATTCTGAAATTTTCTTTTCTCCGATTTTATTTGACAGTTAGGTCAGGAGTCAGCTCTTGGGGTCAATTGACCAAACTGCCCCTCGCCGGTTCATCCCAGTTTGCAAATAATTCAATATTTCTTCTGGCTCCCTGACCTAATTATTTGACTGACTTAACAGTCCTTTTTCGTGATTTCTCTTTTCCACTGTGTTCATAAGGGTCCTAAGGACCGCAGCGTCACATTTTACGGTTCGAAATTTGAGTTTAAAATGACTTCGCAATCGTTCCCGAGAAGGTCACCCATCGCTGTGACTCTCGGCTCGTTTAACTTCTTATATTCC
Source organism: Hevea brasiliensis (assembly GCF_030052815.1). Classification (NCBI taxonomy): domain Eukaryota; kingdom Viridiplantae; phylum Streptophyta; class Magnoliopsida; order Malpighiales; family Euphorbiaceae; genus Hevea; species Hevea brasiliensis. The sequence goes on from NC_079509.1 coordinate 47,508,429, forward strand.
GTTTTTCTTATTTATACTTAACTAATTGGAAATTACTAATTATTTGTATTTATGGCTTCTCTAGTTGTCTTAAGTGTGGTTCTAATCCCCTTAATTATCCGGACCGACACCGGTCACCGGAATAGTGAAATCTACCAGGCTATGCAAACGGGGGTGTTACAATTCTCCCCCCCCTCCCCTTAAAATAAATTTTGTCTCGAAATTTTACCTGGTATCAATCTTAGAACAGCTATGGGTGCTGTCTCCTCATGTCCTCCTCTCGTTTTCAAGTAGCTTCTTGGCCCGAATGATGGTTCCACAGCACTTTTACCAATGGTATCTGCTTGTTCCGTAACTGCTTCACCTCATAAGCCAGAATCTTTATGGGTTCTTCCTCATATGTGAGGTCTAGATTTACTTCAATTTCTTCTACTTGTAGTACATGAGATGGATCTGATCGATACCTCCTCAACATAGACACATGGAAGACATTATGTATCTTCTCCAACTCTGGAAGTAGTGCCAACCGATATGCCAAAAGACCCACTCTTTCTAGAACCTCATATAGCCCGATAAAACGAGGACTTAGTTTCCCCTCTCTGCCAAATCTCATAATTCTCTTCCAAGGAGAAACCTTGAGGAAAACTTTCTCACCCACTGCATACTCAATATCTCTTATTTTCAAATTAATATAGGACTTCTGACGGTCTGATGCAGTCTTAAATCGATCTCTGATTACCCTGATCTTCTCCTCAGTTTGCTGAACAATTTCGGGTCCAATCATCTTTCTTTCGCCCACGTCATCCCAACACAACGGGGTTCTACATTTTCTGCCATACAAAGCTTCATATGGAGGCATCCTAATGCTTGATTGGTAGCTGTTGTTGTAAGCAAACTCAATCAAAGGCAAGTGTGTATCCCAACTACCCTCAAACTCAATCACACAAGCCAGTAGCATGTCCTCCAAGATCTGAATTACCCTCTCAGACTGGCCATCTGTCTGTGGGTGGAATGTAGTACTGAAGTTCAATCTAGTTCCAAGGGCTCTCTGAAGACTACCCCAGAATCTATAAGTGAATCTAGGATCTCTATCTGATACAATGGATACTAGCACTCCATGCAGCCTCACAATCTCATCGATGTACAACCTGGCCAATCTGTCTAAACTGTAGTCCATTCGGACTGGCAGAAAATGAGCAGACTTAGTCAGTCTATCGACAATGACCCATACTGCATCATGACTCTTCTGTGTCTTTGGAAGTCCCATCATAAAGTCCATAGTTATTCTTTCCCATTTCCATTCTGGCACTGACAGTGGATGTAACAACCCAGTGGGTACTTGATGCTCTGCCTTTACTTGCTGACAAGCTAGGCATTTGGATATGAACTCTGCCACATCTCTTTTCATACCCATCCACTAGTAATGCTCCTTTAGCCCTCTATACATTTTTGTACCACCAGGGTGCATGGAAAAATGAGACTCATGTGCTTCTTTCAAAATGATCTGCCTCAAATCAATATCATTAGGGACACACATTCTGACCTAATATAGCAATAGACCGTCATCTCTAATTGAGAATTCTGGTTTCTTGCCCTGCTGAACTTCTTCTAATAACTTCTGATACCTTTCATCATTACGGCGACCATTACGATCGATCAATCAACACTGGCTGTACATGCCATGCAACTGCTGTCTGCCCATCATCATTAATCTCTAAGCTGGCATGCAGTGACCTTAACTCATGCACCAAAGACAAAGGAGTAAACCGTAGACTTGCCATAGTCTTGCGACTTAGGGCGTCAGCCACAACATTAGCTTTCCCTGGCTGATAGTCTATCAGACAATCATAGTCTTTTATCAACTCTAACCATCTCCTCTGTCTCAAATTCAACTCTTTCTGGGTGCCCAAATACTTCAAACTCTTATGATCCGTGTAGATGTAGCACTTCTCCCCATACAAATAATGTCTCCAGATCTTAAGAGCAAACACAATAGCTGTAAGCTCTAAGTCATGTGTCGGATAATTCCTCTCATGCGGTTTTAGCTGGCGTGATGCATAGGCAATGACATTTCGATCTTGCATCAATACACAGCCTAACCCATTATGAGAAGCATCGCTGTAAACTGTATATTCTTTACCCGATGTAGGTAAAGTCAGGACTGGAGCCTCTGTCAAACATCTTTTCAATTCATCAAAACTTTACTGGCCTTTATCCGTCCATTGAAATTTCACATCCTTTCTAAGCAACTTGGTCAATGGAGACGCCAACATGGAGAATCCCTTCACAAATCGACGGTAGTATCCAGATAAACCCAGAAAACTGCGAATCTCTGTGACATTTCTGGGTGGCTTCCAATTAAGGACAGCTTCAATCTTGCTAGGATCTACCCTAATACCCTCTGCTGATACTATGTGCCCCAAAAAGGATATCTCCTTCAGCCAAAATTCACACTTTGACAGTTTGGCATATAGCTGTTTCTCCCTCAAAGTTTGCAATACAATCCGCAGATGTCTATCATGCTCTTCTGCATTCCTCGAATAGACTAATATATCATCAATAAATACCACAACAAACTAGTCGAGGTATGGTCTGAAGATAGTGTTCATCAAATCCATAAAAGCAGTCGGAGCATTAGTTAACCCGAATGGCATGACCAAGAACTCATAATGGCCATAGCGGGTTCTGAAGGCAGTTTTAGGAATACTCTGCTCTTGTACTCTTAACTGATAATAACCTGATCTCAGGTCAATTTTGGAGAACACAGTTGCACCTCTCAACTGATCAAATAAGTCATCAATGCGGGGCAATGGGTATCTGTTCTTTATTGTCACCTTATTCAACTGCCGATAGTCAATGCATAACTGAAGGGTGCCATCTTTCTTTTTTACAAACAACACTGGCACTCCCCAAGATGACACACTAGGGCGGATAAAGCCCTTGTCAATCAATTCTTGCAATTGCACTTTCAACTCCTTCAATTCTGCAGGTGCCATTCTGTATGGTGTTATGGAGATTGGTTCCACACCAGGCATAACATCAATTTCAAACTGCACTTCTATTTCTGGAGGTAATCCTAGCAATTCATCAGGAAATACATCCAGAAAGTCACATACAGTAGGAATGTCCTTCAGTGCTGGACTCCCCACTTGGGTGTCTATCACATGTGCCAAGTACGCCTCACACCCTTTCCTAATCATTTTTTTGGCCAGTGCAGCTGAAATGATGTTTGAAGGCAATAATTGCCTCTCCCCGTGTATTACTACATCACCATACTAAGGAAGACCAAAAGTGACTGTCTTCAGTCTATAGTCAATCATAGCGTGATGCCTGGCTAACCAATCCATGCCCAAGATAATGTCATAATCTCTGAAGGGCATTTCAATTAAATCAGATAGAAAAGTGTGTCCTTGGATCACCAAAGGACAGTCCCTATATAGCTTATTTACCCTGACCTCCTGGCCTAATGGACTAGTTACTAGCACATCATAGTCCATTGGTACACACTGAATAGCAGTAGAACACATCACACTAGCACTAACATACGAATGTGTGGAGCCAGGATCAAATAACACATATACATCTTGGTCAAGGATGGAAAAATTACCAGCTACAACGTCTGATGTTTCAGCCTCCTCCCTCTGACGCATGGTATATACTCTGACTGGTGCGCCACTGGGTACTGGCTGGTTAATGGTGCTTTGACTTCCAGGAGTGTTACTAGGACCCCTACCTCTGCCTCTACCTCTAGTGGCTGACTGTGACCCTTTAGGTGCAGAGACTTGGGCTGATCCTTCAGATGTAGTAAAAGGTCCAAACTGGAGCGGACTAGTGCAATTCTTAGCGAAATGTCCGCTCCCTCTGAAGGAACGGAAGCGTGAAAAACACAAGATTATACCATTGAATTCAAAAATTTTCACCTAGGGTCACATGCACCATGCAAGATTTATTTTTATCTATTTGATTTCAATGATAAACAACATATTAAAACTCTTTTAATATGTTTTTGGATCTGTATTTGCCATTTAAGATTTTAAAATTAATCAGATTAATTTTAGAACCCTAGATTAAATCAAGAACGATTACACTAACCTCTTGATGTCTTTGCGTGTCTGCGCCTTTGAGATTCGTCTTGAGGACACGGATGTTGTCCCTCTAGCTTGTCCACACCAAGAACACCTATGGCAGCCCTTGAACAGCTTCTAAAGCCTTTTCTATTAATTAGAAATTCAAGTTCTGCCTTTTAAGAGATTAGAGATGTAAACAGGACACTAGAAACAATTTCTAGTGTTCTTAATTCAAGAGATTGATGGCTAATCTCTTTGAATTGATGAGAGATGAAGAGAAATAGCTGAAGAGGCTCAAAGTGGCGTGACAATTGAGAGGAGAGGCTGCTGGTTATGTTTTCCTTTCATAACCACACTTAAATAGCTAGGTTAACACATTAAACCCTAGCCACATGTCACCTTTTGATTAGCTCTAGGTTTAAGTGACCCAATCACATTGTGCCAAGTGTCAAACCTATATTTAATCTTGATTTTAATCATCTTACATGATTAAAAATATTTGGCAAGCTTATGTGTTATGCCATGTGTCACCATCTCATGGTGCCACGTGTCACACTGCAAAATGACCAAAATGCCCCTGTGTCTTAATTTTGAGTTCTTAACCCAAAATAATTATTTTCTTCTTCTAATTAATTTATATCAAATATAAATTAATTAATTAATCTCTATTAATTAATTTCTCATTAATTAAATTCATATTTAAACACTTTAAATATAAATTTAACTTATATTATACATCCAATAATCTAGATTTGGTTTCAAGTCATGCTAGGGACTTTGCAATCTAATTGCAAACCAAACCTATTTAATTAATCAATTAAACTCTTTAATTAATTAATTAAATCATATTTAAATAGGTGATAACTTGTGTATGTGTGTGACTTACTAGGCTCATCACTAATTGGCAATGAGACATGATATCAACTCTTAATATCATCAGAACTCTTTCTTACCATAAAAGATTTCTCTAAATCATTTTATGAACCTCATAGACCATGGTTAACACCTAGCATAGCATGCCATGGCCACCCAATTAGTAATAAGGTTTACCTTAAATGAACCTATAATCATATGTTACCATGCACTAGAATCTCTCATTACAAAATCCCAACTCAATTGGAGTCATGGTTTATGTCAAACTCCATTTGCTATGAATATTATGTTCTCTTTTAATTCCAGTTCTTGATTAAAAGATTTTCTCATCGAAACTCTTTTACGAATAAATCTATCTGTCTGGCCAGAACTTGAAACATCAAGAACAATTAAATGAACATAGGATTTTAACTCTATTTACTTAGAGGCAGATTCCATCTTGATCAACACCTACCTCCATATATAACTAGCAGGAGCCAACACATGCCCATATACCCATACATAGTACAAGTATGAAAGCGATATCAAACTCAAACTACCTATATACAAGATAAGCTGTGCTATCTCGGTCTAAAGATTATATGCATCGATATGATTTATGACAAAACATTGACAAGAGTAAACTCCATGTGCTTGTCATAAGTGTCACTGTTCGACCTACTTATCATTTGTAAGTGCCTATCATGTTTGTTATATGGCATGAGACTCACCATTCCATCTTATTTATATCTCATATAAATAACTTGGGAACAAACATGAATACAATCTTTCTGGATAAGTCATGTCCTTATTATGAAGTATCCTCGATTGTGAACCTATTTATGATACTTTGTGCTAGAAATATTGTCACTCATATTCTGAACAACTTAAGAATAATATTTCTAACAAAATATCAATGGACCTTTTCTATTACACATATATATATTATGTAAGCGGAAAAGTGGAAATGCCTTTTATTAATAAAATTATGTACAAGATACATACTAAATGATATGCTCTAGGGCATACTACTAACAATCTCCCACTAGCACTAGAGCCATTCATTACAATACCTTAGACCCATCTTCTCAAGATGCGGTCTAATCGAACTTGTGACAAAAGCTTAGTGAATGGATCACCTGGATTTTTGGTGATGTTATTTTTCTGCATGGCTATATCGCCTTGCCCAACTATATCTCTGATAATGTGATAGTGCCTTTCTATGTGTTTGGATTTTGGGTGAGACCTTGGTTCCTTAGCCTGTATGACTGCTCCATTGTTGTCACAGTGTAATGGAACTGCGACTCAATGGAAGGAACTCTTGTAAGTTACATCACGAACTTCTTCATCCAAAGCGACTTCTTTTGCGGCATCGATGCGACAATATACTCGACCTCGATGAGTGGAATCTGCGATCGTGCTCTATTTGGAACTCTTCCAATTGCGCACCTCCATTACAAATGAACACATATCCAGTAGACTTTCTATCATCGATATCCGATTGGAAATCGAATCGGTATAACCATCCAATTGCAAGTCTCCACCTCCATAAATCAAGAATAAATCCTTAATTCTTCTCAAGTACTTAAGGATATTCTTGTGACTATCGATGTTCCAAACTGGATTGGATTGATACTGCTAGTCAAACTAACGACATATGCGATATCAGGCCTAGTACACAACATTGCATACATTAAACTTCCAATAGCCAAGCATATGAATCACGGCCATCTTATCTCTTTCTTGGTGTCTTTGGAGACATCTCTTTAGAAAGGTGGATACCATATCTCACTGGTAACAATCCTCTCTTGGAATCAAGCATGTTAAACCTCTTTAACACCTTTTCCAAGTATAGATTTTGGGATAAACCAATTATTCTTTCGATCTATCTCTATAGATGCGAATCCCAAGAATATAGGTTGCCTCCCTAAGTCTTTCATGGAGAATGTATTTGACAACCATACCTTTATAGTCGTCAACATACTGTATCATTACCTATCAACGATTATGTCATCCACATATAAGACAAGGAAAGTGATAGCCTTTGTCACTAACCTTCTTATATACACATGGCTCATCCTCATTTTTGATAAAACCAAAGGATTTAATGGCTTCATCAAAGCGGATGTTCCAACTCCTCGAAGCTTGTTTCAACCCATAAATGGATTGCTTTAGCTTGCATACTTTGGAACCATCTTGGGATTCAAATCCCTAGGTTGTTCCATGAAAATGTTTTCTTCAATGTATCCATTGAGAAAACTGCTTTTGACATCCATCCGCCAAATCTCATAATCATAGTATGCACTATTGCTAATAAAATCCTAATTGATTTAAGCATGGCAACAAAGTAGAAAGTCTCCTCATAGTCTATTCCTTGCCTTTGGCGAAACCCTTTCGCTACTAGCCTTGCCTTATAGGTCTCTACCTTTCCATTAGAACCAATTTTCTTCTTGAAAACCCATTTGTTCCCTATAGGTACAATACCTTGGTGGGTCAACAAGATCCCAAACTTGATTCTTATACATGGAATCAATCTCGATTTCATAGCATCAATCCATTTTGAAGAGTCTATATCCGATATAGCTTCTTCATAGGTAAGTGGATCATCTCCATGATCTACTTCTTCATGAGTAGACAACTCTTGTTCTTCTTCATGAAGAAAACCATATCTCACCGGGTGGGTGAGATACCTGGTTGTTCTACGAGGAACAGTGTAGATGTTTCATCAATGGGTATAGGTTGACTAGATGGATCTATATCCATCCGATGCATTGGTTGGTCGAATTCTCCAATTCTAACTCTATTTGCCTTCCTTTGCCTCCTTCTTGGACAAATTGTTGTTCAAGAAATGTGGCATCTCTACTTATCACAACTTTTGTGAAGTAGGCAAATAAAATAATATCCAAAACTATCTTTCGATATCCAACAAATCGACCTTTTTACGATCCGGTCTCCAATTTATCGGTGTTGACTTTTTGATATAATTTGGACAACCCCAAATCTTAACATGCTTAAGACTTGGTTTTCTTCCATGCCATATCTCATAAGGTGTGGAAGAAAGCGATTTTGATGGAATCCTATTCGAATATATAAAGTGATTCTAATGCAAATCTCCAAAAGGAGATTGGCATATCGATATAGCTCATCATACTACGTACCATATCCAATAGGGTACGATTTCTCCTTCAGATACACCATTCACCGTGTGGCGTTCTGGAGGAGTCACCGAGAAACAATGCCATGCTCTCTCAAGTATTCATCAAATTCAAGACTCAAATATTCACCTCCACGATCCGATCAAGAGCTTTAATACTCTTTCTGTTTGATTTTCTACTTGATTTAAATTCTTTGAACTTTTCAAAAGATTCATGTTTGTATTTCATCAAATACAAATACCCAAACCTTGATTTATCATCAGGAAAGGTAATAAAATAATGAAAACCCCTTCTAGCCATTTCTTTAAACGGACCACATACATCACTATGTATTAGTTCCAAAATATTTTTAGCTCTTAGCCCTTGTCCAACAAAGGGTAATCTAGTCATTTTTGCCTTGAAGGCAAGATTCACAAGTTGGAGTAGGCTCAGAGCCCAATGAGGATAAAATCCCCATTTTCTCCAATTTTGTAATCCTATCTTCTGCAACATGACATAACCTTAAGTGCCAAATATATTTTGAACTTGAGTTGGTTTTCACCATGGCATTGGATTCATTTAGATTGCTTTACTCGCCGTGGAAACACTTTCTTACTGACAATGGAAACACTTTCCTGTTGGTAATGGAAACACTTTCCTGTTGGCAGTGGAGACACTTTCCTTTGCCTTTATCAGCTTTAGTCTTCCTTTTCTGTTTAGCTATTTTCTTGGAAGGACCAGGAATCTGAGGTTTCTTTTTCTTGTTGCCCTTCTTCTTGTTGGACTTTCCAGCAGAAGAAGATGTAACCAAAGCTACCTCTTTTCCTTTATTGCACAACATATTCTTTTGGGCAATAACCAGCATGTTGAGTAATTCACTAAGGTGCATTCTGTTTAGTCATATGGAAATTTATCACAAAATTCCCAAAAGACTCGGGAAGGGTGAAGGATCAAATCCGTTTGTAGTTGGAAATCCATGTTGAAGTCAAGATGTTCCAACTGCTCAATCAGCCGAATCATCTTGTGGACATGATCCCCAACATTCTGTCCCTCAGAGATCTTCATGCGGAACAACTGCCTAGATATCTCATACCTAGCATTCCTACTGTGCTCACCATACAACTCTTGTAGGTGAAGGAGGATCTCACTCACACTCTGCATGTTCTCATGTTGCTTCTGTAACTCATTACTCATAGAAGCAAGCATGTAACACTTAGCTCTCATATTATGCTCCTTCCACTTGTCCAAAGTTTCATGTTCCTCTTGTGTGGCCTCTGGAGGTAAGGGACCAGGAACATTTGAATCTAGAACATATCCTATATGTTCAAGGTTCAAGACAAGTTTCAAATTTCTTAGCCAATCAGACAGATTAGGTCCTGTCAACCTATTGCGATCAAGTATGCTTGCAAGGATATTGGATGGTGGTGGTTGTTCTGTGCTCATTATTATCAGAAAATTAATTGCAGAAATAACCAGATTAATTAGTAAATGTATCATGTAATTAACCAAATATGATTATGGTCTTTTAATCAAATTAGTCCTCCCACTAACTTAGCGAATCCTACACTTCCAAAGTAGAAAACGGAAATCCTAGTTGGATGGATTTCTAGTGGGTGATTGAATTCTTATAATTCTATTGATCATCCTCAGGTACATCCATTATTGGAATTACAATAAACTATAAGTGAGCAACTCCTTGCCCATCACATCTCATGTGAGGTTCAATCCTTTTGCTAGCCCCTAATGCTCAAAATCTCAGGTACATCCAATATTGACTTATCTTGCATTAGTTAAGTTGATCCCATTGAGCCAGTAATTATGCAAATAATTTTAATGTCCTCAGGTACATCCAATATTGGCCACCAAACCATTTACATATTTACAACATCTCATGCTTAACAATTATTCTTAAGAAAATCTCTTAAATTAATTGCATCTCATGCAACTATTTAAAATTTCTTAAAATAATTGCCCCAATGGAGGGCTTATGTTATAATTACTTTAATTATAGCATTTCCAACTTAATCATTTGTTTGGAAGATTTTATAGCCATCCTAATTACTATTAAGGTCTCACTTTGCACATTATCCATTTAGCATGCGTATATCATATAATTGCATACATTCCCATACATCTCATGCATTCATGGATAAGCAGTAAATATGGTATGATCATGGACTTTCTAAGGGATTCAATTCTGAGCCACCAAGAATTGAATCGGGGCATTCCTAGGTGCATTTCATTCATTCATTTTACAAGAGTTGCTGAAGGAGTACATAATCAACACTTGATATTGAATTCCTCCCACTTTGGTCCCACCAATGCTCTTGACCTCCTTGAACTTCTTGCAATCCAATATTACATAGTAATCCTTGGCATACCAAGGCGAATTTACAAGAACTTAAATAAATGAAATTACAACCCAAAAATTATTACAAACTTAATAATACATGCCCAAAATAAATTAAAATAAATTAATTAATTTACAAGCCCAAAGAAACATAAAAGAAATAAATCCAATCACATTGGTCTTTTATAGTCCATGATCATCCATCATGCATATCACTATTTAACAATTAAATAAAACATACATACTTAAATTAAATTGAATATCTCATATTCAACTTAAAAATCCAGATTTGAATATGATTCAAATAAATTTAAAAATTCAGATTTGAATCTCATTCAAACAAATTTAAAAATTCAGATTTGAATCACATTCAAACAACTTCAAAAATTCAGATTTGAATCACATTCAAACATTTTTAAAAAATCATATTTGAATCACATTCAAATATTTCTTAAAAAATCAGATCTGAATTTTATTGAATCAATTTTAAAAAATCAGATTTAAATATGATTCAAACAACTTTAAAAATTCAGATTTGAATCACATTCAACCAACTTTTAAAATTCAGATTTGAATCACATTCAAACAATTTTTAAAATTCTGATTTGAATCATAATTTAATTGTGTGATTAAAACAACTAATTAAACACTTTAATTAGTCAAAGAATAGGCCTTAGATCATACAACAATTGCAGAATTAAAAACCAAACCTTGAACCACCCAAGGAACCATTGTTGCCGCCACCAATGGTGGCTTCACCATGTGTGACGCCACATCTCATGATCCAACCAGCAATGAATCTCTTGATCTCATGATCAAACACACAATTAAATTATATAATCAACAATCTAAATGGAAAATATAGTGGCTCTGATACCAATTGAAGGAGCAGGCGTGAAAAACACAAGATTATACCATTGAATTCAAAAATTTTCACCTAGGGTCACATGCACCATGCAAGATTTATTTTTATCTATTTGATTTCAATGATAAACAACATATTAAAACTCTTTTAATATGTTTTTGGATCTGTATTTGCCATTTAAGATTTTAAAATTAATCAGATTAATTTTAGAACCCTAGATTAAATCAAGAACGATTACACTAACCTCTTGATGTCTTTGCGTGTCTGCGCCTTTGAGATTCGTCTTGAGGACACGGATGTTGTCCCTCTAGCTTGTCCACACCAAGAACACCTATGGCAGCCCTTGAACAGCTTCTAAAGCCTTTTCTATTAATTAGAAATTCAAGTTCTGCCTTTTAAGAGATTAGAGATGTAAACAGGACACTAGAAACAATTTCTAGTGTTCTTAATTCAAGAGATTGATGGCTAATCTCTTTGAATTGATGAGAGATGAAGAGAAATAGCTGGAGAGGCTCAAAGTGGCGTGACAATTGAGAGGAGAGGCTGCTGGTTATGTTTTCCTTTCATAACCACACTTAAATAGCTAGGTTAACACATTAAACCCTAGCCACATGTCACCTTTTGATTAGCTCTAGGTTTAAGTGACCCAATCACATTGTGCCAAGTGTCAAACCTATATTTAATCTTGATTTTAATCATCTTACATGATTAAAAATATTTGGCAAGCTTATGTGTTATGCCATGTGTCACCATCTCATGGTGCCACGTGTCACACAAAATGACCAAAATGCCCCTGTGTCTTAATTTTGAGTTCTTAACCCAAAATAATTATTTTCTTCTTCTAATTAATTTATATCAAATATAAATTAATTAATTAATCTCTATTAATTAATTTCTCATTAATTAAATTCATATTTAAACACTTTAAATATAAATTTAACTTATATTATACATCCAATAATCTAGATTTGGTTTCAAGTCATGCTAGGGACTTTGCAATCTAATTGCAAACCAAACCTATTTAATTAATCAATTAAACTCTTTAATTAATTAATTAAATCATATTTAAATAGGTGATAACTTGTGTATGTGTGTGACTTACTAGGCTCATCACTAATTGGCAATGAGACATGATATCAACTCTTAATATCATCAGACTCTTTCTTACCATAAATGATTTCTCTAAATCATTTTATGAACCTCATAGACCATGGTTAACACCTAGCATAGCATGCCATGGCCACCCAATTAGTAATAAGGTTTACTTTAAATGAACCTATAATCATATGTTACCATGCACTAGAATCTCTCTGTTACAAAATCCCAACTCAATTTGAGTCATGGTTTATGTCAAACTCCATTTGCTATGAATATTATGTTCTCTTTTAATTCCAGTTCTTGATTAAAAGATTTTTCTCATCAGAAACTCTTTTCTGAATAAATCTATCTGTCCTGGCCAGGAACTTGAAACATCAAGAACAATTAAATGAACATAGGATTTTAACTCTATTTACTTAGAGGCAGATTCCATCTTGATCAACACCTACCTCCATATATAACTAGCAGAGCCAACACATGCCCATATACCCATACATAGTACAAGTATGAAAGCGATATCAAACTCAAACTACCTATATACAAGATAAGCGTGCTATCTCAGGTCTAAAGATTATATGCCTTGATATGATTTATGACAAAACATTGACAAGAGTAAACTCCATGTGCTTGTCATAAGTGTCACTGGTTCGGCCTACTTATCATTTGTAAGTGCCTATCATGTTTGTTATATGGCATGAGACTCACCATTCCATCTTATTTATATCTCATATAAATAACTTGGGAACAAACATGAATACAATCTTTCTGGATAAGTCATGTCCTTATTATGAAGTATCCTCGATTGTGAACCTATTTATGATACTTTGTGCTAGAAATATTGTCACTCATATTCTTAACAACTTAAGAATAATATTTCTAACAAAATATCAATGGACCTTTTCTATTACACATAAATATATTATGTAAACGGAAAAGTGGAAATGCCTTTTATTAATAAAATTATGTACAAGATACATACTAAATGATATGCTCTAGGGCATACTACTAACACCCTCCACAGTTAAAACATGCACCGGTAGCTTTGAAACAAACCCCACCATGAGTTCTACCACAAGTTTCACACTGCCGTACTGATAAAGCTCCTCGGGGTGCCTGCTGGGTCTGCTGACCAGACCAAGGTGGTCTTTGGCCAGAAAATCTACCTCTGCCAGATCTACGGGAGCTGGATCCCCCAAACTATTTCCTCTTTCCAAAACCACTCTCAGATGTTTGTCCCATAGTCTTTTCAGTTTTCTCTTTCTCTTGTGTACCCTTCTTCATTGCCCCTTCTGATTCTATTCTTTCCAATTCCAGGGCTTGTGAAATCAGCTCAGCGAAATTTTGATGTCGGAAACCCACGACTTGCATCCTCAGATTCAGCCTTAACCCAGACTCAACCTCTTACATCTATCTCTGGGGGGTGGAGACTAAGCTTCCAGCATAGTGGCTTAGCCTTGAGAAGTCTCTCTCATACTCTACTATGGTTCTGTCTCCTTGTTTCAAACTCAAGAATTCTTGTAATTTCATATCTACATATGCATCGGGAACCCATTTTTATCGAAACTCTCTCAAAAAGTCTGACCAGGTTAACACGGGTGGCTCAACCAGGCTATGGGGGATGGTCTTCCACCATTCATATGCATCCCCTTGCAACAAGGAAACAAAATATTCGAACTTTAGCTCTTCTGTACACTGCAGCTTCCTGAAAACCCGTTCCATTCTTTCCAACCAGCATTACGCCTCCGATTGGATTCTGATTGCCTTTGAACTCGGTGGCCCCAAATTTCATCAACTTTTCATATTGTTGAGGAGGGTCGTGGTTGTGCTCTGGTACTTGCATTTGAGCTTGGGGTGGCACAGTACCCGCCATTCTTTGGAAAACGCAGACCATCTGCCTGTAACCGAGTAGGGAAGGCTGCGGTCTTTGGAGTGGTTGACCCACTCACGTTCTGGAGTGCTGGGGCTTCCCTTTGAACCTCAGCCTCAACAGATTGTTCTTCGGAATGATCTCCTCCTTCCATTCCATTTTCCCAAATTTTCTACTTCCTGAGATCAAATATAAGGAGGTTGACCTCCGTTAGTGCATATTCATGATGTAAATACGTCATATGTATCAATTAAGGACACTTGAGCAGTTGTACTTATCAATAAAATATTCATACACATAGTCAAAATTTATTGAAAAACCATGCTCTGATACCACTAAAACATGTCACACCTTACCCCTCTGTAAAGCATAACATGATCTCGTAGAATACTTAATGAACTACCGAACTTCACCTACTGATAACTCATTAAGTACCCTACAAGGGATTTTAAAATAATTTTCTTACATTTTGGAAGTGGTGAGTATATCGGTAGGAATTAAAAACCATTTATTCAAAGTTTAAATACTAGTAAAAATTTTTGTCCATTTTAATTTTGCCGCAAATTTTATAAAAATTTTGACAGAGTTCCGTTTGTAATTGGAGAAAATAATTCTTCAAATACCTAAAAAAAACACTTCCAATAATTTTCTCAACTCCCAACCTCCAATAAATCTCAAATCAACTCATTTCAATTCACTTCAAAATAATTCCACAATCCAAATCAAAATTTATCATCTCAAAATATTTAATAACATCATTCACAAGGCATAAAGTATGAAATTCACATGTACAAATATTAATTTATAGAAGGAAATCCAAAAATAATATTATTACAATTTATTTTTAGAACTGCTCAACTTTACATTGATACATGCAACATTTCTATATTTACATCAAAATTAACTATGAGGGTATAAAATAATACCCGTACAAAAAGACCGGTGTAGTCCTCAATTCAATAGCAGCTCACTCTGCTGCTTTCTCCTTACTCTTATCTGCGACAGTAAAATAAGCTATCGTTGAGTATAAAAATACTCAGTGGTGCACAATAAAAATTTAAAATACAATACATAAATCATTCATTGCCAAAACACAATTTAAATATTTCTCAGTCACATTTCACAATTATCAAAACTCAGAATAACACAATTTAGTCAAATAATTTAATAAACACAGTGTCGCCAAAATCATACACAACTTAAGCTATGACACAAAATTTTCGATCAATGCCGTGTTGTACACCACGACCAAGCAATCTACAACCTCACTAATCGAAATCAATGAGGGAGGTGGCTAGCTAGCTAATGAGTACTCATCCGATCTCAACCTCAACTGGCAAGCCAGAGAGGGAGGAAAATGAACGATCTCAACCCCATAAATGGAGGAGGAATAATGTGATATTGTCATGCTAAGTGTGAACACAAAATCAATTCAAAACAATTTATTCAAATAATTTATGAGAAATCTGGTCAATTTTCAAAGTCATATTCACAATCATAAATGGCAACACAATTCATAATTAACTAAAAAAAAATCAAATTTTTAAGAATCATATATTTAAACAAAAATTACTGTGCACTGACCTGACGTGAGTCGCCTCTAGGCCTTGACTCAGTCTCTCTGAGTTTCCAAGTCTTTTTCAGCTGAAACACACAGTTTCATAGTGTTTCAGTACCATAACTTAGCATAAATCCAAAAATAAATTTAACTTCACTTTTACCTAGCTTTAATGTGCTAAATTCAACGTTCTCGAAATTCTTGTGTTTCGGGTTACTATTCACTATACTATTCAAGTCAAATTGTTGACTTTCTAAGGCTTAATAGGTATGGGAACTCCAACTTCACCCACATACCACATTTTGGTCATTAAATTTGTTGGTTTTGGTCATTTTCTCAAAGCTCAAGTCCTTTAGGCAAAATTGTCAAATTTTCAATTTTGGTGTCCCGAGTTGCATTATTCCATTGGTAATTTTACTGTTGGAATTTGGCAAAACTTCCTTCACAGAAAATGTTCCTTATTGTCTTAAGTTTATTCTCATTTTTGAATCATCCCAATTGGAGTTTTGTAGCTCAAGTTATGGCCATTTGAACCATGGCTGTCGGATTGGAAACAACCCAGATTTTCTAGGCAATTTTGGTGCTGGCAGTTTTGGGTCACCAAATTGGGGTGGCTAAATGACTTGGTTGCTGGCAGAATTTGGGTTTGTGTTCTTCATGAAAGTTTTAGTTCTATATCTCATCTAACTACTGGTAAAATTTCAGGTCATTTGGACCTGCCTAGCTTGAGTTATGACCAAATGAACAAACACTGTTCATTTGGTCAGTTTGTACAGGGCAGCCTGCACTTTTCCAACTTTGGTCAATTTGTTCACTAGGTTTTGGTCACTTTTTGGGCATTGTTCCTGAATGAAAATTGTATCATTTTATGTCTATTTTCATCCCCAATTGGTCCCATATCAATTGGACTTGTAAAATTTCATTTTTTGTCCTTCAAATTTGACTTGGTCATGCTGCCAGCAGCATGACCACACTCCCTCCGAATTTAGTTTTAATCCCAATCATTCCAACACTACTCATTTGGTCATAAATGACCAATTTTCACTTCACAATAGGTCAAAGACACCATTTACTCATTTCTTACATTTTTGGTTCATAAACCCTAAGTCCCAAAACCCTAACTTACTAAATTGTTGTATTTAACTACATTTAATGCTTTTAACTATAATCACTAAGTTAATTGTGGTTTATATACTCATTCAAATCCATCAAACTATGCAAATCATACTCCCCTTCAAGCTGGCTGAAATTTCAGTAATGGTCCCTAACAATTTTTTTCTTTTCATTTTAAGCATATTACAAGCTAATTGAAACTAAGAACACAACAATCAAATCTCAAACTTTCAAATTGATATACTTACCTCAAATTTAATACCAAATCTTCAATTTTTCTCCTCTTTTCTTCTTTATTTCTTGTTAAATTTCTTTCTCAAGGGAAGGGAATAAGGTTTTATGAAGTGATTATGGAAAAAGTTGGGATTTGGTAAGGGTTTCAAAGCTTGAAGACAAGCTTTGATGGAAGAATTTCCATGGAGAATAAGGGAGAGAGTGAGGCGGCAAGTTTGGGTAAGGAAGATGGATTTATTTTTTTTGCTTTTCTTTTCTTTTATCTATTTTAGCTTATGGAAGACCCAAAAAAAAAATCTAATTAATTAAATATTAATTATAACATTTATGGCATCATGCATGATGTCATCTCCCTATACCTTTTTCATTTTCTTTTTTTTTTATTAGTTCTTTAATTTAATTCTCGATTCTGAAATTTTCCTTTCTCCGATTTTATTTGACAGTTAGGTCAGGAGTCAGCTCTCGGGGTCAATTGACCAAATTGCCCCTCGCCGGTTCATCCCGGTTTACAAATAATTTAATATTTCTTTCGGCTCCCTGACCTAATTATTTGACTGACTTAACAGTCCTTTTTCGTGATTTTTCTTTTCCACTATGTTCATAAGGATCCTAAGGACCGCAGCGTCAAATTTTACGGTTCGAAATTTGAGTTTAAAATGACTTCGCAATCATTCCCGAGAAGGTCACCCATCGCTGTGACTCTCGGCTCGTTTAACTTCTTATATTCCGTTTTTCTTATTTATACTTAACTCATTGGAAATTACTAATTATTTGTATTTATGGCTTCTCTAGTTGTCTTAAGTGTGGTTCTAATCCTCTTAATTATCCGGACTGACACCGGTCACCGGAACAGTGAAATCTACCAGGCTATGCAAACGAGGGTGTTACAGCATGACTCTCCACCTCTTCCTCAGTAGCTCTCTGCGATGTCAGGTCCATATCCTAACCAAAATAACAAAAAACAAACAGATCTGCATTAGTGTCACCTCAACTCTTACAAATGCAATGCATAGTATGTACTCTATCTAAACCCAGAAACGCATAAACCGTACTCTGATACCACTAAATGTGACACCCCTTACCCGTCTACAGTGTAGCCAAGCAAAGCATGTCACACTCGGTGCCGAAGCGCCTTAACTTATCTTCTTATATTCCTAATTATCACATTTTTGTTTGTTAAATTGGGATATAATTATTTGTCGGAGAAACTGACGGAGTTTTCCCAAATTTTGACGATTTCCCACCTGATAAAAAGCTCAATACAATAATCTCAAAGGCATAAATTTTTCATAATCCTAACATTTCAGATCATTTATTTCAGGTTCACAATTTTTATTCATACATAATAAATAAAATTGGTATTCATTCATAAATGAAATATAAAATTTTCATTAATTTACATAATTACAAATAATTACATAAGTCCATAATTTACATAACAAAATAAATATCTAACATGAAATACAAATTACAAATTCTTTAATGAAGCCTAGTGGTCCTACCCAAAATGCACTGTAGTGGAGGTGACACTAGACTCAATGTGGATCTGGACTCTCACCCAGTTTGAGGTCTGTTGGGCTCTCTATCTGTGTCTCTAGTACCTACGCATGGCAAAAAGCGACGCGCTAAGCAATACAGCTTAGCGACGCCAATATGAAATAAAAATAAACTAAATAAATAAATATGTAGAAATTATGTTTTTATTTCATGCAGACTAAAATTTTGGTAATTATTAGTAATATTATTAATTTAGTACTTTTTATATTCATTATTTGATAATAAATTATTAAGACTTATTTTGGTTACCCAAGTAACCTATACCAGTTGACTGGACTGGATAAACAGGTAAATTGGCACTGGGTACCAAGTACCTTGGGCCGTCATACCATCGATCACATAATGCCTACCAGGTGTGCAACAGAACGACTAATTAGCCATAATAAACATCGGCCATAAAACCGAGTATGTCAAGTATAACAAAATGGCCAAAAGCCATGATATCACAAAATGGCACTATATGCCATAAATCACGGAATGACATGAAGCCAAATGCAGTACTGTTATCAAAACCCTATTGGCCTGCCAATCTATCCAAACCAATTATACTAGGCATACTAGGGCATGTTAACAAAGTTAATTGTTTAGTTCTTTGCTTTTGATGTTTGGTGGTTACTATTCATGCAAAAATATTGACTTTTTCATAATTAATAGGTATGCTAGTTCTAATTACACCAAAATACCACATTTTGGATTTTATATTTGTTGGCACTAGTTGCCAATTTCAATTCAAAATTCATTGGAAGAAATTCAAAAAATTCAAATTTGGTCACTTAGGTTTACTGTTCCATTGGACCAATCTACAGTAGAAATTTGGCTAAAATTTCTTCATCAAAGTTGTTTCTTAATGTGTCTTCTTTAATTCCCTTTTTGAAGAACTCCATTTGAATTTTTGTAGCTTAAGTTATGGCATTTTTACCATAAATGGCCTGATTGATCCATTCCCAGATTTTCTAGGCAGATTTGGTTCTGGCAGTTTTAGTGTCCTAACTTTGGCTAGCAATTCGAATATGTTATGGTCAGAATTTGGGCTTTTGTTCTTCATAAAAGTTATTCTGAATTGTCTAAGATTTCCATGGGTTCAAAAATCAGGTCATTTGGACCTCTCTACACAAAGTTATGGCCATATGAATAAACACTATTCATTTGGTCATTTTCCAGGTCCAGAATTGGGATACTTGGATTTAGGCAAATTTTAGGTCACTTTAAGTTAGTTTTTTGGGCAGCGTCTCTTCATAAAAAATGTGGCATTATGTCTCTAATTTCACCTCCAATTGGCTTTACACCAATTGATGCTACACAAGCTAAGTTATGGCTGCCCAAACCCACTAAACTCAAGTTCAGAATTTTTGGTACAAAATGGCAGCACCCCAATTCGTAATCCAATGCCACAAAAAACTTCATTTTATGGTCAAACTATGTCAAATGGTCACTAATTGACCATTAGAACATTAATTCACCATCAAATTGGAAAAACCATAATTTTTCTCAAACCCTAATTCTCAAAGTTTTCAATCTCACACTTCACATAAAATTGAGGATTCTAATTCACTTATACACATCAAAAAACATCTCTACACCATTTTAATTCAATTGAAAATCATCCAACCCTAGCATGTTCATAGTTGCCGAAAATATGTAGGTACCATAACATGCACATTTTGTTCCAATTCTATCAATTTCTCATCATATTCATGATCTTAACATAGAATACATAGAGAGAAAAGAGAATTGGCACTAACCTCTTGGAGCAAGATTCTAGGGTTCTAATTTTTTACTTTCTCTTTATTTCTTGGCAGCCAAACACTTCCCCAAGATGAGATGTCAAGTTTTTATGAAGGGAGTTATGGGTTTTGTAGTAAAAATTCAAGACTTTGCAAGCTTGATGAAAGAAATCAATGGAGGTGTGTGTGGAAGGAGTTTCAGCCAAGGTGAGATAAGGAAGAAGATTAAGTAATTTTAATTTAATTTTTTCCCTTTTTGGCTTTTTATAGTGGGGCTTGTCTAATTTTAATTGGTGAAAAATTATTTAATTGCATCATGGTGACTCATGCTTATGTCATAATTGAATTTTAAATTTCATTTTGTTTTCTTTTTCTTTCTTCTTTTTTTAACTTATCTTTAATTAATTTTTGTCAATATTTATTCATATTTTATGTCATGAATTTCGCTTACTTAAATGGACAAGTTAGTCAAAAATCATCTCTGAAGGTGAAATGACCAAAATGCCCTTCGTTTAGCTTATCGAGTTAAAATTGTCTGTACCAATTTACAAAATTATCTTAGCATTTCTTGGCATTCTATTGTCATCTAAGCCTCAATAACTCTTCACTGGAGTCCCAAACATTATTTCACAGGGTTCTCCATGGGTTTAGGGTCGCTAGCTATCTTCACAACTGCTTTCCGCTAGGGTTACCCATCTCCAAAGCTTTGGCTCATTTAGCCTTATCACATTTCACCTCTTAAATTTTTCCTTAATTTTTCTTATTAGTATTTGAGTTATTTATGACTCCTCACTCTAGTTTAAATATAGTTCATGACATTCTAGCTGTCTGGATAGATATTAGTCATCGAAACAGTAGAATGTATGGACTATCTAAAGTGAGGGCGTTACAGAGTAATTCCCTACAAAAGATAGCAGGGAACGATAATGTTTTGATGGTCATATTAAGAAGGAGATATAGGAAGAATCATCTATAGTGGATAGCCTGTGTTCCAGAAAATGAGTAGTAGGTTAGTATTATAGTATGATACTATATAATTGATGTGCTGGTGGAAATTAATGGCAGAGTTAGAATTTTAAAAGTAATGGAGTTAGCAATCAAGTTAGAATTAAGAAATAATAAAAAGGTGTATTTCCATATTTCTGAAGTGGAAGAGTTTAGCTTTGATGATGATAGAAGTGTAGCTCCATACAATCTAGTGTCAGCCATAAGTGCCAGAAAGATGTTAAGGCGTGGCTATCAAGATTATGTGGCACTAGTGAGGGACACATCTGTTGAAGGTACTTGTGTGGAAAATGTACCTGTTGTTAGTTAATTTATGGATGTTTTTCCTGAGAAGCTTCTTGGGATGCCACCTAATAGGGAGATTGAATTTTGCATAGATACTGTGCGGGGTACAAACCCCATTTTTATACCACCCTATAGGATTGTGCCAGCAGAGTTAAAAAAATTGAAAGAACAGCTGCAGGAGCTTTTGGACAAGGGTTTTATCCAGCCAAGCACATCACTTTGGGATGCTTCTATTTTGTTTGTGAGGAAGAAGGATGAAACTTTGAGGTTGTGTATTGATTATAGATAGTTGAACAAAGTGATTGTTAAGAACAAATATCCATTTCCTCGGATTGATGACCTGTTTGACTAGCTACAAGGAGCAAGGTACTTTTCAAAAATAGACTTATGGTCAGGTTATCACCAGTTGTGTCACACCTTACCCCTCTGTAAGGCATAACATGATCCCGTAGAATACCTAATGAACTACCGAACTTCACCTACCGATAACTCATTAAGTACCCTACAAGGGATTTTAAAACAATTTTCTTATCTTTGACAAGTGGTGAGCATTTCTAATAAGTATTTAAAACATTTAGTTGAAATTAAAACTAATTAATATTTTTGGTCCATTTTAGTTTTCCGCAAATTCTGTAAAAATTTTGACAGAGTTTCCTCTGTATTTTGAGAAAACCGTTCTTCAAATACCTGTAAAAAGCACTTCTAAAAGTTTTTCTCAACCCCTACTTCGGTTTCACAATCAAACTCAATCAATTTCCCAAAATACTGTCAATCAATATCATTCATATTTCATTAAAAACAAAATAATTTATACACAATCTTACAAATTTATATCAAAAGAAACACAAACTAAACTTTATTACAAACTTCATACAAATTTGTGTACAAGCTGCTCAAGACCCATTTTTACATGTCCATACATTTATGTGCAATATATACATCAAAAGAAGTATTCTGATTAGGGTATAAATTATACCGAAAACTTTAGGCTGGTAGCTTCTCACACCTCAACATTTCGATCTGCTTTGCTCCTCTAGTTTACGTATCTGCGGCAATGATAAAAGCTATCGCTGAGTACTAGGACTCAGTGGTGCACAATATACTAAAATAATCTTTATGCAAAACTTAAAGCACATTCGTTCAAAAATTTAACTAAACATGAAAATTAAATACAATCATGCATTGTAAGATTTTACATGTAAACCAAGTTTATTTCAAAGTATCAAAACACATTTCATAAAACCCACAGTTAGATCACGCCATTCGAAACAAATAGAATCTCAATAGCCAGAGGCTAAAGAGAAATCACATGAATCTCAATAGCCAGAGGCTAAAGAGAAATCATATCACAGGCTAGCGAGCTCAAATATATGGATATCCATTCACATCCTCTTCTACTGGCACACCTCAACACTTCTCCAGAGAAGGAATTAAAATTCGAAACTAATTACCCCCACTAGTCGTGCTAGTGAGGTGTTCAAATATATGGTCATGACACTGTGGTTTCAAAACTTATCTTAACAATTTGCTAAACATTGTCATTTCAAATATACACAATAACTTTCACAATTTAAATCAAACATCATAAAAATACTATAATCCAATATTTCACATTATTCAAAACATTATGCAAAAGATGATTATAAAAGTATATGTTGTGCACAAACCTCAAACGAGTCGCTTTGTTGGCCTTGACTCGACTCCTCGGGTTACGTCGGTATTCTTTTCCACTGAAACACGAAATTTTCCAATGTTTCAGTACTAAAACTTAAAATAAATCCAAAATAAACTTAACTTCACATTTACCTAGCTCTAACGTGTTAAATTCGATGTTCTCGAAATTTTGTGTTTCGGGTTACTATTCACTGCACTACTCAAGTCAAATTATTGACTTTCTAAGGCTTAATGGGTATGGGAACTCCAACTTCACCCACATACCACATTTTGGTCACCAAACTTGTTGGTTTTGGTCATTTGTTTAAAGCTTAGGTCATTTTGGCAAAATTGCCAATTTTCAGTTTTGGTTCTCCGAAGTTGTACTGTTCCATTGGTCGATCTACTGTTGGAATTTGACAAAACTTCCTTCATAAAAAATGTTCCTTATTGTCTTAAGTGTATTCTCATTTTTGGATCACCCCAATCGGAGTTTTGTAGCTCAAGTTATGGCCAAAATAAGTTTACTGTTCACATGTACTGTTCATACTGAGATTTTAGTGCTGGCAGATTTTTGGTCCAACTTTGGTTAATAATTTGACCAAGTTAAGTTCATAATTTGGTCTCACTTTCTACATATTAAA
This sequence comes from Hevea brasiliensis, assembly GCF_030052815.1. Classification (NCBI taxonomy): domain Eukaryota; kingdom Viridiplantae; phylum Streptophyta; class Magnoliopsida; order Malpighiales; family Euphorbiaceae; genus Hevea; species Hevea brasiliensis. The sequence continues at coordinate 47,532,414 of NC_079509.1, forward strand.
TGTTGTACTATGTCTTAGGTTTCCATCGGTTCAAGAATCGCCTAAATCCGAGTTTTCTAGAGAGAGTTATAGCCATCCAAACATTGCTGCTCAATGAAAATTCTGCAGAATCTCAGTACAGTAAATTTAACTTTGCTCAATGATTTGAATGAGTTAATGGCCTAATTTGGGTTGGTGTTCTTCATGAAAGTTTTAGGTCTATATCATATCTAATTGATGGTAAAATTTCAGGTCAATTTGACCTACCTAGCTCGAGTTATGACCAAATGAACAGTTACTATTCACTTGGTCAGTTTAGTGCAGTGGCAGCCTGCTATCAATTCACTTTGGTCAATTGTTTCACCAAGTTTTGGTCAGTTTTTTGCCATGGTTCCTTAATGAAAATTGTGCTCTTTTATGTCTATTTTCATCTCCAATTGGTGGCATATCAATTGGACTTGTAAAATTTGAGTTTTGGTCCTTCAAAGTGGGTTTGGTCATGCTGCCAGCAGCATGACCATTTACCTCCGAATTTAGTTTTCATTCCTATCATTCCCACACAAGTTATTTCGTCATAATTGACCATTATTTCACTTCACAATACGTCCAACATGTCATTTATGCATTTCTCCAAATTTTGGTTCATAAACCCTAGCATTGAAACCCTAATCTCACTAACTCTTGCATTTAACTACTTCTAATGATTTTAATGTTAATCATTTAACTAAGTAAGGTTTCTAAACTCATTCAATTGCATCATATTCATGCAAACCATACTCCTCTCAAGCTGCCCCAAAATTCAGTTTGTTCTTCCCCACATTTTTTTTTCATTTTAAGGTTATTTACAAGCTCTTAATGCCATATAAACACTAATTAAACAAAGAAAAATTAAGGCTTGTATTACCAACCTTGAGCAGAATTTTCTTCCTCCTTTTCTTCAAATTTTCCTTCTTTCTTTCTTGCTCAATCCTCTTCTCAAGTTGCCTAGATAAGCTTTAACTATGGTGGCTAATTTTTCTATGGTGGAATTAGGGATTTGATCAAGCTCAAAATGAGCTTTAATGGAGGTTTTGGGTGAGGGAGAGGGTGAGGGAGAGAGAGTCACGTTTTTGATAAAGAAGATGACTTTATTATTTTTCTTTTCTTTTCTTTTCTTTTCTTTTATGTCTTAGGAAGACCAAAATTCTCAAATTAATAAAATAAATCAATTAAGCCTTTATGACATCATGCATGATGTCATCACTTTGACTTTTCCATCTTCTTTTTTTTTTATTTATTTTTCTATTAGTTCTTTAATTTAATTCTCAATTCTGAAATTTTCTTTTCTCCGATTTTATTTGACAGTTAGGTCAGGAGTCAGCTCTCGGGGTCAATTGACCAAATCGCCTCGTAGGTTCATCCGGTTTGCAAATAATCCAATATTTCTTTCGGCTCCACGACCTAATTATTTGGTGACTTAACAGTTCTTTTTCGTGATTTTCTCTTTTCCACTTTGTGTCCATAAGGGTCCTAAGGACATGGCGTCACTTTTACGGTTCGAAATTTGAGTTTAAAATGACTTATGTCGTTCCGAGGAGGTCACTCATCGCTGTGACTCTCGGCTCGTTTAACCTCTTATGTTCTGTTTTTTTTATTTATAGTTAACTAATTAAACATTACTAATTATTTGTGTTTATGGCTTCTCATGTTGTCTTAAGTGTGGCCCTAATCCCATTAATTGTCCGGACCGACACCGGTCACCGGAACAGTGAAATCTACCTGGCTATGCAACGGGGGTGTTACAAGTTGAGGATAAAAAATGAGGATGTGCCAAAGATAGCATTCAGGACTAGGTATGGTCATTATGAGTTCCTTGTGATGTCTTTTAGACTCACTAATACACTAGCAGCCTTTATGGATTTAATAAACAGGGTGTTTAGGCCGTTCCTGGACCACTTTGTTATTGTCTTCATCGATGATATTTTGGTGTATTCTCGAACTGAGAAAGAACATGTTTGACACAAAAGGATGGTGTTGCAGACTCTAAGGGAGCATTAGCTATATGCTAAGTTTTCTAATTGTGAATTCTGGTTGGAAAACATCTCATTCTTGGAACATGTGATCTCTAGTGAAGGTATTCAGGTGGATCCCAAGAAAATTAAAGTAGTAATTTATTGGCTTAGGCCTACCACAGTCGCTGAGGTACGGAGTTTTCTAGGCCTAGCAAGCTATTATAAATGTTTTATGCATAACTTTTCCAGGATAGTAGCTCCTCTGACACAATTGACTTGAAAGAATGTCCCGTTCTTCTGGTCAAACAAGTGTGAGGAAAGCTTTCAAAAGCTTAAGGATTGTCTAACTATAGCCCCTATGTTGACCTTGCCATTGAGTGAGTGGAAAAGGGTATACAGTATACTGTGATGCTTTTAGAGTTAAATTGGGGTGTATTTTGATGTAGCATGGTAAAGTTGTGGCTTATGATTTAAGACAGTTAAAGAAGCACGAGCAAAATTACCTCACTCAGGATCTGAAAATGGAGGCTATTGTCTTTGCATTAAAAATTTAGAGGCACTACCTGTATGGTAAGGTGTGTGAGATATACACCGACCATAAAAGCTTGAAGTATATCTTTCAATAGAGAGATTTATGGTAAGGTGTGTGAGATATACACCGACCATAAAAGCTTGAAGTATATCTTTCAATAGAGAGATTTAAATTTGAGGCAGAGAAGATGGATGGAGCTTTTGAAGGACTATGACTGCACCATCCAATACCACCCAGGTAAAGCAAACATAATAGTGGATGCTTTGAGCAAGGAATCTTCTGGCAGCTTAGCACATATGTCAGCAGAAAGGAGATCGTTGATTCAGGAGTCGTATGACTTGATGGATCAAGGTTTGATCTTGGACATAACTGATTCAGGTGTACTTTTGGCACATTTCAGAGTAAGGTTGGATCTGCAGGACCAGATTTGGGTTTCCTAACACAGAGACCCACAATTAATGCGAATTATGGAAAGAGTACAACAATGAGAAAACTATGACTTTGGGTTTAATGGAGATGGTACCCTTGTGCAAAGCTCTAAGGTATGTGTGCCAGATGTGGATAACTTAAGAAATGAGATTATGCAAGAGGCACACTATACGCTTATAGTGTTCACCCAAGATCTACAAAGATGTACCATAATGTGAAAGACAGGTATTGGTGGAATGGCATTAAGAGAGATATAGCAGATTTTGTGTCCAAGTGCTTAACTTATCAGAAAGTAAAGTTTGAGCATCAGAGGCTATCAGGGAAGTTACAGGAGATCCCCATTCCATAGTGGAAGTAGGAAATGATCACTATGAACTTTGTGACTAGGTTAGCTCGTACTATTCGAGGGTATGATTCCATATGGGTGATTATGGACCGTTTGACTAAGTTGGCTCACTTTTTTGCCTGTACAGACCACTTATTCTGTTGCTCATTATGCAAGGTTGTATATCCGTGAGATAGATTGTATGGGATTCCTGTTTCTATAATATCTAATAGAGGGCCCTAGTTCACTTTTTGATTCTAGAGAAAACTTCAGGAAGCACTTGGCACATAGCTAAATTTTAGTACAGCTTTCCACTCACAGACAGATAGACAGTTTAAAAGGATAATTCAGACATTAGAGGATATGTTTTGCATGTGTGTCATAGATTTTGGAGGTCAATAGAATGATCAGCTACCATTAGCGAAGTTTGCTTATAATAATAGCTATCATTCTGGTATTGGACTGACACCCTATAAGGCATTATATGGTAAGAAGTATAGGTCCCCTTTGTGTTGGACAAAAGTTAGAGAGGCAAAAGTATATGATTTAGATCTGGTGCAGTACACTTTAGAGATGGTTCCTTTGATCAAGGAACGTTTAAAGATAGCTTTCAGCAGGCAGAAGAGTTATGTAGATTCGAGAAGGAAAGGTGTAGATTTTACAATGGGTGACTATGTGTTCTTAAAGGTCTCTCCTATGAAAGGGGTTAATGAGATTTGGAAAGAAAGGCAAGTAGCACCCTGTTACATAGGACCTTTTGAGATCACAAACAGAGTGAGAGCAGTTGCCTATCAGTTAGAGTTGCCACCAAATCTTTCTCATGTCCACCCAGTATTCCATATTTCCATGCTCAAGAAGTATGCTCCTGATCCTTCTCATATGCTGCAACTAGATATAGTGGAGTTAAATGAGGATTTAACCTTCGAGCAGCAGCCAATAGCCATAGTGGACTATCAGATGAGACAACTTCGATCAAAGCAAATCCCTAAGGTTAAAGTCTTATGGAGGAGCCAATCTGTGGAGGAATGCACCTGGGAGTTAGAGCGGGATATACATAGCAAGTACCTGTACTTGTTTACTATGAAATTCTGTGTTTTTATTCTACCTTTTATAAAATTCGAGGATGAATTTTCTATAAGGGGGGAAGAATGTAACACTTAAAAATTTTATATAATTATTTTATGTTGATACTGATAAATTTATTAATATAATTGTTTAGGTGATCAGGGTCAGCTATCTTCCTGCACCCAACTACCACAGTAGTCCCTAGTTGATCAGTGAGTATATATTGATTTTATTTATAATTTTAATATTATTATTATACATACAAGGCATGCTTATGCATTCACTTATAATTATATGTATATAGCTATTATAGACACGCTTTGTATTGCATTATTACTTGATGAAATTGATGTGGGTGTCGCCTTAGAGTAATTTAGAGTTGTGTGCATGTGTCGACATACGTGAGGTGTGGTACTAGATATGGGTAGGATGGGCAGATCAGCTTGAGCTAGTCACACTTGGGGCTCGGTTCTTTTTATAATAAGTCAAGGTGAGTATGGCTTTGAGTTGATCTCGCTGACTCCCACATTTGGATTATTAAGAGAAAGTCCAGCTTGAGTTGATCTCGCTGGCAGAGGTTGGATTAAGAGAGCTGTGTAGGGGATCAGCTCCCATATGTATATATTTGATTGATGTGACACACGGGTGTATGTGTGTGATAAGTGTATAATTTATTAATTTTACTCCTATCCCATTTAGTGTTTCTAGTGTGTTTTTAAGCATAATTCAGTTGATTAAAGTATATTTATCATTTAGGTATTATTTTAGATAGTTGTTGGAATAATTGTGTTAAATGGAGAAATTTTCAGTATTTGACCTTTGCTGTATTTTTCAGGTATTTCTAAAGTTGTGGGTCTCCAAATTGAGTGCTGTTTAATCCATTGAAAAGCTAAGATAGAGCACTATAAATGATAAAGAGGGACCAAAGCCCAAATCAGTCTCCAATGTTGACAAAATGAGCTATGGATCTATTGTAAAAGCCCACACTTGATTGTCACAACCAGTTTCAGTATTTATTTTGTATCTGGAGTTCCAAACGTCCAAATGAAGCAAGCCCAAGCCCAATTGAACTTTAAGAGCCACTTCTACAACATTTATGAAGGGTTGGAAACAAGATAAGGCCATTTTAATTGTCAAAAATAGCAATGAAGTCGTCACTATAGGCTAGACCGTCTGTCTGAACCAGTCCCGATTTTTGGGCCATAACTTGGGCTGTAGATCTCGGATTTAGACAAATGAGTACCACTTGGAAAGCTAAGAAATAGGGCTACAACTTTCTTGAAGAGGGCAGAGACAGATTCAGAAAGGAAGTCACTGAAAATCAGCCTTGATTTCAGAGACGTGAATGCAGGCTGAAAATCTATCTTTTGAATTTCAAAACTTTTTCTAGTTTGGTTCCTATCTTTGGGATTAGGTTTTTTATTATAAATATGTCTTTGGGCAGCATCTAAAACACATCCATTCAGACCTTTAAATCCCAATTCAGACCTTCGTTCTTTATAGAAGACCTTCGTTCTCCATTCTCTTTTTAGATTTCTTCTTTATTTTTCTTTATTTTTCTGTAAGCCATGAATATGAGTGGCTAAGTTTTTAATTCAGTTTAAGGGATTCAAGTTCTTTTGCTTGATTTGTGAGACCAGGTTCTTAATTTAATTTATGTTTTTTTGAAATATCTATTATTTTCTGATTTCATTGTCTTTGATCTATTGAATGATTTGCTAAAAAGACCTATTAGTTAATTGTTTGATGTGATCAATTGCTAGTTCATCTTCATAATCCGTAATTATTGTGTAAGATTGGACAGGAGTAGCAATTAGGTTTTATTGATTATGATCCCAGTTTTCTATAATAACCTAAGGAAATAATAGGGTAAATTAAATAATTTATGCTTCATAAATTGTTGTTCAGCTTAACTACTTCCTATTCTTAAAGCAGTTATTAATTTATGAGGATTGCTTAATACCAATTCAGTTAATAATTAGAGTCAACAAGAGTACTGGGCTCGAATTGATGAGTATAGGGAAGTCAGGGGTTTACCTCGCAGTTTGGTAAATCTACGTTAAGTATTCAATAAGATATAATTGTGTTTCTTTTGTCTATGATCGAATCAATGCATTGGAATGATAATTCCCCCACACTTATTCCATGTTTGTCCTCAAGCATGACTTAAATTCTCAATCAACTCCACTTAGAAGTTCCTTAACTTCACCCTATCACAACATTCTCTAACAAAATATTAAAAGTTTGAAAGAATAGGCAAGCAAGGTAATAACCATCATAATAAATTCCATTAATACCATACCAATATATCAATAATTTTTCAACACAAAACAAAAGGCTTAAAATTAATTAAGCTCACACAATTAAAGTTCCATAAAATTTTAAATCAATACATATCAAAATACAAGGCTAATTTATCAAGACACAATAATTATAGCTCTTTACAAATCTTAGGGGAGATATAAATGAGCTTTTTTTTTTATTTGAAATTGGTACTTCTTTCTCGTTACAGTTATTATTATTTTTTTTTTAACCGTCACCTTCAGAAAAGTACTTTGTTCATATCCTAGCTAGCTTTTGGCCTGAGAATCGACATGGGGTTCATGAAGACTCCTGGTTACTTTGCTTAACTAAATAGCAGAGTAATTTTCAAGTTCAATATTTTATTTTTCCCAATTTATGCATCTACATATTATAAAGTGCCCTGATAGATTAAACAAAGTTCTAAAATATGCATGATACTATTTTAAAGTACACATAACTAATCATTTCACCATTAAATCAAGCCTAAATGATTTATGCAGGAAAAAAAATTGCTTTATGGTATGGAGAAGAAGGAAAATCCATCATTAAAGTTATTATTACCTTACTTAAAATTTCAAAAATTCAATCTAAAATAAAAAAGTTATTTTAAGGATAAAGCACTTCTCTCAGGGAGTTAATATAGAATCATGAATCAAGCTTATATGAACAATTTTTTTTTTTAATTTTTTTAACATTCAAAAAGATTACAGCAACAAATTTCTCCCCACCCCCCCCCCCTCAACTCTTAAAACTTACATTGTCCCCAATGGAAAGCCCAAATGCAAAAAAAAACGAAAAAATATTGCTAAAAAATAAAATAAGATAAAGGAAAGAAAACAAATATGATTGTGGCTAACAAGCCACCCATGGGTTGCCTCCCAAGAAGCGCTTTTGTTTATCGTCGTTAGCTCGATATAGCAAAGCTCCTTAATCCACTGAATGCTCCTGAAACCCCTAATAAAATGGCTTGAGTTCATGACCATTGACCTTGAACACTTTGTTAGTTCCTAAACTTTGAATTTCAACTACACTATAAGGAAACACATTAGTAACAACAAAGGGTCTAATCCAACGAGAACGCAACTTACCAGGCATCAGCTTCAATATGGAATTATATAATAAAACTTTTTATCCAATCACAAACTGCTTCCTTATTTTGTCATGGAATGCCTTTGTCTTTTCTTTACAGATCCTAGAATTTTCATAAGCCTTAAGGCGAATTTCCTCTAATTTATGCAATTGTGATTTTCTTTCCACACCAGTAGTATCCAAATTCAAGTTACAATATCTAACAGCCTTATATTCTAACTCAGCCTCCATGCTTAACTCAAACACATCCTGCACAAATGTATCAACAACATCAATAGAAAAGATAGAATGATCATCAGCAGGATACTTCATAGCATCAAACATATTAAATTTGATAGTCTCTCCATCAAACTCCATAGTTAAGGTACCCTCATCCACATCAATTTTTTTCTTGGCAATTTTTGGGAAAGGTCTTCCAAACAAAATCAAAGCTGACTTTGATGAAAGAGCACTATCATCCATATCCAAAATGTAAAAATCTATAGGAAAAATCAATTCTCCAACTTGCACCAACACATCTTCAACTACTCCCAATGGGTAAGCATTAGAATGATCAGCTAACTGAATAATGACACTGGTTTCTTTCAAAGGACCCAAATTTAAAGTTTGAAAAACTGAATTTGACATAACATTAATAGATGATCCTAAATCTGCCATTGCACTTTCAAATCTAGAATCACCTATTTTGTAGAGAATAGAAAATGAACCTGGATCCTTACACTTAGGGGGTAATTTTCGCTGAATTAATGCCGACCCATTTTCCCCCACACTGATCTTCTGATTATTCCTCAACTTGCACTTTGTAGTGCATAATTCCTTAAGGAATTTAGCATACATGGGAATTTATTTGATCGCATCAAGTAAAGGTATATTAACCTCTACCTTCCTGAAAGTCTCCAAAATTTCTTTCTCTTGTTCTTCTTTCTTCGTCTTGGCCAACCTGCAGGGGAATGGAGAAAGAACATAATTATTAACCTTATTCAGTTTAGGTTCAGTATTCACTTTAACTTCAGACTCTTTTTCTCCTTGCTTCTTCTTTTTTGTTGACTCATGTGAAGTTTGATTATTAACTTCTTTCCCACTCTGCAACAGTATCGCACTCGTATTTTCTCTAGGGTTCATAACTGTTTGTGATGGAAGCTTTCCAGAACCTTGAGCTTCCAGCTTACTCACAGATAAGGCTAACTGACCAATATGCTTCTCTATGTTTTAAATGCTATTTCTGGTCTCCTGTTGAAACTGTTAGGTATTGTTAGCCTAGGCCTTAACAATTTCATCAAGTGACATACCTTGATTTGAGGGAGGCAGAGGTGGAGGTGGAGGTGGTTGATTTACTTGTGGTCTTTGCTGCTGGTATCGATTTTGTACTGGTTGATTCCCATAACTCAAATTGAATGATCTCGCTATCCTGGATTATAAGTATTCGAATAGGGATCATACCTGCATTGTGGCTGTCCATAATGTCCTACTACATTAGCATGTTGCATTGATTCATCCTCTTATAATGTAGGACACATATCAGTAGCATGACCCGAACTCGAACAAATTCCACATACCTTAACAGTTTGCATGTTCCCTACAGCCAACTGCCTCACCAAAGAAGTTAAATCAGAAATTTATTTCTCAAGGTTAGATGTACTTACCTCATTAACATTCATAGGTGTGTGATCTATACTCATTCCAAATTGCTGAGAATTTGTTGCCATGTTAGCAATCAGCCTCCTTGCCTCTTCTGGTGTCTTGTCAACCAAAGCTCCTCCACTAGCAGCATCTATCATACTGCAGTCCATTGGTAGAAATCCCTCATAGAAATACTGAATCAACAGCTGCTCACTTATTTGATGATGGGGACAGCTTGCACACAGTTTCTTAAATTGCTCCCAATACTCATACAAGCTCTCTCCATTGTACTACCGGATGCCACAAATTTCTTTTCTTATATTGGTAGCATGGGAAGCAGGAAAATACTTTTCCAAAAATATCTGCTTCATCCCATTCCATGAGTTGACATATCCAGAAGGAAGATAATACAACCAATCCTTAGCTGTGTCTTCCAGTGAGAAAGGGAAAGCTCAAAGCTTGATTTAATCCTCGGAAACTCCTTGAGGTTTCATGCTGGAACACACAACATGAAATTCTTTTAAATGCTTATGTGGATCCTCACCTGCAAGACCATGAAACTTAGGCAACAAATGGATTAGTCTAGATTTCAACTCAAAAGCAACATTTAAAGCAGGGTATATTGAATACACAAAGGCTGTTGGTTTAGATCAGGAGCAGCCAACTCTTTCAAAGTTCTAGCAGCCACGGTTTCATTTTCAGAATTTGAATCTGAATCCGAATTTGAACTTAACTCCTTTGGAGATTGGACTCCTTCAGATGTCTCGGAATCTGCCTAGCTTGCTTAGCCAATTTTCTCAACTGTTTAGCTGTTTTTTTCTACTTCTGGATCAAAGATCAACTCACCAAATTGAGAAGTTCTTGTCATAAACAAAAAAAAATCAAAGAAAAAATAGAAAAATGCCTCAAAACCCTAGAAAACAATCGAATTTAGCCTCAAGAGGGTGGTGCCAGGAAATCCTATGGATTGATTGGTCTTGATCAGAATGTCATTTCCTTCAAAATAGGTATGGGCCACCCTCCAAATTCAATCAAATTTCTTGATGAATAGTAACACCGTAAAATTTTTTTTTTCTTTTTTTCGAAAACCTGAAAACAATAACAACTCATAAAAAAAATTAATAACAAAATATCCTAACACTAAAAACACAAAATCCAATAAATTTCAATCCCCGACAACGACGTCAAAATTCTTGATGGTTATCGAATCCACCAAAAATTTAATTAACTGAAATTACCAGTTGTGAAATATTTTCTACAATACATAGTAAGTCCAGCTCAAACCCTAGAGACTGAATTATTAAATTTCATGCACTTGAAAAAAAGAAACAAAGGTTGGGGGGGGGGGGGAGGGTAATTCGCAATCCAAAGAAGAAATCAAAAATTAAAATCTAAAATTAAATAAGAAACTCTCAAATTAAACAAACTTCAGTCCAAGGTAATTCTCATTCCAATGCATTGATTCGATCATAGATAAAAGAAATACAATTATATCTTATTGAATACTTAATGTAGATTTACCAAACTGCGAGGTAAATCCCTGACTTTCCTATACTCATCAATTCGAGCCCAGCACTCTTGTTGACTCTAATTATTAACTGAATTGGTATTAAGCAATCCTCATCAAATTAATAACTGCTTTAAGAATAGGAAGTAGTTAAGCTGAACAACAATTTATGAAGCAAAAATCATTTAATTCACCATATTGTTTCCTTAGGTTATTGTCGAAAATTGGGATCATAATCAATAAAACCTAATTGCTACTCATGTCCAATCTTACACAACAATTACGGATTATCAAGATGAACTAGCAATTGATCACATCAAACAATTAATTAATAGGCCTTTTTAGCAAATCATTCAATAGATCAAAGACAATGAAATTAAAAAACAATAGATATTTCAAAAAGACATAAATTAAATTAAGAACCTGGTCTCACAAATCAAGCAAAAGAACTTGAATCCCTTGAACTGAATTAAAAACTTAGCCACTCATGTTCATGGCTTACAGAAAAATAAAGAAAAATAAAGAAGAAATCTAAAAAGACAATGGAGAACGAATGTCTTCTATGGAGAATGAAGATCTGAATGGGATGCTCTTAGCTGCTGCCCAAAGACGTATTTATAATAAAAAAAACCTAATCCCAAAGATAGGAACCAAACTAGAAAAAGTTTTAAAATTCAAAAGACAGATTTTCAGCCTGCATTCACTTCTCTGAAATCAAGGCCGATTTTTAGCGACTTTATTAGTTCCTAAACTTTGAATTTCAACTACACCATAAGAAAACACATTAGTAACAACAAAGGGTCCAATCCAACGAGAACGCAACTTACCAGGCATTGGCTTCAATCTGGAATTATACAATAAAACTTTTGTCCAATCACAAACTGCTTCCTTAGTTTGTCATGGAATGCCTTTGTCCTTTTTTTATAAATCTTAGAATTCTCATAAGCCTTAAGGCGAATTTCCTCAAATCCATGCAATTGTAATTTTCTTTCCATACCAGCAGTATCTAAATTGAAATTACAATGTCTAACAGCCTTATGTTCTAACTCATCCTCCCTGCTTAACTCAAACACATCCTGCACAAATGTATCAACAATATTAATAGAAAAGGCAGAATGATTATCAGCAGGATACTTCATGAAATCAAAGATATTAAATTTGACAGTCTCTCCATCAAACTCCATAGTTAAGGTACCCTCATCCACATCAATTTTTGTCTTGGCAGTTTTTAGGAAAGGTCTTCCAACAAAATCAAAGCTGACTTTGATGAGAGAGCACTATCATCCTCCATATCCAGAATGTAAAAATCTGCAGGAAAAATTGATCCTCCAACCTGCACCAACACATCCTCAACTACTCCCAATGGGTAAGCATTAGAACGATCAGCTAATTGAATAATGACACTGGTTTCTTTCAAAGGACCCAAATTTAAAGTTTGAAAAACTGAATTTGACATAACATTAATAGATGCTCCTATATCTGCCATTGCATATTCAAATTTAGAATCACCTATTCTACAAGGAATAGAAAACGAACCTGGATCCTTACACTTAGAGAGTAATTTTCGCTGAATTAATGCTGACACATTTTCCCCCACACTGATCTTCTCATTATTCCTCAACTTGCGCTTTGTAGTGCATAACTCCTTAAGGAATTTGGCGTACCTGGGAACTTGTTTGATCGCATCAAGTAAAGGTATATTAACCTCTACCTTCCTGAAAGTCTCCAAAATTTCTTTCTCTTGTTTTTCTTTCTTTGTCTTGGCTAACCTGTAGGGGAATGGAGGAAGAATAGAATTATTAACCTTATTCAATTTAGGTTCAATATTTACCTCAACTTTAAACTCTTTTTCTCCTTGCTTCTTCTTTTTTATTGACTCATGTAGAGTCTGATTATCAACTTCTTTCCCACTTCGCAACAGTATCGCACTCCCATTTTCTCTGGGGTTCATGACTGTTTATGAAGGAAGCTTTCCAGAACCTTGAGCTTCCAGCTTACTCACAGATGAGGCTAACTGACCAATCTGCCTCTCTATGTTTTGAATGCTATTTCTGGTCTCCTGTTGAAATTGTTGGGTATTGTTAGCCAAGGCCTTAACAATTTCATCAAGTGACATACCTTGATTTGAGGGAGGTGGAGGTGGTTGATTCATTTGTGGTCTTTGCTGCTGGTATCAATTTTATACTGGTTGATTCCCATATCTCAAATTGGAATGATCTCGCCATCCTGGATTTAAGTATTTGAATAGGGATCATACCTGCGTTGTGACTGTCTATAATGTCCTACTGCATTAGCACGTTACATTGATTCATCCTCTGGTAACGCAAGACACATATCAGTAACATGACCCGAACCTGAACAAATTTCACATACCTTATTAGTTTGCATGTTCCCTACAGCCAACTGCCTCACCAAAGTAGTTAAATCAAAAATTTGTTTCTCAAGGTTAGATGTACTTACCTCATTAACCTTCATAGGTGTGTGATCCATTCTCATTCCAAACTGTTGAGAATTTGCTGCCATGTTAGCAATCAGCCTCCTTGCCTCTTTTAGTGTCTTGTCAACCAAAGCTCCTCCACTAGCAGCATCTATCATACTGCAGTCCATTGGTAGAAATCCCTCATAGAAATACTGAATCAACAGCTGCTCACTTATTTGATGATGGGGACAACTTGCACACAGTTTCTTAAATTGCTCCTAGTACTCATACAAGCTCTCTCCATTGTACTGCTAGATGCCACAAATTTCTTTTCTTATATTGGCAGCACGAGAATCAGGAAAATACTTCTCCAAAAATATCTGCTTCATCCCATTCCATGAGTTGACAGATCCAGAAGGAAGGTAATACAACCAATCCTTAGTTGCGCCTTCCAATGAGAAAGGGAAAGCTCGAAGAAACTCCTTGAGGTTTCATGCTGGAACACACAACATGAAATTCCTTTAGATGCTCATGTGGATCCTCACCTGCAAGACTATGAAACTTAGGCAACAAATGGATTAGTCCAGATTTCAACTCAAAAGCAACATTTAAAGTAGGGTATTAAATACACAAAGGCTGTTGATTTAGATCAGGAGCAGCCAACTCTTTCAAAGTCCTAGCAGCCATGGTTTCATTTTTGGAATTTGAATCTGAATCCGAATCCGAATCCGAACTTAACTCCTTTAGAGATTGGACTCCTTCAGATGTACTTGAAATCTGCCTAGCTTGCTTAGCCAATTATCTCAACTGTGTAGCTATTTTTTCTACTTCTGGATTAAAGATTAACTCACCAGATTGAGAAGTTCTTGTCATAAACAAAGAGAAATTAAAGTAAAAACAGAAAAATGCCTCAAAATCCTAGAAAACAATGGAATTCGGACTCAAGAGGGTGGGGCCAAAGAATCCTATGGATTGATTGATCTTAATCAAAATGTTGTTTGCTTCAAAATAGGTATGGGCCGCCCTCCAAATTCAACCAAAAATCTACTGATGAATAGTAACACCATAATTTTTTCCAAAAACCTGAAAATAACAACACTTCACAAACAAAATTAATAACAAAATACCCTAATACTAAAAACATGGAATCCAATAAATTTTAATCCCCGGCAATAGTGCCAAAATTCTTGATGGTTGTCGAATCCACCAGAAATTTAATTAACTGAAATTACCAATTGTGAAATATTTTTCTGCAATACGTGGTAAGTCTAGATCGATCCCTAGAGACTGAATTATTAAATTTCTTGCACTTGAAAAAATGAAACAAAGGTTGGGGGGGGGGGTAATTCACAATCCAAAGAAGAAATCAAAAATCAAAAATTAAGATCTAAAATTAAATAAGAAACTCTCAAATTAAACAAACTTCAGTCCAAGGTAATTCTCATTCCAATGCATTGATTCGATCATAGATAAAAGAAATATAATTATATCTTATTGAATACTTAACGTAGATTTACCAAACTGCAAGATAAACCCTTGACTTCCCTATACTCATCAATTCAAGCCCAGCACTTTTGTTGACTCTAATTATTAACTGAATTGGTATTAAGCAATCCTCATCAAATTAATAACTGCTTTAAGAATAGGAAGTAGTTAAGCTGAACAACAATTTATGAAGCATAAATCATTTAATTCACCCTATTGTTTCCTTAGGTTATTATCGAAAACTAGGATCATAATCAATAAAACCTAATTGCTACTCATGTCCAATCTTACACAACAATTACAGATTATGAAGATGAACTAGCAATTGATCACATCAAACAATTAACTAATAGGCCTTTTTAGCAAATCATTCAATAGATCAAAGACAATGAAATCAAAAAATAATAGATATTTGAAAAAGACATAAATTAAATTAAGAACCTGGTCTCACAAATCAAGCAAAAGAACTTGAATCCCTTGAACTAAATTAAAACTTTAGCCACTCATATTCATGGCTTACAAAAAAATAAAGAAAAATAAAGAAGAAATCTAAAAAGATAATGGAGAACGAATGTCTTCTATGGAGAATGAAGGTCTGAATGGGATGCTCTTAGCTGCTGCCCAAAGACGTATTTATAATCAAGAACTTAATCTCAAAGATAGGAATCAAACTAGGAAAAGTTTTGAAATTCAAAAGACAGATTTTCAGCCTGCATTCATGTCTCTAAAATTAAGGCCGATTTTCAGCGACTTCCTTTATGAACCTCTGCCCTCTTCAGGAAAGTTGTAGCCCTATTTCTTAGCTTTCCAACGGGTACTCATTTGCCCAAATCCAAGGTCTACAGCCCAAGTTATGGCCCAAAACCGGGACTAGTTCAGACAGACAGTCTAGCCCAAAGTGACGATTTCATTGCCCTTTTTAACGATTAAAATGGCCTCATCTTGCATCTAACCCTTCATAAAAGTTGTAGAGGTGGCTCTTAAAGTTTAATTGGGCTTCGGCTTGCTTCATTTGGATGTCTGAAACTCTAGATACAAAATAAATACTGAAACTGATTGTGACACATCAAGTCTGGGCTTTTGCAATAGATCCATAGTTCATTTTGTCAATCTTGGAGACTAATTTGGGCTTTGGTCCCTCTTTATTATTTGAAGTGCTCTATCTTAGCTTTTCAATGGATTAAACAGTACTCAATTTGGAGACCCACAACTTTAGAAACACCTGAAAAATACAGAAAATGTCAAATGCTGAAAATTTCTCCATTTAACATAATTATTCTACAACTATCTAAAAATATGCCTAAATGATAAATATATTTTAACCAACTGAATTAAATATAAAAATACACTAAAAACACTAAATGTGATGGGAGTAAAATTAATAAATGGATTAATCATTCTCTTTTTAGATTTCTTCTTTATTTTTCTTTATTTTTTTGTAAGCCATGAACATGAGTGGCTAAGTTTTAATTCAATTCGAAGGATTCAAGTTCTTTTGCTTGATTTGTGAGACTGAGTTCTTAATTTAATTTATGTCTTTTTGAAATATCTATTGTTTTCTAATTTTATTTTCTTTGAACTATTGAATGATTTGCTAAAAAGGCCTATTAGTTAATTGTTTGATGTGATCAATTGCTAGTTTATCTTCATAATCCGTAATTGTTGTGTAAGATTGGACATGAGTAACAATTAGGTTTTATTGATTATGATCCCAGTTTTCGATATTAACCTAAAGAAACAATAGGGTGGATTAAATGATTTATGCTTCATAAATTATTGTTTAGCTTAACTACTTTCTTTTCTTAAAGCAGTTATTAATTTGATGAGGATTGCTTAATACCAACTCAGTTAATAATTAGAGTCAATAAGAGTGCTGAGCTCGAATTAATGAGTATAGGGAAGTCAGGGGTTTACCTCGCTGTTTGGTAAATCTATGTTAAGTATTCAATAATATATAATTATATTTTTTTTATCTATGATCAAATCAATGCATTGGAATGCGAATTACCTTGGACTGAATTTTGTTTAATTTGAGAGTTTCTTAATTTTTTTTTATTTTAGATCTTAATTTTTGATTTTGGATTTCTTCTTTGGATTGCGAATTACCCCTCCCCCCCCCCCCCCAACCTTTGTTTCTTTTTCAAGTGCACGAAATTTAATAATTCAGTCTCTAGGGTTCGACCTGGACTTACCACGTATTGCAGAAAATATTTCACAACTGGTAATTTTAGTTAATTAAATTTCTAGTGGATTCGACAACCATCAAGAATTTGATTGATGTGACACATGGGTGTATGAGTGCTCCAAATTATTCTTTGTGCAAATATTGTTTGAACTTGGTTGAATATATTGATATATGCTACATTTCATTCTTAGGGATGCATTAGCCTTAGATAGTTATAGAAATTGTATTTAAAATCAATATCTTACTCTATGAGTTGACGCTCACTTATGTTCACCTTATTTTTTTCAGACTAAAGGAGGATCCCTTTTTTTGTATAACCTGTATTCTTTCTCGTAGGTTTAGTAAAAGAAATTCTATTGTATTCTTCTTTTTTCTTTATCTTTATTCCATAACTCCGCATGTATCGATAGTGTAATATTTCTTTGGGTTTGAAATAACTAAACTTTGGGGTTGTAATAATATATGTGTGACTATGTATGGGTATCTGAGATGGACTGTTTTATGGATGAGGAAGCTAAGCTCCCGTTGATTAATTTGTGATTGATTTAGGATAGTAAGGGTGAGCTAAACTCCCTAATTTGATATATTTTTTATTTACAGGTCGAGTGAGTTAAAAACTCCTCGTTGTATAGTCCAATTTATGGTTGAATTCCGTCCGTTTATTTTCTTGAAATTGGACTACGGTGATGGCCCTCATAGTTGAGTTAGGAATAGTTAGGCTTACTACGAGCTTTGGGGGCTTTATGTTGACCCAATTCCTAGTGACGGTCTGGCCCATAGTTTAGATCATGACATAATTAATCTTAGAAAAGTGAAATAAAAAAATTAAATTATTAAAATAAAAAATAATATATACTAATTATAAATAAGTCAAATCTCTATATTTTATTTTTATAACTTTTTATGTAAATTATACTTTTTGTTTCTCAAAATTTTTTAACAAAAATTTCATAATAAAAATAATAGAAAATATAAAAATATAGAAATAATTTAAGGCTGATTAAATTATATGATAGCTAATTATAAGATCACAAATTAATTGCTAATTTTCTTTAAATTAATGGCCATCAGCAAATTGTTATTATTATTATTGTTATTATTATTGTTATTATTGTTGTTATTTTTTAAATTATTTTTTATTTTAAATTATTATTATTATTGATGATAACATATGATAAACAATGTTTTTACATAAATAAATCTATAAAAAAATAATATAAATAATTTTTAAATATTATATTTAATCACAAAAGAACTTAATTTTTTAAAAATCAATTTTTAAATAAAATAATAATTTAAATCATAACTGTTAGGATAGCATTATAAATAATAATAATTAAAAAAAATAAAAAAAATTAAATAATAATTAATATAAAAGATAGTTATTTATAGAATTGAGGCTTTCAAGCGTTCTCTTATAAATATCTTCCTACTTTACATAGATGTATATAGATTAGTCTATGCGTTGCCAAGGGCCCAGAAACTCTATTCTCAAATATTCTAAGTTGCCTCGAAGTGATTTGATTTTATATGGACATGCTATAAGAAAGGAATTGTTAATCTAGTTAAAACACAACTCTCGACTAATCATAAATTACCTTCAATTTAAAAAAAAAAATCACAAATACCTTCATTTTTTTATTAATTTTGGGTGTAATTATTATAAATTTACTTTTATACAAAAATAAATTTAATAATTTTATATTAAATATTGATATTAAGATTTATGTACTTATCATTTTAATTATATTAATATTTTTTAACGTGTGCTGTTTATACTCGTTGTGTTTGTGAATTAATTTACTTTATATACAATTACAGAAAAAAATCCATATTAATTAATTAATAAATCTTAAAATTTATAGAAATTTTCTTTCAGATCAATTATAAAATGCAACAAAACTAAAAAGAATTAAAGTAAATATTTAAATTAAAGTTATGAAAATAACTAAAAAAATCACTTTTATTATATTGTAATTACATGTATTTAAATAAATAAGATATATTTTTATTTATCAATAATAGCTTTTATTTATTTAAGCAGATTTGAAATGCCTGCCTATTAGGTATAATTCTTTCTACTGCCAAATTTTTTTTTATTATTCATAATTTTTAAAATTTAAATTAGTCATGATAGTTAAAAAGTTAATTTTCAACTTTTTGCTATTAAAACTATTGGACCTAGAAGTTCTAATCCATGTTTTGATGATAATAAACAATTAGTATACTACTAATCTACCTTGGAAGTATTTGTATTAAGATTGTAGGTTCCTATTTTAAAATTATGAAATTGCTTCAAATCAATATTGAAATCTAAGAAATTGAAGCAAAGATTAAGGAGACACTACTATGTAAATTTTTAATTTTATGAATCTCAATTAGTTAATTGCGTTGGATCAAATTTAGGTATTTTTAAAATTCATAGTGTTCTTGTTTTTACCTATTTCTTGACCAAGGAGGAGTAAAATGAAAATTTTCACTTGTGAGAAATGTAAAATTAGTTTTTGAAAATGCTTTTAATGAAAAATTTATTAAATTATCTTTCCAACAGTTCAAACAGATTGAAAATCCAGTTTTGGGATAAAGAGTTATGTATTTTCTAATCTTTTATTTTTTTTGTCCAGTGGGGACTTTGGTAACCGAAGTCAATTTTTCAAACATAAGGTTTTGGTTCCCCCACTTTCGGCAGCCAAAGTAAGGGACTTCGACAGCCAAACCTGAGTTTCTGTAACTCAATAAAATGGGATTTTAGGTAATTAAATGGCTATATTTGCACTTAATACACCCCCAACGGTCATTTTCTTACTAAAACTATAAATAGAGATCATTAATAACTGAAGGGAAGTTATAATAACTGATTTTTTAAGAATTTATTGAGTTCTAAAGCTTTTCCTTCTTTCTCTCTCTAGAACTTGAACGTCCACAATTAATTCTTGAGAGCTTGTTTGTTAAACCATAATTTTTTAGTTCAAAGAGTGAGTTTAAAATTGTTGAGAGTATTTATTATAACTTGAGTGTGTTAGAGCATTAAATTGCTCTTGTGAGAAAAGAGATTTGTAAAAGAGCAAGAGTTTACTTTTGTGATTTTGTGAGGGGTTTGTTCTTCACCCAAAGAAGAAATACAGTGGAGTTAACTCTCAAGGAGGGCCTTGAGGAGAGAACGTAGGCTTGGGATAGCCGAACCTCTATAAATCTTTGTGTCCACCATCATTCATTTCTCTCTTCCTTGTTCTTATTTTCCATTAAATTTTCTTAGCTTTCAAAATTTTTAATTAGTACCCAATTTACCTCCCCTCTTGGGTTGCTACAAGGGACAACAAGTGGTATCAGAGCAAGTCTCCATTTAACAAAGATTTTATCATCTTGGAGCAAAGATCACTGGCAACCGTTAATGCACAAGAAGGCTAATTAATGGTAAGACCTCCTTTCTTTGATGGCAATGACTTTCTTTATTGGAAAAATAGGATGTATTACTTACTTAAATTGAAAGGAGTAGATTTGTGGGATGTTATTGAGAATGGACCATTCATCCCAACCAAAGTTGTAAAAGGTGTATATGTAGCAAAACCAAAGGGTGAACGGAGTGAGCAAGAGAAGAGAAGAGTTGCTCTAAATGACAAAGCTATTCATGTTTTATTTTGTACTCTAAATAGAAGTGAGTATGACAAAGTGTGTATGAAGTCTACTGCAAAGGAGATTTGGGATGCTTCCTTGATTACTCATGAGGGTACTAGTCAAGTAAAGGAGAATAAGATGGATTTTCTAATCTATCAATATGAGTTGTTCAAGATGAAATTGCATGAGACTATAAGTCAAATGTATGATAGATTTGTGCAGATCATTAGAGGAATGAAATCCCTTAGGAAAACATTCACAAATGAGAAGCTAGTAAAGAAGATTCTAAGAAGTCTTCCTAAGGAGTGGCTACCTAAAGTAACCTCACTTAAGGATTCCAAAGACTTGAGCAAGGTAAAACTTGATGAACTTTTAGGAAATCTCATTGAATGTGAGATGACTCTTAAAAGAGAACAAGTGGAGGAACCAAGCAAGGCCAAGAAGAACATTACTTTTAAGGTCTCTTTGGAAAATTGAAATAATGAATATGAGAGTTTGATGAGAAAGAATTGGCTCTAGTAATAAGAGGAATAAAGAAGATGCTCTTTTAAAATAAGAAGTTTATTCCAAAGAAAAACTTCAAGAAGGATAAAAGTGAGAGTAGCAAAAGGGATCCTCCCATATACTATGAATGCAACAAGCCGGGTCATATTAGAACAGATTGTCTCAAGTTGAAAAAAGCCATCCAAGAAGTTTAAGAAGAAGGCACTCAAAGCAACATGGGATGAATCAAGTAACTCCAAAGATGAGGCGATTAGTGATGAAGTTGCCAAAATGTGCTTCATGGCAATGGAGGAAAGCTCTAATAAGGTAACTTTAAGTGATGATATTATTGAATTTTCTTATGATGATCTTGTTAATGCTCTTAAAATCATGAATGATGAACTTGAGTTGAGTCATAAGAAAAACAAAGTTTTGAAAAAGGAACTAGTTAGTTTAAGAAAGGAGAATGAGACCTCATCAAAGGGTGATAGATCTTTAGATAATAATATGCAAAAATCCTTATATGAGCTCTTTTTAGAAAATAAGAAGTTGAAAAATGGAATTGTTAAGTTAAAAACTTCTCTTTCCAAATTTGCTAAAAGGAAGGACAAACTTGATGCAATTTTGGACTCTCAAAGGTCTCCTAGCATGAAGTATAGACTTAGTTATAGCAAATTTGTTAAAGTTATTTAATTATTTTTTAAAGAATTTAATTTTTTTTATTTCAATAATAAAATAAATGATATAATATAATAAATCAATAATTATATATTTATTTTAATAATATAACAAATGATATAGTATATTAAATTAATAATTATATATTAAATTTAATAATAAAATAAATAATATAATAAATTTACAATATTATATTTATTTCAATAATAAAATAAATTATATGATATATACACTTATTAGTCATTTTACATATCAACAGTAACAGCTAAACATAGTTTTGTCAAACACTTAACATAAATCAACTATCATCACTGCCAGCTAGCAACTAACTGCTAACAGTAACAGCTATCAACTAACAGTTATCAGTTATATCCAATAATTAAACTAAAAAGGCCCCAAGTTCTATAAGTGTGTGCCCTATTGCTAGTGTGTAGTTCTTGATCATGTTTTTCTTTATGCAAACTTACCAAAACTATGTTTGCACACTTACTTAAAGTTGGATACCTTAAAAATTGATGGACTCTATTTTTATACATTTGTTTGGCTCTTTTATGCAAGTTATCTATATTGCTCAAGTTTATCATGCTTCTTGTGACTTAGTAGTAGTTTTAGCTGCTATGTACCTTTTATATATCTAAGCTTGAGCTCCCCCTATGCAACTTTAACTTGGAAATGGACCTTCTGAGTTTGCCATAATATCTAGTGTTCTTGTAACCTCTGTTTATACAATTGCTTAGGTTAAACCTTCTCTGTATGATAATAGTTGTTTGTTTTGAAAATATCTTGCATTATTCATTGTGTTGAATTCCTTTAGTTGGCATTTTATACTCATGTTTGACTTATATTGCATTAAGTTGACATGGTTTCCATACTATTATTGCTTTTGCTACATAATTCTCTATTTTTGACTTGAGAGGTAATATTTTGTGACTATTATGACTTGACTTGGCTATCCTTTAGATAAATGGCTCATATTATGCTGCTGTGACTTATAATACTTCAAGTTCACTTGCTCTTGTGCTCTATCTCTACAATTTGAGCTATATTGCCTTAACCTGACATGCTTTGTATAATATCATTTTTTTTTGATAAATAGTTCTCTGTTTTATTCTGTAATGCAATATTCTTGCTTATTGTGTATTAGTCTAGATATCTCTATTGTGGTTAGCAAATGTTGTGTTTGACTTGGAGATGGCTTTTCTTATTTATTCTTTTGTAGTGATTCTATCTCTATTACCTTTTCTATCTCTATGGGTCAAAAGAGGGTATATGGTAAATGACCTTGGGGAGAATCTAGTAGAGATCCTCAACCTACCCAACCTTCTCCAGCCTTTGAGTTTGACATAGTTACTAGGAACTTCGAGAAGTATGCTCCCTTTTCTAGGAGATTTGTTCACCCCAGTCGACCTATTGATCCTGATTCTGTAGTTCATTTCACTACCCATGGGATTTTAGCTCCCATTGCCTTAGGGTGAGATTCTGTTATTACTACTCCTAGTCCCACTAGAGAGAACCCAGTTAGGGACTTTTATGCTAACCTCCATGTTGTCCAACAGTCTAATCCAATCACTCTTGTCAGCTTTGTTAACCAAACTAGAGTCTCCTTCACTTTTGTTATTCTTACTCAATATTTAGGGATCCTAAATGATGGTGTAGTTATAATTAATAGTCACCAATGGATTACTGAGCCCTATTCTCTTATAGATCAAGTTAGAATTGTCTCTAGGGATGATCATACTTGTGACCCCATTCGTCTTCCTGCTACACACCTTGGGACAATACCCAAGGTTGTACACCATATAGTCACACATGAGATTATCCCGAGAGTAGGTCATCGGTCTGACCTCACTTACACTAATATGTTTGTTATGACCTATCTTTTGGAGAGTCGTCCCCTTAACCTTCCTGTTTTGATTCTTCATACTATGGCCTCTGCCTTTTAGCACTCCATGGCTTGTCTCCCCTACGGTTGTCTTATCACTAGACTTCTAAGGGCCCTTAGAGCTAATCCTAGTATAGAAACCACCATGACCATACCCAGAGACTATGGTTACTACACCATGGACACCTTTCACCCATGGGGCTTACTGTCTACCAGGACAGTTATGAGCATGTTCGGAAGGACTGCCTTGCATCATCACAGTGACCACAGACTCATCACAGGACCACAGACACAGAGATCATAGCCTAGGAGCACAGTAGTAGGAGCTTCTTCTGATCAGACTAATACAACCACCGCCATAGTAAGACCCAGTGGCACAGCCAACCAGGGTGAGTCCTTACGGACTTCTCATGATATATATAATATCCTAGCTCATAGCTCCAGACTGTGCAGATAGAGGATCGACTACAGAGGATGGAAGACTGCCAGCTTCACTATCAGCAGCATGGAGGAGCAGATGGCTCAGATTTTCTCTCTTCTCCAGCATATGACCTCCAGTGCTCCTCTATTGGACACAGCTACTCAACCTGCTCTAGAGACCTGACTTTCTTTTCTATTGTCTTTTGATGATTTTTTTTTTTTATATATATATCTTCCCCTTTGGTGAGTGTTTTAATGATGCCAAAAGGGAGAGATATGTAGATAGTGGATGTTTTCTTGATGTTTTAGTTAGCAGATGTATAGTTATAGGTTTTACACATGCTTAGAGTTGTGATACATGCTTTTGTTTTCTTGATATTTTAGCTAGCAAATGTATAGTTATAGGTTTTACACATGCTTATAATTGCGATACATGCTTTTAGCCATTTTTTTTATGATGCTTTTTCTTGGTATATTTATGATATATTATCTCATATAATTAGCTTACTCTCTTAATGCATTTTTTTACTTTTTGCATCATCATTCATTTAGGCCTCATGACATCATGTTATTGCATTCATTGGGTCAAAACCTCTCTTATGTGTTCTCCAAATTTTATTTATTAAGGCATAAATTGTTTTTAAAAGGGACAGTACACTAAGGGGGAAAATTTTTTGAAAAACACACACTTCACTTGTGCTTAACTTCTTTCATCCACTTATTATTTGTCATCATAAAAAAGGGGGAGATTATTAGACCTAGGAATCCTAATTCATGTTTTGATGATAATAAACAATTAGTGTGCTACTAATCTACCTTGGAAGTGTTTATGTTAAGATTGTAGGTCCCAATTTTAAAATTGTGAAATTGCTTCAAATCAAGATTGAAAGAGAGTAAGGAAGTAAAGCAAAGTTTTAAGGGCTCCACTTTCAACAACCGAAGTAAGGGATTTTGGCAGCCAAACTTGAGTTTCTGCAACTTGATAAAATGGGGTTTTAGGTGGTTGAACGGCTATATTTGTATTTAATACACTCCCAACAGTCATTTTATTGCCAAAACTATAAATAGAGATCATTTATGAATGGGTGGAAGTTACAACAACTGATTTTTTGAGAATTTATTAAGTTCTAAAGCTTTCCTTCTTTTTCTCTCTAGAACTTGAGCTTCCACAATTAAATTTTGAGAGCTTGTTTGTTGAGCTGTAATTTTTGAGTTCAGAAAGTGAGTTTAAAGTTGTTGAAAGTATTTATTGTAACTTGAGTATGTTAAAGCATTAAATTGCTCTTGTGAGAAAACGAATTTATAAAAGAGCAAGGTTGCTCTTGTGGTTTTATAAGGGATTTGTTCTTCATCTAAAGAAGAAATACAATAGAGTTAACTCTCAAGGAGGGCCTTAAGGAGAATATGTAGGTTGGGGATAGTCGAATCTCTATAAATCTTTGTGTCCACCATCATTCTTTTCTCTCATCCTTGTTCTTGTTTTCCATTAAATTTTCTTAACTTTCAAAATTTTTAATTAATACCCAATTTACACCCCCTCCCCCCCTTTTGGGTTGCTATAAGGGACAATAATAATCAATTCATTGATTTTTTTTAGGTTGATTTTAATATTATTATTTTTAGTGAGCGTTGAAATTTGAAATAAATCAACAATAAAAAATATGATATATCAATTAACTAGAAGAGACACGAACAGATAAAATTAATTCATATTAGCTTATTTAAATCAATTTTGATTATGGCTTAAAAAAATTTTAAGACCAACTAAAATTGTCAAAAAATAGCTAAGTTGTGAAACTTTGAAAAAGGAAATTTAATTAGGATATCTATAATTATTTTCTTGAAACAGGGTTTATAATATGATTATAATATTAATATATTAATTATTATTTATCTTCTATAATATATATATAAAAGTACGAATGAGAGAGTAAATTTTTGAAGGACAAAATTATCCTTAATTTTTTATAATATTTACAATATTAGAAATTAAAAAGTTTAAAATTTTAATAATTTATAATTATTAATAAGAAATTCTTTATAATACAATTTTGTTCTAACTCTAACATGATAAATAATTCTAAACTATATAGAATTCTGTGTATAAATAAATTTTATCACTATGAAATTGTTAGTGAAGTTACAAAATTTATACATGAAATTGATGAATATATACACTTCAACGTCTAAAACAAAACATGGACAATTTTCGTCCATATTATGTACATTGCTTATTCATATAGGTTGATCATCTAACATTGAATATATATCTTATAATAATATAAAAAATTATATATATATATATCACCTCAATTATGTTATTGTGTTAATTTTATTGGCCGGTGACCATTTAAGAGAGTTCAAAGATTGTATAGGTGGGCTAGTTGTAATCACCTGACTAAAATGATCTGTATCACACGTTAATAATTATTTTGATCAATACTTTATTATTTTTTTTTTAACGTTTTCTATTTTAATTTTTGAACTTTTCGTAGAGTTGGTGAACTATTAACTGAAGAACTTGATAAACTTATAGTAATTATTGCCAATTTCTAGCATCAAGATTCTATATTGGTACCTGAATTGACAGAAGGATTACAAGGATGGAAAGCACTCTCATGTTGTATCCAATGCATTGGATATGAAGCTGATAAATACGAAAAAAAAAATTAATCAATTTATTAGATTTTTAAGTAATTAAGATGATAATTTAGAGAAATTATTTTTTAATAAAAAAATATAAAAATAATATTTAAAAAATTAAATAAAAATATTTAAATAATTAAAAAAAATATAAATTAATATTTAATTTTCATATAATAAAATTTTATTCTTGTATAGGAATATATTTTTTAATAAATTATATTTTCAAAATATAAGAACTAATTAACTAATTTTAAAAAAATAGATAAACTAAATAATAATATTTTTAAAATAGTAAGGACTAATTAATTAAAGTTATTAAAATAGAATGACTAAATAGTAATTTAATAAATATTAATTAATAAAAAATTTAATGAAAAGATTAAATTATTTAAAAAAAATAAAATATATTAATTAAATAATATATTTTTTAAAATATAAAAATTAAATAATTAATTTCATTAAAATATAGTGATTAAATAATAATTTTTTCTTAAAATTATTCAACTCATTATTTGTTATGCATGTTGCTATTTTTAGTTTTACCAGTAACTTTTTAATTCTACCATAACAAAATTTATATTATTTGATTATTTAATAAATTAATTTGTTTAATAACTAAATAGCTTAGTTTATATATATATATATATATATTTCTTTTTTTTTTCAATACATTGCTAATTAATAATAATGTCACATCAGCCCGGTTTCGTATAAAATCTGCAAAATGTCCAAATTCAAAATATGATAAAACTGAATACAAAATTTTTGTTTTCTTGTTCTATTAAATTTCACATTATCATGTAACTTGAACTAAAAAAATAATTTATATTTATATTCATAACTTTCAATTTTTTATGAAATAATTATACCTTTAAGATTTATTATAATTATAATTAATAAAATAAATTGAATTTAAAAAATTAATAATAAATTACAATATAGCCGTTGAAATTTTACTTGATTAATAAATAAAAATTTTAGATATAATTGTGATTTAACATAAATATTTAGTATTTTTAATTTATTGATTAAATTTTATTTTATGTTTATTTTTAATTAAAACTTTTTACTAAAAAATATTTTTTAAATTTCAATTAATGTAATTATCTTTTAAATTAACTCAGATAAATCTATGTATTTGAATATAAAATATAAAAATAAATTCATATATTTTTATAAATTAATTTTAAAAAAATATATAATTAAAAAAAATATATCTTACAAAGCATTCATTAAATAAAAAATATATTTTATATATAATTTAATATATATATATATATATATTATTTAATGTATATTTACATTTCATGATAAATCAAACTTAAACTTTGTGAAGAACTTGTATATTTTATTTTTTTATTTTCATAAGATTTGTAATATGAAAAATTTATATAAATTATGTGAAATTTATGTCTTAATATTATATATCATATATTTTGATCCATATAATAAATTGGGTCTATATATAATTTTTTTTTTAATTATTACTCATTAATTCTTTGAAAACTAACCAATGAGTTCGAATTCGAATTTAAGGGTAAAAAAACTTAATACAATAATATTCATGATTCTATAATTCTCTTCACTAGAAAAAAAAAAGGAAAAAAAATCAATGCAAAAAATTAATGTTTAAGATGATTTATCATGAATTATTGCATCCATTATATAAAATACACATACTAATTAAAGTAAATCATATATAAAATGTACATTTTATTTAATGGATATTATAATTTATGTGGGATATATTTTTTTTAATTATATATTTTTTTAAAATTGATTTGTAAAAATGTACAAATTTATTTTTATATTTTATATTTAGATACATTAATCTGTCTAGTTTAATTAAAAAGATAATTATATTAATTGAAATTAATAAAAATATTTTTAGTATAAAATTTTTAATTAAAAATAAATATGAAACAAAAATTTTTTTTTAAATATAAAGTTTTATCAATGGATTAAAAATACCAAACGTTTATGTTAAATCACAATTATATCTATAATTTTGATTTGTTAATCAAATAAGACTTTAGGTATTATATTATAATTTATTATATTTTTTAAATTTAATTTTACTCCTTTAGTTATAATCATGATAAATTTTAAAAATATAATTTTTTTATATAAAATTAAAAATTATGGATATGAAACTGAATTAAACGTTTGACATTTGTTATTCAATTGGAAAAAAATAAAAAGCCTAATTTGATCCAAATTAAAATGGAGGATTTGACCTTTTTGTTCCTATTGAAAAGTGTAATCAGATTTTGGCCAAACAGATAGTAGATATTGCAAATAATTTAAAAACTAAGGTTGTAATTGTAATTAAACTCATAGATCAAGGGTTTTATTGAAAATATGCCACTTCCATTTCCAGCAAATCAAGAAAAGTATAACTCGCTTCATCCAAGAATCTACAACACGAAAGATGATTCTGGAACTCGCAGGATTTAAACAACAAAGTTATTATTTTTATTATTATTGATCTTATTAGCGAATCAATAGCTGCACAGCTTGTTTCTTCCAAAAAAAAAAAAAAATTAATAATGGTAGTGATTGAGCCAGAAGAGGACGAACAGACCTTACTCAGTAATCCTCCAAAGCCAAAAGCAATTCCATCGTCATCGTCACCGTCTTCCAAAACGGCGACGGATTCAAGCAAAGACGCTGGAACTACTTCTTCAGCGGCTGTGGCGGCTGAGGCGGAAGATACGAATGTGAACGGGAACGACTCTGATGGGTTCGAAACATCAAGCGAACGAGAAGTGAAGAAAGAAAAAATTATTTCTTTTGAACATATTTTATGAATTATTTTAAAGTTTGGATTTTGATTTAAATGATTTATTCTAAAGTTTAATATTGTTACATTAAGTATTAAAGTAAATTTTTAATTTAATTTAAATATATTAAAATATTATGAACTTAAGTGAAGAAAGAAAAAATTTTAATTGACTTAATTGTATAACTTACAAAAGTTTGGGGAATTGACAGTAAATAAAAAAATAAAATAAATTTCAAAAATCGCATAGCCCCTCTCCCCTCCTCTCTACACTCTTTCCACCTGACTCTCTCTCTCCCTCCCATTTCCCTTTCATTTCCTCCGACCAAAAGCCGACCCACCACTGGCCAACCCTCTTATCACCTTCCCCCATCTCCATTGTACCCTTCCCAACCCCTAGCAACCGTGATAGGTGCCAAAAATGGCTAGTTTTTTTCCCTAAAAGTCACGCACTGTCGTGTGCAGAAAATGGTTGTTTTAGCCATTTCGGCCACCCCATCTACCCATATCGTCTTGTCATCATCCCATGACCATTTTCTGACCACCCTCAGCTCCAGAAACTCTCTATAGCCATCAGAATCTAGAGAGAGGATAATTGGTATTTCATGGCTTTTCGATAAGATTTCTAACAATCTGAGACTACCAATGAACTTAGCACGCCAAAACCTTACTAACCTCGCTCTAATTGGATTTGGAAAAGGCGATCATTGGACAGTTTAGATCAGTCGGTGAGATTTTTGTATTTTCAATTCTCGTAAATCAAAATAATTATATGATACTTTTTAACATTTTATGGGATTTGTTTAGGTGCGACTAGATCGGTGATAGCTTACTAAGGTTCGGGATTGAGTTTTTGGTCTGATTCGGATGCTCGATGAGTTGTCTCGAAAGATGTTCATATTTACAGTCGATTCCAGCATTTTTAGGCATTCCGAATGTGTTCTAGGTAATAGAACTGACAAAAGTAAACCCGAACTTATGTAGTTTTTACCTAAGTTTAAGCTAGCTGATTAATTTGTAAAATATTTTTGATTTAGTGAAATTAAGTAAAATGAGTTTAATTATTAATACAAGGACGATGTAAAGGATCTTTAAGAATATTTTCATAAGTTTTTAAGTATTGAAAATAATTATTTGTACTATATAAGAGTTAGGGACCCGAGTTAGAGATTTAAAATTTAGACTTAGATTAAGTTTCTTATAAGCCCTGGATGTGCATTATTGTCACGACCCAACCTATGGGCCGGACTGGCACTAGGACCTGGGCCATCCTAAAGCCCCCGAGGCCCTTAGTAAGCCTAACTATTCACTAACCCAACTCTAAGGCCCATTTGGGCCCAATTTCAAGAAATCAACCGGACAGAGTCCGGCCATAAAATGGACCTACCAACGGGAAGTTTTTGACTCACCCGACCTGTAAACACAGTAAATACTCAATTGGGGAGCTCAGCTCACCCTCCACATACTCATATCATCATAAAAACATATGGGAGTTCAGCTCCCTCATCCAGTCCATCAAACATGCATATAATTATACGTTTACAGGTCCAACATGGTAATAATATTACAGATCAAAATCAAATAAATACTTCTAACACATGCAGAAATTCTAGGAGTAAATAAAATTACATAAATATTGATAAACAACCTGCGAAGGAGAAAAGCAGGTTAACCACAATAAAATCCTCCTGTAGCCTGAAAAAAATATTGAACAGGAGTGAACGTTCGACTCAGAGAGCAAAATATCAATTTTAATCATAATCTCTATAACTAACTAAAACTAATGCACCCTGTGGAGTGAAATGCAACACCAGCAATAATTTCACATCATAACATCAAAAAGGTAATTTGGAGCACTCACGCACCCAGTAATATCAATCATAATATATATGGGAGCTGATCCCCTATACAGCTCTCTTAATTCCAACTGTGCCAGCGAAGAACTCAGCCCGGACTTCTACTTAATAATCAAATCAGGGTCCCAGCGAAGAACTCAAGCCGTGTCTACCCCGAAGGACCGGGTCCCAGCGAAGATCTCAAGCCGTGTATACCCGTCCTATCCATAGTCCATACCACATCACACGCACCCCAACGCACGCACACTGCTCCAAATTACCACAACAACATACATGGCACTTTCACAGTTGTGAATGCAACATAAATCATGCCTAAAGTTTATCTACATAGATATATGCATATAAGTGATGCATGGGCATGCTTGAACATATAATAATAGTGAAATTACAATTAAAATTAATATTTTACTCACAGACTTGACAACGGTCACTGTGGCAGCTGGGCGGAGGAAGAAGGCTGTCCCGGCTCACCTGACAATTACATTACAATTATTTAATACAAATGACTCAATACAAATCAAGAAAAGACCAAATACGTCCTAAATCGTGCCGAAAATCTGGCAGAGTCTGTCCTATACCTAGGACCTACCCAACTTGCAAAAGGGCTCAAAATACACTTCTAAATCCACAATCCATATATCCACAATTCAATCACATCACAAAGCCCCTCCTGGGCCCATCAAATCAGTCATCCATCACAGTATGTAAAAATTTCAATTTAGTCCTTATAATTGATCATTTTTGCAAAAATTGCCCAAATAAGCTCTAAAATTCTAAAACTTTGTCCCGCGGTCATTAGCAATATTATTAGGCTATTGCAAAAAGAATCATAATTTTCTGAGCTACCACGAATATTTTATGGATTTTTAATCCTATTTAAGCACTAGAAAATTACGAAAAAACAAAGTTCGGGTTTACCTTTGCCGATTCCGACTCCGGGGACGTGCTCGGGACGTCTGACAATGGGGGGTAGCCAAAACCTCGGTCCAATTCGGAGACTTTTCCGGTAACGGGTCTGTTTGGCCGGAAATTCACAAACCCGGACAACTGTCGAATTTCCGCGAATTGAGGATACCTACACGAAGCCCACAACACGGGGGTTAGTACATAAATTTTTCAGAATTTTCTAAGCTCATTTAATGCTCGGAAAAACACTGCGAAGTTCCGTGGGACCCACCGAAAAACGGTGTCGAAAAATTTTGAAATTTATATCCCCGCGAAGCTCTCGACGAGTGGAGCGCTCTGGTACTCTCGGTTTTCTCGTGGGGTTCACGGTTTGCGAGAAATCTAGCCCGAAAGTCAAAATGGGCTAAAACTTCCCGGGCAAAAATTGGACAAACCGCTCGATGGATTTCGGTGTTCTTGGTGTCTATGGAAAGCTCTCGACGAGTAGATGAGTTTAGACATAAGACCCGGTCCGATTGGTGGCCGGATCGGCCGGATTTTGGCCGGGAAGTCGAAAAGTCGACCGCGCAATGAGGGGCGTTCGCGCGCGTTTTTCGGCCGTTTGGGGCCGCGGCCGACCGGGGGAAAGAGGTGGGGCGGCGCGCCGGTGAGCTGGGGTGGCGGGGAAGGTGGCTGGCCGGCGAGCTGGGGCGGGAGGAGAGAGAAAACGGGAGAAAGAGAGAAGGAGGAGGGGACACGCGCGGGAGAAAAAGAAGAAGGGGAGGGAGCCGGTCCGATTCGACTGATCCGATCCGGTCCGGTTCAATTCGGCTGGTTTGATTCGAAATACAAAATTTTAAATTTTTACTCTGCCTCGGGACCAAAAACGAGGTCCAAAAATTCTGAAAAAATTTCAAAAAACTCAGAAAAATTCATAGACTCCAAATATATTTTTAGTTTTGTCACGTGGTCTTTAAATAAATTTTTAAAAATCATCAAAGTTTCTAATTTCGGAAAATCAAACCCAATTTTTAAAATCCGAAAAATCTCAAATAGTTTCTTAAAATTTAATAAAATTAAAATATCCATAATACTCATAAAATAATAATGTTTAAAATTTTAGGGTGTTACAATTATAATTATTGTTATGAGCTTAAGGCCCTATGTGTTGCAATTGTTGACTTTTCTTGCAGGGGGTTTAGGCCTTACATTAGATTTTTTTCTTCGTTTGGACTAGTTTTTGAATGAGACCACCAATTCTTTTAATTAACCATATGAAATTGAGTTTGTCCATTAGTTTTGTTGACACAAAAATGAAAATAAAATAAAATAAAATAAGAGCCAATTGGTAGAGAATAAGAGGAAAATTTTATTTTTTTAAAAAAAAAGAAAAAAGATAAGGGGGAAAAATTGTGATTATGTGAATATGAGAAGGAGAAGAGATGAAATTTAGAAAAAGAAGAGCTAGAGAAAAACAAAGAGTTTTGTCTCTTAGAGTTTAGCAGATAGATTTTGATTTTTTTTAAGATTTTATTATTTATTTTAAAAGATTAAAATAGTAGGTGTTTAGGATGAAGAGTCCTAGATATCTAAATTTATTAAATATAACAATATTTTAGAAGTTTTGGTGGGTTAAAAACTTATTTTAATAGGTCATATGTTTTCTTCCAACATATTGCAGGTAATTTAATATGTAGTATATACAGAGAATTAAAAAAAAAAAATTGAGCAGTGTTAATAACCTCAGTTGCCCAAACCTAGATACGCCCTTGATCTCATCATCAACATCCAAATAATAGAGGATGTTATATGTGAAGCATACAATTTTACTCTCTATAATAATCATGATAAAATATGCTTCTATGTATACATTTCAAGTACTCACAAAACATAAAATATAATTAATACATGAGAAATGTGATTTTTATTAATAAGTTGAGTTAATATAGTCCTGCATTTTTTTATTTCTTTTAATTGGCACCCTAATTCAAAAGGAAGTGTCAATTATTACCTAAAATTAATACCTAAAGAGTTCAACTCACTAATAAGCAACTCCAACGAATAATTGAAGGTCTCAACAACAAAACACGTTTAATTTAAATTCATGTTAATTCAATTTTATTATTATTATTAACAAATGAAAGTAAGTTCCATGTACATGGATATATTTTACCATTCATAAATTTGCTAAAACTTTTACAAAGTCTCCTTTATAAATTGGACGTTTACCAATTATCAAAACACTACCTGCATAAAATTTTGACATCCTGACTAGCACAATTATTACAAAGCAGCTTCTTCCCCATTCACATAATGAAATTAAATAGTAAAGTTAGGTTTTGCTAAAAGATCCTAAGTTTCAAGAAATTGGCTCAATTGAAATTCACGGATTTTTTTTTTTTTACAAAAAAAAATTGTTATTCAACATCCAAGCACATTTATTATCATTCACCTAAACTTCAAATTCAAAAGATAAGAAGGTGATTAAAGGGACAATCCCCTTCGTATCACAAAAATTCCAACAAAAAAAGATTTTAAATAGAAAAAAGTAATTATGATTTTTTTTAAATAGAAAAAAAGATTTTTTTAACGTTTTCTATATTAATTTTTGGACTGTTCGTAGAGTTGGTGAACTATCAACTGAAGAACTTGATAAACTTATGGTAATTGTTGCCAATTTTCGCCACCAAGATTCTAGATTGGTACCTGAATTGACAGAAGGATTACAAGGATGGAAAAGCATTCTCATGTTATATCCAACGCATTGGATAGCTGGTATGCGCATAAAAAAGTTAATTAGTTTCTTAGAATTCGAAGGAATCAAAACGGTCATTTAAAAGAATTATTTTTTAATAAAAAAAATATAAAAGTAATGTCTAAAAAATTGAATAAAAAGATTTAAATAATTTTTAAAAATATAAATTAACATTTAATCTTCACATAATAAAATTGTAACACCCCCATGTTCGTTAGTGCGTTCTATTGTTCCGGTGACCAGTGTTGTCTGGACAGCTAGGATGCCTAGAACTACATTTAGATATGGATGAGGAGACATAAAATAATGAAATATAAGAAAAAAAAATACAAGAAAAATAAAGAAAAAATAATAGCAATGAAATGTAACCAAGTTAAACGAGCCGAGAACTATAGCGATGGGTGACCGCATCGGAAAGTTGCGGTGTAGACCGTTGACTAGCCCTGTACAGCGGGGAATCCTAGAAAATATTTTTAAGACTTAAATAAACATCTGTTGAAGTATAAATGTCATTAGAAATATAAAAAAAAAAATAAAATAATTAGTACAAAGAAAGACGAGAAATCGAGAAAACGACAAAACTTGGTGTTACCGAAAAATCGGGAATGCAACCCGAACAGGGGCATTTTGGTCATTTGACACCCCGAGTTGTCTTTTGACCTAAATGTCCATTAAAAATAAATGATATTACACTTGAAAAATGTCAAGGAAAATTAAAATAGTGGTACATAATCTAAATAGCAAAAGATAGGAGAAAAATGTGAAAATTGAAAATTTTGGAATAAACAAACATTATAATTAATATTAGTGCTCCACTAACTTATCACATTTGACACATAATCAAACTTGGGACAGCCACCTCCACTAACAGCCTTCTTTCTCATCTATCCTTCTCCATTGCCGAACCCATTTCTCCCAAGCTTCCATCCATGGCCGTCCACCATGCATGGGCAAAACCACCATCATCAAGCCATCAATCCTTCTAGGTCTCTTCACTAAAGTTGTTCTATACAACTTGGGCAGTAGAGAGGCAGCAAGAAAGTTAAGTTTTGGTGAGATTTTGAAGAACTTTAAAAGTGGTAAGTGTGTATTTTTTATTCTTGTTTCATTAAACTTTGAATAGATGTTGTGGTGAGTTGATTTGTGGAAGAAGTTTTGATGTTTGATGAATTAATGGAGATGTATATTTTGGCAGCCATGGAACCTCACTATGAACAACTTATTCTTGCATGTAAATAGTGGTTTGAATGATGATTTAAATATTTGATTGTATTGTAGTTAAATTCCATGTGTAAGGTTTGATTTGTAAGCTTGAAAAGTGAAAATGGAAATTGATGGGTATGTATAAACTTGTGGCAGCCTCATGAAGAAGATTGAAGTGTTTGAGTTCATGAAATATTGTTGAATTATGTTGTCATTGAGGGCAGCATGTGCATATGAATAATTGTTTGAATTTGGACATGTAAATGAGGTATGTCATGTGGTTGAATTATTGTAAATGGGACTTTGGAAAATTTTGTATTATAGTGTGTATGTTGAGAGTGGTTACAAGCTGCCAAAATGATCAAAAATGTGAAGTAAAATGTGTTAATGGTATGGTACAACCAGAATTGGCATGGGAGAGTTAACTTGGTAAGTGTTGAATGTGTAATTGGTAAATGATGAACAATGTGTAGTAGGGCAGTGTATGTTTTAGCTTAGAACCTTAAGTGTGTGACTCCAATTGGTATAAGATCAATTGAAGGTGAAACTAGGCACAAAATGTGCCAACTTTCATGAAGGAAGCTTACCTAAATTCTGCCTAGAAGGTGACTTGAAAAATGACCAAATCTGAATTAGTGACTTGAAAGCCTGAAAATTGATCAATTGGGTAGTAGTTAGTATTTTGGCCATAACTCACTCAAAACAGGTCCAATTGACCTTAAATTTTTACCATGAATAGTTTAGACATATATCTATAATTCTTATGAAAACACCAAAGCCCAGAAATGGCCAGAACCAAGCCAAATAGCTTGCACAAGTTCAGGTACCAAAACTGGCAGAACCAAAAGTGACCTAAAAATGACCTAAAGTTACCATTTTGATGCATTCTGTCCAGCATTGATAAATTGACCATAACTTGGTCTACACAACTCAGAATGACCTGAAATTTTGCTTCGCGTGCAATAAGACATAGACCTACAAGTTTGTAGTTTGGACCGAAACCCAAAAACCGAGGAAACTAGGTCATCCGGCTAGGTCAAATTAGTATACCGAAATCCGGTAAATTGCAATAAAATGCAATATACTTGAAAGTGAATTTGGTAACATGCACCAGCACTAAAGGGCTATAAAATGTGACATATTGGTAACATAAAATCTAATTCACCTAGAGTGCATCGAGAGTCAACATTTTAGGTTGACTAAGGAAAATAATAGAATTCAATAAATTAATTATTAAGCCTTATTGTTAGAGACGGTTTAAATGAGTACTGAAACACTTCAAATTGTGTGTTTCAGTTAGCACAGACTCAGGGAAGGGGAAGGAAACACTGAGTCAGAACCAAGAGGCATTTATCAGAGGTTTGTGCACAACTAGTTTTTAACTGATTTTGTTCTGAATATTTCATATGATTAAATGACATATTTTTCTTATGTATTATGTTTAACAAACATTAGATTTAATTCAATGATTATTGAAATTATTATAGTATGTATGAATTTAGCTTTGTAAAATGGTATTTTCACAAGTATTAAGCATTGTTGTGGATTGAATAAATTATATTTTGAAAATTTGTGATAGAACATGTGTTGAATTGTGATGGGCAATTTGCATAGAAAAATGCAAATTTATGATTTGAATTGTGATGAGCATAAAAATTATTGAATATTGGAATTGACTTTGAATCGAATTGTATTGTGATTTATGCTCACTAAAAGGATTGTGATTGTCACACCTTACCCCTCTGTAAGGCATAACATGATCCCGTAGAATACCTAATGAACTACCGAACTTCACCTACCGATAACTCATTAAGTACCCTACAAGGGATTTTAAAACAATTTTCTTTTTTTTGATAAGTGGTGAGCATTTTCTAATAAGTATTTAAAACATTTAGTTAAAATTAAAACTAGTTAATATTTTTGGTCCATTTTATTTTTCTGCAAATTTTATAAAAATTTTGACAGAGTTCCCTCTGTATTTTGAGAAAACAGTTCTTCAAATACCTGTAAAAAGCACTTCTAAAAATTCTTCCCCAACAATTACTTCAATTTCACAATCACACTCAATCCATTTCAACAACTCCACAATCATTTCAATCAATTTCTCAAGTTCAAAATTTAATAATCCTCAAAATACTAGCAATACATTTCATTCAAATTAAATAAAATAGTTCTACTCATATTTCATTAGAGACAAAACAATTTATATACACATCATTGCAAAATTTACATCAAAGGAAGATCAAACTAAATTTTTTTATTACAAACTTCATACAAACTTTGTACAAGCTGCTCAAGACCCATTTACATGTCCATACTTTTATATGCAATACATACATCAAAAGAAATATTTACAATTAGGGTATAAATTATACCCGATAACTTCAAGCTGAATGATCTTTAATCCTTAGCATTTCGATCTGCTCCTCTAGTCTCTCAGATCTGCGGACAATAAAAGCTATCGCTGAGTACTAGGACTCAGTGGTGCACAAAATACTAAAATAATCTTTATGCAGAATATAAATCACATTTATTCAAAAATTTGACTAAACATGAGCATTAAACACAAAACATGAATTATGAAATTTTAATGCAAACCAAGTTTATTTCGAAGTATCAAAACACATTTCATAAAACCCACAGTTAGATCATGCCATTCGAAACAAATAGAATCTCACTAGCCAGAGGCTAAAGAGAAATCACATCACAAGGCTAGCTAGCTCAAATATATGGATATCCATTCACATCCTCTTCTACTGGCACACCTCAACACTTCTCCAGAGAAGGAATCAAAATTCGAAACTAATTACCCCACTAGTCGTGCTAGTGAGGTGTTCAAATATATGGTCATGACACTGGTTTCAAAACTTATCTTAACAATTTGCTAAACATTGTCATTTCAAATATACACAGTAACTTTCACAATTTAAATCAAAACATCATAAATAAGGTCACAATACTTTCAAAAATTCAAAGCAAAGGTAAAATGCATATTTCATTCACTTAATCAATGAATTTTAAAGCATAATGATGTTGTGCACAAACCTCAAGCGAGTCGACTCTTGGCCTCGACTCGGTTCCTTGGGTTCTTTCTCGGTATTCTTTTCAACTGAAACACACAATTTTACAGTGTTTCAGTATCATAACTTAGCATAAATCCAAAAATAAATTTAACTTCACTTTTACCTAGCTCTAACGTGCTAAACTCGACGTTCTTGAAATTTTGTGTTTCGGGGTTACTATTCACTACACTATTTAAGTCAAACTATTGACTTTCTAAGGCTTAATAGGTATGAGAATTCTAACTTTACCCACATACCACATTTTGATCACCAAACTTGTTAGTTTTGATCATTTTCTCAAAACTTTAGTCTTTTAGGCAAAATTGCCAAATTTTCAGTTTTGGTGTCCCTAGTTGTATTGTTTCATTAGTCAATTTACTGTTGGAATTTGGAAAAACTTTCTTCATAGAAAATGTTCCCTATTGTCTTAAGTTTATTCTCCTTTTTGAATCAATCCAATTGGAGTTTTGTAGCTCAAGTTATGGCCATTTGAACCATGGCTGCCGGATTGGACACAACCCAGAATTCTGGGTAATTTTCTGGTGTAGGCAGATTTGAGTCACCAACTTGGGGTAGCCAAATGAATTAGTTAATGGCATAATTTGGGTTTATGTTCTTCATGAAAGTTTTAGGTCTCTATCTCATCTAACCACTGGTAAAATTTCAGGTTATTTAGACCTTCCTAGCTCAAGTTATGACCCAAAAACGATTACTGTTCATGTGTACTGTTTATACTGCAGATTTTCAAGTTTGGTCAGTTTGTTCACTAGATTTTGGTCACTTTTTGGGCATGCTTCCTAAATAAAAATTGTGTCATTTAGTGTCTATTTTCAGTCCCAACTGGTCCCATACCAATTGGACTTGTAAAATTCCATTTTTGGTCCCTCAAAATTGATTTTTGGTCATGGTGCATACCCAATCCGAATTTGACTTTAATTCCAATACTTCTAACACACTTAATTAGGTCACAAATGATTATTTCTCACTTCAAATTAGGTCAAAGACACCATTTATAAGTTTCTCATATTTTTGGTCTCAAAACCCTAATGTCCAAAACCCTAACTTCCATGTTTAGCTTATTTTATGCAACTAAACTATATAAACCTCAACTACACCTTCAATCAAGCTTGCCTACCTTTTTAATTGTATCAAAATCCATCAATTTCAAGTTACCTCTAAGCTGGTTGAATTTCACTATATTCCTAAATATGTTGTTTTTATTTTATTTTCATCAATACTAGTTCACTTCAAGTGCAATTTCATGAATATAAGGAGAATTGAGAGGATTCTGGACTAACCTTTAACGTAGTATTCCCAAAGCTTCAATTTTCTTTTTATTTTCCTTCAAATTTCTTTCTCAATAGACTTTCCAAGATCCAAGAACAAGTTTTATTTAGGAAAATTGTGGGATTTATGGAGTTGATTCAAGCTTTAAAAGCTTGAAATTAAGTAGCCATGGAGGATTTAGTGAGACAAGGGAGAGAGATGAGAAGCTACGGGAAAGAGAAAAAAGAAGAAGAAGAAGAAGATAAAATTTGGCTTTTCAATTTTGTTTTTATTCTTTAATTTGACTTAGTCAATTAGTTAATTAAATTAAAATTAATTATGAAGTCATAGTTGCATCATCATGATGATGTCATCACCTTTTCAACTTTTCTTTTTCTTTTTTTTTTCTATTAGTTCTTTAATTTAATTCTAGATTCTGAAATTTTCTTTTCTCCGATTTTATTTGACAGTTAGGTCAGGAGTCATCTCTCGGGGTCAATTGACCAAATTGCCCCTTGTCGGTTCATCCCGGTTTGTAATTAATTCTATATTTCTTCCTGCTCACTGACCTAATTATTTGACTGGCTTAACAGTTCTTTTTCGTGATTTTCTCTTTCCCACTGTGTTCATAATGGTCCTAAGGACCGCACCGTCACATTTTACGGTTCGAAATTTGAGTTTAAAATGGCTTCGCAGTCGTTCCCGAGACGGTCACCCATCGCTGTGACTCTTGGCTCGTTTAACTTCTTATGTTCTGTTTTTCTTATTTATACTTAACTAATTGGACATTACTAATT
This sequence comes from Hevea brasiliensis, assembly GCF_030052815.1. Taxonomy (NCBI): domain Eukaryota; kingdom Viridiplantae; phylum Streptophyta; class Magnoliopsida; order Malpighiales; family Euphorbiaceae; genus Hevea; species Hevea brasiliensis. Next base: position 47,573,674 of record NC_079509.1, read on the forward strand.
ATTTGTGTTTATGGTTTATCTAGTTGTCTTAAGTATGGTTCTAATCCCCTTAATTGCCCGGACCGACACCGGTCACCGGAACAGTGAAATATACCAGGCTATGCAAACGGAGGTGTTACAGTGATATTGTTTTATATCTCACTATAGATGCTTGACTAGGTTATTACTCGCCTCTCTTATTTATTGAGAAGATAATAGAGTTAGTGTTTTGATTACCATGGTACGTGCACAGGATTAGATTCTCCTCTTATTAGAGGCTAGATCTAAGTTTTATATGTTATGGCCCTTTCAGAAGTTTCATTATTATGATGTGTACTGTGCACGATAATTCGACCTCCCTGACCATAGGGAGTTAGAATCTGATTCGACCTCCCTGACCATAGGGAGTTAGAATCACCCCGAAGATGGCATTTTCGGATTAGTCTTGCATAATTAGTGAGATAAAGAATGATTTTTCAGATAAAGAATGGCTCTTGAGATAAAGAATGGTTTTTGGATAGTAAAGAATTGTGATTTCAATTATGATTTATGTATAATTGATTTTGTTGGAATTAATCTTTATTTCCAATAAATTGTTGGAATTACCTTAAATGGTTAGTTATGATTTGATAAATTGAATTTCGTGATCAAAGTCATTTTATACAAATGATTAATATTATTGGCAATGAATATTTTGAGTTTTGGAATTTGATGAGTATTCAGATTTCCAAATTATTTGCTGTAAATTTTGTCAATGTATATTGTACTATGTTTTAAATTATAGTTGTGCACCACTGAGTTCACCACTCAGCGATAGCTTTGTATGCTGTCGCAGGTGAAAAGAGCATAGAGAAATTGAGTAAGCTTCTTTGAAGACACATTCAGATCAGCTCCAGGTATATTATAGGTATACCTATGTACATAGGTTTTGATGCATACATGTAATAATATGTATGTAAATTATTTGAGCAGTTGTATAAAAACTCTTGTAAAATATTTTGGTATGTAATTAAATGTAAATTATTTTAAATATAAATTTAAGGTTTCATTTACCTGAATAGTTTTGTAATATTAATTTTTGAGTCTTGTAATCAATGAAATGTTTCTTTTATAATGAGGTTGGGTTGAAAATGAATTGATTGTCTATTGAGATTTGAATTGTGAGTTGAAATGAAGTTATTGGAGTTGTATTTGAGAAAACATATTGGGAGTATTTTTCTTTTGCAGGATTGAAGAACCGTTTTCTCAAAATATAGCCGGCACCTTGCCGAAATTTTGAAAAAATTCTATAACACTAGATTTTAATTGATGATTTAAATTTCATGAAAATTGTTTTAAAATCCTTTATAATATATTTAATGGGTTATCGGTAGACGAAGTACGGTAATTCATTAGGTGTACTACGGAATCATGTTACATCTTACAGGGGAGTAAGGTGTGACAAAAATTTTCTTTTTTATATAAGAATATGCTTTTTAATAAATTATATTTTCAAAATACAGAGACTAATTAACTAATTTTAACAAAGTAGAAGAACTAAATAGTAGTACTTTTTAAAGAATAAAGACTAAGGGGGTGCTTGGTTCACCTGTTGGGTGCAACTGATAGCTGATAGACAACTAAACAGGTAAAGTAAAGTATTTGGTAAGTTTAAAAACACAAAGCTAGTTGATAGGTAACTGATATGGTACCCATTAGCTGCAGTTTGTATCAGTTCTATTTTTAGAGCTATTTCTCATCAGCTAATAGCTGATTTGATTTTATTTTTTATTTTGACCATATTATTTTTTTTATTTAATTCAAAAATTAATATTATTAATATTTTTATATTTTTCATTTATAATTTTAGCATTTTAATTAATGTATTTTAACTTTGTTAAAATATTTTTTATTAATAACATAAAATATAAAATATAAAATATTTATATCTGAAAACTTAAAATTGATTATAAGTTTTTTCTTTATCAATAATAATAATTACTTTATTGTTTATCTATATTTTTAATGTTATTTAATTATTTTTTAAAAAAATTTAATTATTTTCTTATTTCAATAATGAAATAAATGATATAATATAATAGATTAATAATTATATATTTATTTTAATAATATAATAAATGATATAATATATTTAATTTAATAATAAAATAAATAATATAATAAATTTATAATTTTATATTTAATTCAATAATAAAATAAATTATATAATATATACCCTTATTAGTCATTTTACACATCAACAACAACAGCTAAATATAGTTTTACTAAACACTTAACATAAATCAGCTAACAGTAACAGCTATCGGCTAACAGTTATCAGTTGTATTCAACAGTTAAACTAAACAGACCCTAATTAATTAAATTCACTAAAATTGAGATATTAAATAGTAATTTGATAGATATTGATTAATAAAAAATATAATGAAGAGACTAAATTATTTAACAAAAATAAAATACACTGATTAAATAATATATTTTTTAAAATATAAAAATTAAATAATTAATTTTATTAAAATATAGAGACTAAATAATAATTTTTTCTTAAAATTATTCAACTCATTATTTGCTATGCATGTTGCTATTTTTAGTTTTACCAGTGACTTTTTAATTCTAACATAAGAAAATTTATATTATTTGATCATTTAATAAATTAATTTGTTTAATAACTAAATAACTCAGTTTATATATACATACATATATATAAATGAATATTTTCAATGCATTGCTAATTTGTAATAATGTCATGCCAGCAAAATGCCAATGTGAACCCAAGTCCAAATTCAAAATATAACACAAACGAATACAAAATTTTGTTTTCTTGTTCTATTAAATTTCACATTATCATCTATCTTGAGCTAAAAAAAAATAATTTATATTTATATTCATAACTTTTAATTTTGTGTGAAATAATCATACATTTGAGATTTATTATAATTATAATTAATGGAATAAAATTGAATTTAAAAAGTTAACAATAAATTATAATATAGTAGTTAAAATTTTACTTGATTGATAAATAAAAATTTTGGTATAATTATGATTTAACATAAGTTTTGGCATTTTTAGTTCATTGATAAAACTTTATATTTAAAAATAAATTTTATTTTATATTTATTTTTAATTGAAACTTTATACTAAAAAAATATTTTTATCAATTTCAATTAACGTAATTATCTTTTGAATTAAGCCAGATAAATTTACGTATTTAAATATAAAATATAAAAATAAATTCATATATTTTTATAAATTAATTTTGAAAAGAATATATAATTAAAAAGTATATATCCTACAAAGCATTCATTAAATAAAATGTGTATTTTATATATAATTTACTATATATTTTATTTAATGAAATATTTTTATAAATTAATTTTGAAAAGAATATATAATTAAAAAGTATATATCCTACAAACCATTCATTAAATAAAATGTGTATTTTATATATAATTTACTATGTATTTTATTTAATGCATGCTGTATTTCATGATAAATTAGGCTTAAACTTTATAAAGAACTCGCATATTTTATTTTTTTATTTTCACGAGATTTGTAACATGAAGAATTTATATAAATTACATAAAATTTGTATCTTAATATTATATATCATATGTTTTGATCCACATAATAAATTAAGTCTATATATAACTTTTTTTTAATTATTACTCACTAATTCTTTGAAAACTAACTAATGAGTTCGAATTCTAATTTAAGGGTAAAAAATACTCAATACAATAATATTCATGGTTTTATATTTCTCTTCACTAAAAAAAAAAAAAAGAAAGAAAAGGAATAAAAATTAATGCCAAAAATTTATGTTTAAAATCGATTTATCATGAATTATAGTATCTATTATATAAAATACACATATTAATTAAACTAAACTATATATAAAATGCACGTTTTATTCAATGGATACTTGTGAGATATATTTTTTTTCAATTATATATATTTTTTAAAATTATTTTATAAAAATGTAAGAATTTATTTTTATATTTTACATTCGGATACATAAATTTGTCTAGTTTAATTAAAAAGATAATTATATTAATTGAAATTAATAAAAAATATTTTTAGTATAAAATTTTTAATTAAAAATAAATATAAAATAAAATTTATTTTTAAATATAAAATTTCATCAAGGATTAAAAATGTCAAACATTTATGTTAAATTATGATTATATATAAAATTTTTATTTTTTAATCAATTAAAACTTTAAGTATTATATTATAATTTATCATACTTTTTAAATTCAATTTCACTCTATTGGCTATAATTATGACAAAATTTAAAGGTGTAACTTTTTATATAAAATTAGAAATTATGAATATAAATTTAAATTAAACCTTTGATATTTGTTGTCCAATTGATAAAAAAAAAGCCTAATTTATCCAAATTAAAATGGAGGATTTGACCCTTTGTTCCTATAGAAAGGTTTAATCAGATTTTGGCCAAATAGGTAGTAGATATTGCAAATAATTTAAAAATTAAGGTTGTAATTGTAATTAAACTCATAGATCTTGGTTATATTGAAATTATGCCACGTCCATTTCCAGCAAATCAAGAAAAGTATAACTTGCTTCATCCAAGAATCTATAACAGGAAAGATGATTCTGGAACTCGCAGGATTTAAACAACAAAGTTATTATTTTTATTATTATTGGTCTTATTAGCGAATCCATAACTGCACAGCTTGTTTCTGCCAAACAAAAAAAATAATAATGGTGGTGATTGAGCCAGAAGAAGACGAACAGACCTTACTCAGTAATCCTCCAAAGCCAAAAACAATTCCATCGTCATCGTCGAGCAAAGACGCTGAAAGTACTTCTCCGGTGGCGGTGGCGGCGGAGGCGGAAGATACGAATGTGAACGTGAACGACTCTGATGGGTTCGAAACAGCAAGCGAACGAGAAGTGAGCGATAACGAAGAAATCATCAATGAAGATACTCCTCAACGACCAGAACCACAGCCACAGCCAGCATCACCACAGGAAGCGAACGCGGACTCTAGTGTAAACGACGACGAATTGCAACAGGTTTGTTACTCTCTCGATCTCTTTTTCTAGTTGCCCAAATTGATTTCTCCTGGTTGGTTCATTTGCATAGGAAATTTAGAATTCAAGAATTTGTTTGGGGTTTTAGTTGAAATAGATTAATTCAAGATTCAAGTAAAGGAGAAAGATTAAAACTTGATTAAACTAAATATTATTGGGTCCTTTTTGAAATTACAAATTTTAAAATACCGAATCGAATTTTAAATCCCTTCTGGTTTCACAAGCCAATGCAAATGTTACCTTGATGTTTGCTTGCTTGAAGTTTCTGCAGTCTTTACATGAATTTGATACTAGGACTTGTTTTCATTTAGAGCAATCCATATGATCTGTATAGCTGCAGGTGTTCATTTATTCATTGAGAAGAGTTTTGAACTCAATTCAATTTCCTTGTGAAACAGAAAACTTTATTACAAGCTAATGATGCTAAATTGGAAGGCAATAGATTGTTTGGAGATGGGCAGTATGAGGAGGCATTATTAAAATATGATGCTGCATTACAAGTTGCATTGGACGTGCCTTCGTTTGTAGAGTTGCGTTCCATGTGCCATGCAAATCGTGCTGTATGCTTCTTGAAATTGGTATGGTACCCTTGATTATATAGAAAATGCAAGGCTCATTAGAAGTTTTTTTTTAAAAAAAAAAAAAAAAAAAAAAACTTCTAGAGTTCAGATAGAATTACGCATGTCCTGTCGAATTTGTTATTCATGGTGCTTACTAGAAAATGAAAATGAGCTTCATAGAATCTGCATGTGATGCCTCTTACTCTATGTTGGAATTTGATAACATATTTACTTCCAGTTACACAAAAAATCTATGTATACTTTGTTACTTGTGCTTGTTCTTATTTCAGAATTATTGATTATATTTAAGCCTTGGTCTCTTTGCAACCTAGGACAGGCCGTTAGAGATGTTTGCTTTCCTTTTTCTTTTTTTCCCCCATTGAGCTTTTTCTTTGATGTCATACTGTCTCAATTTTATCATAGGGAAAGTACGAAGACACAATCAAGGAATGTACAAAGGCCCTAGAACTAACTCCTTCCTACATGAAAGCTCTGCTCAGGAGAGGAGAAGCTCATGAAAAGCTTGAACACTTTGAGGAGGCAATAGCTGGTAAGTTTGGATCATTTATCAGTTGTTATATGGTACTATTTCAATTTAACATTTCAGATTATCATCTCTTATATCCATCTACGTTGCTTTAGTTTAAGCTGATTTGTTAATCCATTTTTCCTTTTTTTTGGCAATTTTTGATGTCATTCCAAGCATCTCTGTATGTGTATTTGTATGGGCATAAGTGCACACGTGTTTGCTTTTTATGCTCACGGAATGTGAATGTGCAGATTTCCCCTTTATAATTCCTTCAGTTAAAATAAAATTTATATTTGGGTACCTGCAGATATGAAAAAAATCTTGGAATTGGATCCTTCAAATGACCAAGCTAAGAAAGCCATTCACCGCTTGGAACCGTTGGCTGCAGAAAAGCGAGAAAAAATGAAGGAGGAAATGATTGGTAAGCTGAATAGACAACTTTTTTGGTGTCTTATTTGCCTGTTTTTGTTTCTCAATCTTGGAGGGGAAATCTACAGTTTTTTTTAGAAATATATCTCGAAGTCATTGTTTATGCTTTTGTCATGCCTCCTGTTCTGCCATTTTATTTATTATGATAAATACTCAAGTTCAAATAGATATGCAATTTACAATAGAGGAAGTTGATAAAATGTATGTTTTAGGCTTAAGTAACTATAATCACCTCAAATTTTCTCAAGAATTGGGGGCAACACTGGAGGAGGTAGCAACTAAGACCTGTACTTTAGAAGTCAATAAACTGCTAAATAATCCTTGTGTGTAATTAGCATGCTTCCTCAATGCTGCCTTTGTTTTTTTTTTTCATCATATTAATGTACTGGTTTCCTCATATTTTAGAAGAATATGAGTCTCCCTATATCTGTTTTACCTTATAATCCTGATCCTTAAGGTAGATGCCGTGGGAGATTAAAGGGTTGGCAAGTCTTGATTTACTGATACAGTAGGTTTTTTACTAAGAAATTGTGTCAAAGGAGTTTGAATGTGTATTCTCAAGATAATTGACTTGGACTACAGTGTTTAAGTTGATTGAATGTACTAGTTGGTTTCAAAATAGAACATAGTTGTAAATTTATTTTTGACGTTTGTGAACAAATTATGTCCTGGACCTTCAAAAGTGCAGAATAGGTACAGCAGGCCTTTGGCAATGGGTCTGTTTGGCATTGCTATGAGAGCTTTGTTGAGAAAACACTTTTTTAAATATTTTAATTAGACTATTAAAAATTGTTTAAAAATTAAATTTGATTTGTTTTGGCCATTAAAACATTAAAATAACAAACAACTTTTGTTTAAAATGTTTTTTTTTAACAGTATCTAAAATGATGATTTTTATAAAAGGCATTTTTTGACCCTGAAATTCAATGCCAAATGGGGCCAATGTATGGCTCTCTTTATCAAATGTTGTACACAAAAGTGTTTAATGTGCAAAAATCCAGTGGAAGTGATATAAAGGCCAAAATAACTTAGAAATTCATGTTTTTATTTGTTTAGCAAGTATATGGTGATATGATTGTTTCTTCTGCATATATTCATTATTCCAGTTTGGTAAAGTGGAATAACTTTTAACTAGTAGCCTTATCGCACATGTTAGTTAAGCCTTAATTTGAGGCACTTAAGTATTATGTTTTACAGTAGGAAGTCTGGCACACAAAAAGTATATGCATCATATGCTTATAAGTTTTGAAAGCTAAGTCTACTTATAAATAAATGTAACAGATTGAAAACCCCCCATTTTTACCTTTCTCAAAAATAGGGCACCCTTACATAAATTTTTAACATATAGTTCATGGAGTCGAGCCATTTCGTAAGATGAACTTTTCTATTCTTCCTCCTATTTTAGGTTGTGCTTGATGTTCAGAGCCTTAGAAAATTAAAGCTGTCTGATGTTTAAGTTTAGTTGCCTAAAATATGTGTTTCAGCATCTTTTCTTGTATTTTGGTCCTTTCTTGGACTCTTTTTTATATATTAAAAAAATTATAATATTATTTTCTGGATCAAAATTGTAGATTCAAGGTGAATGTTTAGACTTATGCAATAATTTCACTGAACACTTGTATTGCATTCTCCAAAAAAAAAAAAGAAAGTATTCAAATATTGTTGTCATTCCTGTGTTAAGATCTCAATTCAGAAGTTGGGTGCTTTACAGTGATGTGGAATTGTAGAATTGTGGACAGTTATATTTTGTGTGTATGCATTACTACTCCTTTTTCAACTCCTTTTCTTCTTTTTGTTTATGACGATATACTGATTAGTTACCTTCATTTGAATTGCTTTCTGAGCAGGAAAGCTGAAAGAATTGGGAAACTCTGTGCTAGGCCGATTTGGTATGAGTGTTGACAACTTCAAAGCAGTTAAAGATCCAAACACTGGTTCATATTCTATTTCATTCCAACGTTAGTTTTGTAATATGAGATCCCTGGCCTACATTTTTATCCTTGGCAGAAACAATGTGAGAAAAATGAAAGTTGTCCAATGGAATGACATATCAATTTGCTATGTTTTGCTGCAGAGCCAACGGATAGTGCACAAGCAAAATTTTAAGTTAATAGTGTGAGGTTGCTTTTGGATGACTGAATTTGAAATTTAACATTTAAAATTTTATTATTTGGAATCCCTTTATTTGAACTTTTACTCTTTGGTTAAGGGTGTTAATTTAAAATCTAAAATTAAATTCTTTCATTTAAAATTTAGTCATTTGAATAAGGGAGAGATTTAATAGTAAGGTTCAATTTAGTGGAAACATCTCTCTCCTCATTGATTAGAAAATCCGTGGGAATGCTATGGTTTTAGGTAATGAAGTGTCTTTATAAAAGCTATGCATTAATGAACAAGAGCAATTTCCATTCACAACTAATTGTATGGTAGATTTTAGTTCATGGTCCAATTGCTAATAAAGTAACTTGAGAAGTATAATTTGTGAATTCATCTCTGAATTTCTTGTAGTTTTAAGTATGATTTGAACTTTGTACAGTTTTATGCGGAATGGTAAACCATGTATGTTAAGGAAAGCTTGGAATTAAATTTTAACATTTGCGTGGACAATAGTGAGTTTCGTAGAGCACAAGGAACGGAACTTTGGAGGACATCAAACAAGCGAACCGATAATGCTTATTTGATATCGAGATTTTAAGGTCAAAACTGTTTTTAAGAAAAAAAAAATATATATTATTAAAAATAATAATTTAAGAAAATAATTTAAGAAAAATAAGAAAAATTATTTATTATTTTAATATTTTAATATTTATTAAATTTAATTTTAAATATATTTTAATATTCTTCGATTAATATGTTTAAAAAATGATTTTCTTGATGATAATACCAAACAGAACTATATACTAACTGTAGACTTCAATCATTGCGTGATTTGCGTCTTCCCCTGCAAAAATTAGTTAGCTATTCTCGAGGGGTATGACCAGCTAGTCTTAATGCATGGTGTATTACAGCCAATGTTTTTAATGCAGTCTTAATACAAATCAGAAAAAGACTCAAGCTTTAGGACTATAGAAGGGAAATTTTAGTACAAGGAAATAAGAAATTGTTTATCCCAAGAATTTAAATAATTGGTCATTACTAGAGTTTAAATCATGATATCGGTCCTTATATTTGATTGGAAGTAAATAAAATTTATTAATACAAGAACACATAAATGTTTTACTATTAGAGTTAGTTAAATGCATAAGTAATTGATTCTATAATGCCTTGAAAAAGTATAAAATTAAATAAACTACAAAAATTATTATTTAATGTCATTTTATTTCTTTTGAACCCATTTTATGAATTATTTTAAAGTTTGGATTTTGATTTAAATGATTTGTTCTAAAGTTTAATATTGTTACATCAAGTATTAAAGTAAATTTTTAGTTTAATTTAAATATATTAAAGTAGTTATGGACTTAAGTGAAGAAAGAAAAAATTTTAATTATATTGTCTTGGACTTAATTATATAACTTACAAAAGTTTAGGGACTTATGAGTAAATAAAAATTTAAAAACTGCATAGCCCCCTCCCCTCCCCCTCCACACTCTTGCTTCCTGACTCTCCCTCTCCCTCCCCTTTCCCTTTCTTTTCCTCCGACCACTAGCCAACCCTTCGATCACCTTCCCCCATCTCCATCGCACCCTTCCCAGCCCCTGGCCATTGTGACAAGTGCCTAAAATAGCTAGTTTTTCCCCTAAAAGTTATGCACTATGATACACTTATATTATATAGATGTTTTTAAGCATATTTGTATAGCATTTCATAGCATTTAGATAGGTAATTTCATGCATAATAATCAAATTTATTAACTTTTGTAAATCCCATTGCTCTGCACTAAATTCTATGTTTTCTACATAGTTTCAAATATTTTAAGGGATCTCCAAAGCATAGGAGTAAAAAAGGAAGCTTAGAAAAACTCAAGAAGAAGAACATTATTGCTGATACAATTTACATGAGTCGTGTAAACATACCACAGACCCGCGTAACTTACTGCCAGTAGAAAGCCAATGAAGTCAAAGAGGAGACACAGTACATGGGCCGTGTAACACGACCCGTGTAACCTGCGGAGATCCATATAAGATTTTGCCTAGCAAAGCTTGAAGAATTTTCAAAAGAACAACAGAACACGGGCCGCGTAATTGTACCCGTGTAATTAGCCAAGACTTATGTAACCTTCTGCCTCGATATGAGATGCAACCTTCAAGTTTCAGTAAGTTACACGGCCTTGGGCCATGTAGTGACATACAGGCCGTGTATCAGCAGACAACCAATTTTCTGATTTGATTCTAGCTTCAGTTTTTACACTCAGAACTGACTTCTGATGACTTTGGGACTCTAAAAACTTAGCCCTAGGACATTGAATATAAACAGAAGTAGTAGAAAACAGAGAAAATGATCCCCATTTTTCACACACACATCCTCATATACATACATATTCATCATTCTCTCTAGGCCGTCTTGAAAAATAGTGCATTAGTATCAAAGGGGAGTCCTTAGCCGAAGTTCCATGAGTTCAAAGTTGCAGAGAATTCTCCTCGGTTCTTTTGTTCTATTTCTTTAGGCTACTTTTTATGTTCTTTTACTTTACTTTTGCAATGTTTGTTAAACTCACCATGAGTGAATAGTTTCTTTATTATGGAATTAGGAGAGTAATACTTATAATCATATTGTGAATAAAGATTGAGTTTCATCCATTGGATTTGAGTTTCGTTCTTTGATTTAATGTTCTGTGTTCTTAATGCTATGTGCCAGTACCCACTTAAACATAACATGAGATACTAATTGAAGAACTGAAAGGTGAAGGTTAGTATTAGAAAATCAAAGTATTAAACTTAGGAAATCTGACCTAGAGATAGGTTGAAATCCTTCATGGAATTCCATAATTAATCATAGATCTTAAAGAGTTTTTATTAGGACTAATCACCAACGAAATTAGGGTTTAACTCTAATTGAAATACACCTTAGGTGCCTTGAGAGAGGATCTAGAATACCTTGTAGACACCATATTTTGGTCAATCTTCAAATTCATAGTTCGAATAATTGCAATTATGCCGATCCCCCTAGTAGGCGTTTGACCAATCTCAACTAGTTTTCCGAACCTAGGTCATTTTCTTTGAGCTAGTAATCTTCCTGATAAATAATAAACTTCAAAGTGTGCTCAAACCAGGTGTTTTTCAATTTCCCCGACCCGTTTTGATTAATTTTCAGACCATTCGATTTTATATTTTGTTTTCCGATCTCCCCGACCCATTTTGATTAATTTTCAGACCATTCGATTTTGTATTTTGTTTTCCGATCTCCTCGCATTTAAGATTTCAAATTCTGGGACGTCTTGTGATCAGTTACCTCGCTCGAATTGTTCAAGTGTTTAACTAAGTTAATGTTTTAACCGATCTTTAATAAGCGGTCCCGAACTCATCTAATTCAGACTAAGACCTGTTCTCAAATCATTTTGATATATGCGTCCAAGTTTTAATCGGTTGTTGGTCACAAGGCTTTCTGATCTCGCACTCGTGATTAAATTTATTCTATCCCTTTAAACAGTTGTTTCACGATTAATAACTGATCTTAAGTTCCATGTCCGAGCTTATTCGATCAAGTGGGAATTAATTCAATACTCATCCATACTTAATTTAATATTTTTTCGATCTTACCAAGATTTGATCACAAACAAAAAAAGAACTTTAAAATTCATCCCAAGAAAAAAAAAACACAAGTCATTCGGTAGGAGGGTCTTCCCTATCTTGCTCTTCAGTTACATCTTCAACATTTACTCCCTCCTCTCTCTTTTATTTGCCCTCACTCTCAGCTTCAGGACCTGGAGCAAGTTCCTCGAGCCAGGTGAAGTCCTCGTTGGGATAGCGTTTGACAAGCTCGGCAAACAGATCACTATGAGCTTTCACATGAGCCCCAGCTTCTTTCGTCAGAGCCTCCTCATCCTTCGCTTGAATCTCTTCGAAGAACTTAACCAAGACATCGTCAAGCTCCTTTTCCAACCGAGTTGCCTTCTCTTCTTAAGACTTCTTTTGTTCTTCCAGCTCGACGATCCAGGCATTCACGGCAGAGAGTTGGTTTTGCATTGACACTATGTCTTGAGACATCCTTAACTTCTCCCTCTTCATAAGATAAACCTTCTCTCTAATTGTGTGCTGGGTCGCCATTGCTTCCGAGTTAAAGCTCATTGAAAGGCTGAGAAGATCATCAATATTTTCAGGACTCATTCTGGTCTGATCCTCAGGGAAACAAATTGTGGCACTCACTACTTTTGCCAAATCAAGATTGCCCCGCACCGATTTGTTCTTCTCCAATGATTGGAGTAGTATCTAGCATCTTGTGAAAGAGGTCATCCAGATAAAGCTCCCTGCCTGAGGATTCGCCCTCTGAAGTCGAAGTGATTAGAGGTTGGGGAGGAGTTTTAGATCGAGTGGAAGCCTCCATGACAAGGATTTGTCCATCTAGGATAGGTTGATCTTGGATTAGAACTTTCGAGCTCGTCTCTTCAGTTCGGGCTCTCTTCTAAGCTTCAGATCTCTTCATTTCTAATACCTTCCTGCTGAGCTCTTTATTCCGCTTTCGAGCTTCCTTCGCTGCCTCATTTCTAACCATACTTGCATAGAAAAACAAGATTAGTGAGATCGCTAGGGACTAAGAGATTAAAGATTTGGGTTTTACCCATTCCGGGACCCAGATCAGAGAGTTGCAGCACGTAGTCCTCCTGGGTAATCAACTGCATCATCCACCATTTCAGCTCGGCTATAACCACATCTAAACATGAGTATTTATGAACGGTCGCTTGATTCTTCAATTCCTCCACCATGGCATCCTCGTCTTTATTCAAGAGCTTCTTTGGCACTTTGGGGACTAGATAATTCCAGCTATATGAAACACCCTTGAAACCATTCGGATCCTTATTCCTAAGTGTGAAGAATCGATCTTTCCAATTATTCAGCGAGGAAGGGAGATCGGTGAAGAGCCCGCAGTTCAGTTTGGCTTGGAAAAACCAATATTCATTGTCCTTTCACCGAGTAAGCCTATGTAATTTAGTAAAAACCTTTGCCGTAGGATCAAGTCCCTTAGCTCGACTAAGACCTTTGAAGGCCACCATAGTTTGCTAAGAGTTCGGATGCACTTGGGCTCTACAGACATGGTGAAACTTTAGAACAGCTTTGTAAAATTCATCCAGGGGAAACCGGAGCCTGGCTTTTAATTGTTCTTCATACACCATGATTTGATCAATCTCATCAAAGAAGTGATCAGCTCACAGACTTGCATAGCATTTTATCAGCTCGTAAGAGTCGATCCGGAGATTGTATTCTTGGCTAATCGATTGGAGATCAGCTTCCTCCAAAACCGATGATAGTTTGTTCACAAGTAAATTTTCTTTTCTTGGGGCAGAAGTCCAAGCCTGTTTTGATTTAGCCAGTTGACCAAAGATCAGAATAATGGCTGTGGTGAGTATAGGTAGCCCACTTGGTCTGGCCGCATCGCCTTCATCTGATGTCCATGAAACGTGGACGGAAGAAGGGCTTGCAATTCTTTGACCTTCAGCACTGCTCATTTTCAAATAACAAAGATAATTCTGATCGGAAAAAGATCAAAACCTTACTGAAGTATAACTTATCGCCAAAAAATAGAAGAACTAATAGAGAGCATTAATGTTGTTTAAAGAATCAAAAAACAACATAAGTATGTAAATGGCTAACACCCCCCCCCCTCCTTATTTATACTCATCTGAGCATTAAATGCTCACGAGGCCCTAGGTGATGCATCGGTTAGCGGGATTTGATAGTTTCAATGACGCAACAAAGGAAAATTCCAAAAACATGCCAAGGAGATCGGACAAGTAAAATCGACTAACGAGGATCAACCATATATCAGATAGAACAAAGGTTTTAAACCAAAGGGATTGATAAAATGGGGATTTGATGAGGGATCAGATAGAACACAGTTATCAGAGATCGGGAAAAATAATCAATGCAATAATAAAAAAAAGAATAAAATGAATCAGTTTTGAATAAATAAAACTTCATTTCATTTCCAAAGGATCATATTATATCATTTGGGCGATCTCTCAAGATCAGTAATCACAAAAATCCCTACATTACATTCTACCTATCTTGCTCTCATAGTTCGGATCACTCTCGATCTCAAGAAGCCATTTAAGGGATATGTGGAGAATGGGAGGGTAGCTCTCAACAACTATGATAAAGACTACGAAAAGCTCAGTGTCATCGTCGATGTCATCGACCATAACTGAGCCATAATCGGGACCCCTGACATGGCTAGGAGCCAAATGAACTTCAAGAGGCGGTCACCAACATCAAGATTAAAATTAGTGGTTCCCTTGTCCAAGATCGATCCGCAAAGCATACCAGTAAATGAATTGGAGATCGGCAAAATAGTCATTTTAGACCCTGATCGGTAAATTAGCTTGGTTCTCTCGCCATCATCAAATAATGCTCTCATAATTCTCTGGTCATGGGCACCATCCATTTTCAGGCAATGGGCAAGGAAGATGATTGGAAAAAGATCAAGGCGGTTGTTATGATAAGAATTCTTATTAGAAAAGTAAGGATCAGAAAGGGACAACATTAAAAATTCACCGAAGAAGGAAATGTGAGTGTGAGAATGACGAAATTCCGCCTCATATATATAGGGCCTTGGCATTTATTACGTACAGAACTAGAAGCAGCTCATCGATAATTAAAAAAATTTAATGCTTCATTATTAGGAGTTTGTCGATAACGGGTCTGATACAAAGAGGAGATGAGAAGAGATCGGACATAAAAAGAGAGACCAGAATGAGGGATCTCAAAAATATAATGAGAGATCGGGTGGACCGAAGAGTAAACCTATAGAGATCGAAAGGCTTGGGAATCAAATCACTGTTGATCGTGACCCTTAGTCCATTCCCTACTGTCAGATCTGAGTTAGTTAAAGCTTTCAGGGTATGGTATAATCGCCACCACCCATCCCATTTGTAAGGACGCACTCCTCGCTGTCGGATCTCAAATGGTTAAACCAGCCCAGTACATCTCAGTTTACACCATTGATCATACTTGTAAGGATGGATTTGAGACACTCAAATCAAAAGTTATGGAAACCCATATACATTTATTATTTATTATTATTTTATTTTAATTAGCTAACAATAATTTAATATATTTATAAAAAATATATATATTTTATTGGATGGTCTGCTTATTTATTTTATTATATATATATATATATATATATATATATATATATATATATATATATATATATATATATATATATATTATTTTTGAAACTAAATATAAATCTATAATCTGAACAACCCAGTTCAATAATAACTCTTATCCTATTCTATACCTAATAGAACTCTTGAAATATATATATACCCTAATCATCTCTTCTGCTAAACTTTGCTCTCAAAAGCTGTTTGTCACCTCCTTTTTCTATCAAATACTCTCAACAAAGAATCCCTAAATTTTTACTTCTCTATTCATCACATTCGATTCTGTTTTCAAGGTAAAAATTCTCATTTTTTATTCAATAATGGGTGAATTTGATTTTATTTTCTTTCATTGATTTGTTACAACTACCCTAAAAATTTATTAATTTTTTTTCTTTGATCATTAGTATTGAATTGGGTTGATTATAATTGCTGTTGAACAATAATTGATATATATATATATATATATATATATATATATATATATATATATATATATATATATATCCCACCTCGTCCCACGACCATGCGTCCTGTTCTCATCCCATGACCATGCATCAGTTCTCGTTTATATATATATAAAAGTTATTTTATTTTATTATTATTTAATATTTTTCTTTTATATTTTGGGTATGTAGGAGATTCAAATATTCAATCAGTCAGTTGAAATTATCTCTCTTCTATTGAAAATAACTATTGTCTTGGAAGTTCCAGGTGAGTGGTAATTATAGTACATGGCACCGTTTTGGTCCCTTTCAAAATTTCTTAGCATTA